>NC_049186.1:10366852-10666852 GCF_009769625.2 Cygnus olor
CCCCCCCCCCCCCCCCCCCCCCCCCCCCCCCGACTGTATGCTTCTGTGATTTTAGAGCAGCTGGAAAAAAGGGCCTGTTTGATTTTCTTCATCATGCTAACCTTAGTTTGACTTCCTGATTGCCAAAGCATGATAAATGGAGCACATTACCTAGAGATTCCCAAATATTTGCTTTTGAATTTATTTATTTATTTATTTTTCCTGGGCCTCATTAAGGCATTAGAGCTTGCAGATTTTATCTATACTTTCTTCTTAGAGCAGAACAGTATTGACATATATTAATAGCCATATTTTTTTTCATTTGAAATTAAAACCAGATAGATACTTCTCATGCTTTGCTTTCAAATCTTATTTTTAAAAATATTGATCAAGTGTATTTTGTTTTTCTTTTCTCCCAGCCCCGCTGTAAAGGACAGTCACTAACGAAATGCTTTCAATCCCGGATCTTTGTGCATCACTGGGTGCAGTTTTGTAGATTTAGGGACAGGTTGCAGAAGGATATAATGTATAGATAAAAGAAGAAAGTGGTTTCCAACAGTAACAGGCAAGAAAAGAGATTTAATTTATATAATAATCTATATAACCTCTGCAATCAGGTGGAACAGAGCAGCTCAGACATGATAAGATTGCCTGTGATGTGCCTGGGCGCATCTCTCAGTGCTAAATGCTGTTGAAAAATTTCATCCCCCAGGACTTAAGGACAAATGGCCAGAAATATCTCCTGGCTGCGAGCCCCCAGGCACACCCTGAGCTCTCTGCTCTCTGCGAGTGTGGCCGGGGCAGTGCCTGAGGATGACATTTGGGGGACACACAAAAGCCACCCCAACGTACCTGGCGGGGATTCTGCTAGAGCCCAAAAAAGCCAGCCGCCTTCTGGGTGTTCGTGGTGTGCATTTTCCTCTTCCTGCACCTGCCCGTGGTCCCACAGTGGTCGTGGGGCAGCGTGAAGATGCGATGAGAAGGTCTCCTTGTGCCACTCACCTGGGGTGGGAAAGCGGTGGGACTTGGAGCACGTCGGGGCGGTGTGACGGTGCGGGAGCTCTCCTCTGGGATCCTGGGGAAGGCGCTGGAGCAAATGGCCCGAGCTTCTCTGCTGCTGTCCTGTCCCGTTGTAGGAATGAGAACTTCTTCATGCGGCAGGGTGGGGACAGAGCATCCTTCGGGTGGCACCACACCAGCCCCAGCCATGCCGAGAGCACCACAGCTGGTGCGTGGTGGAGCCCCGTGCGCCCTCCCCAGCCCCATGCCGTGCGCGCGTCTCGCGGTGCTCCTCCACCTCCTCCTCCAGGCGTGACCCCAGGAGCTCTGCTGGACTGGAAAGCAGCTCCTTTGGAAGGGTTTGCTGCAGTTCTCTCCAGACCCACTCAACGAGCTCAATAACAACCAACTCCCTTTCTATTTATAAATGAGAACAGCAGCGAGGAGCGAGGCTCAGGCGGCTGGGGCCACCACAGCCGCTGCGCTCCTGCCCCGTGCCACCGGGCTGTCCTGCTGGGGACCCGGCCGCCCTGCCCTTGTGCATGGGAAAAGGCACTTCCCTGGGTTGTTTCCTTTGGATAAACACACTTTTTTTTTTTTTTTTTTTTTTTTTTTTTTTTTTTTTTTTTGCTTCAGCCACTGGCAAAGCAGTGAGGGTGTGGGCACGCGTTTGGGAGGGTGGGATTTAAGGAAAATGACAGAAGCACCTTTGTCCCCCAGGTGTGTGCCTCTGGCTGCAAATATTGGACCCTCAGGACCACCATGGCCCCTGGCATCGCAGCAGCTGGCAGGGATCAAAGGGGAGGCAGAAGAGCCCTCCTCCTTCCCTCTGCTGGCAGGGGGGGGGGTCTCAGGCTCCATCTGCGCCCCCCCCCCCCCCCCCATCAGGGCTGGCACTGCTGGCGAGGTCTGGGCAGGTACTGAGCAAACAAAACCCCTGGGGGAGGTTTGCCGTGCCGAAGAAGTGAACATCCCTGCTGGTGGTGGCTGCTGAAGCTCTGGGGGCACTGGCCGTGTCCACAGCTTCTCTGGTCCAGCACTTGGAGCTCCCCCTTCCCACCTGCAGAGCCTCGCATCCACCAAAAGGCACTGGTGGGGAGCAGAGCAGCGCAGCGCAGAGCAGAGCAGCGCGGCCCGCACTGCTCGCTCCTAGGAGAGGCAGCGGTGCCACCTTCAGCACTTCAGCTGAGTGATGCAGCGTTACCGACGGGTTGTCCTCAGACGCAGCCCAGTCCTTGCAATCCTTTTCACCTCTCCTCCTGCCCCTGCAGCCTGTGGAGCTGAGCGCTCCCCCCATGCTGATGCTCGCAGCCACAAGGCGAGGGTATCGCCGGCATCCTGGGAGATGCTCCTGGCTGAGAAATTAGGGTAGGAGGTGGTTGTGTGCCACTCCTAAATCTCTTGCAGACTGTGCATGAATCAGTCCTTCATTGCCTTCATTTCTCATTAGTGCTGCCTCCCTAACACAGCTGATCTGTGGCGGGTGTCACACTCCGTTAGGGTCTGGGTGACAAAGCGATCCCAAAGCGAGCAGGCTGGGGTGGTTCCCTGGGGCAGCACACTGCAGCAGGTCACTGGAGCACATCCTGACGGTGAGGACAGGGAGAGCCGTCCCTAGGGGATCCACTCACACTGCGTGCCCAAGCAGATGAGTCCCAAGCACCCACCTGCCACACCTGTGCGAGCGAGCAGTCGCCAGAACTCCACGTGTAGCGGTGCCGCACGCACACGGAGGGACCCTCACATTTCTTGCCAGAAGATGGCAGAACAGCCCTTTTTCCTGCCCCAAGTCCCAGACCTTACCCCAAATCATCTCTTTTGCAGTGTGCACGGCGCACATTTAACCCAGCACCGCTCCCCGGGCTCCATCCCCCTGCTGCCGCTTGAGCACCTCGCCCCTGCCCGTGGCTGCGGGACGGGGGCGGCCGCTGCACCCTGCGGCCGGGGGCTCGGCCACGGGGGCCCGGGGCTCCAGGGGACACGGGGCGGGTTGGGAGCAGGGCCGGGGCGGCGGGGATGGCTCCGAAGGGGCTCGGGACGGCTCCGCAGCCCTGCACCGCCGCCGTGTCCCCAGGAGGTGGCACAGCGCGAATGGAGATGCTGGGAGCAGCCCGGGGCCGCTGCACCCCCGGGTCGCAGCCAAGTGATTCACGGGGGCAGTTCCAGGAAAGGGAAGAAAAGGCCCGCATCTCGTTTCTCGGAACCCCATTGTGCAAAATTCTTCTACATGGAAAAAAAGAAAAAAAAAAAAAAAAAGAACAAAACCTGTTTTATTTTGAGAGCAGTGAAAAACTGAGCGCATTTCGCCCCGCTGCAAGCACGCAGCTGTCCGGACATCCACTGCCGTGGGTCCCAGGAGCCTTTCCCCCGTGAGCAGAGCCTCTGCTGACCCCTGCTCCTGTTCCTCTCATCTGCTGCCCTCGTTCCCTGCTCCCACAGCCCACCTGGCATTGTGCCCCTTTGGCTTTTACCAGCCCGCCGTTAATAAACCACACGGTGCAGGACCAGGGGTGTCGGGGCTGAGCGAGGACAGCGCCTGGCCTCAGAGCCTCCCACCTCTGCGTCTGCTCACTCCCAGGCCGGACCAAACATCTTTCCCCTATGTTGTGCTCATCTTCACTTATGGGAGCACTTTTTAGGCACCTGCAGCGGAGGAGATGCAGCTGGAAATGGCAAGGCGCTGTTTTTGTCTAACCATTGGCACTGTTCCCTTTCTAGGAAAGGCAGAACAGTGGAGGTGCGATCAGGAGATCAGTCATTTGGAGACCAGAAGAAAGATTTGTTTTCAGCCAAACACTGGCTGCTGAGCTTCTGCTGCAAACATTGCATTTCTAGTAAATTATTGACCATGTTTTACTCGGATGGATGATTTTGAAAGGCATTGATATCGTTGGCACACCGTACACTGTGCCACTGTGCCACTTAGCCCAAGCCCAGTTTGTAACCAAAAAAGGGCGATTTCTTCCCAGAAATTCATTCTTTCCTGATTTTCCCTTCTTGTGTTTTCACGTTAAAAATTAATGAAACACTCGGTCAACAGCAGCTTAAAGGGGTCCCAAGAGACCAGGGACCTCCCTCTGTCCCCTCGTTGGGTCCTCTGAGGGCAGGAGCACAAGGACAGGGCAGGCACCGGCTGCTCCCCGGCACCTAGGCTCAGGGGTGCCCTGGCCAGAGGAGCTTTAGCAGCTCCCCTGGGTGCCTTTGCCTTGAATTATTTTGGCCAGGCACCTTTTTAATGCCAGCTAAATGTCTAGCTTTCTCAGCACCCTTGGGGCTGCAGGTAACTTCATGTCCTGCCCTCCAGCCTCAGACTGGAGGGGTCAGAGCAGGACACCCTCATGGATGGCACAAGGGGGTGACATGGAGCCGTTGCCCCTGTCCTTCCCACTCGGGGTCCCCAGCTGTGTGCCCTGTAAGCGCTCCAGCTCATCTTCCAAAATCTTCCAGGAACACCCCAGCACAGCGTGTGGCTGTGCTGTGAGTGCCAGATGTCCGATCGTGGACTCAGAGGATCACAGAGTCATAAAATCAGGGAACATCCCAGGATGGGGGGCGTGGGGGGGCACAAGGATCATTGAGTCCAGCTCCCGGCTCCACACCTACAATTAATTTACTTTTAGGTTCAATTTAGGGAGGAATTTGAGGACCTTCTTCCTTCGGGAGGAAGCTGCAGGCCGCCCTGCTGGGTGCAACCATTCGCTCGTGGGAGCCCATTTCTTGCTTTTCGGTCTCTTATGACCAGCGAATACAAATCCTGGTGTGAGATGCAGAGGGATGAGATGGGTTCCTCAGCTAGGGGTAGCATGGCTGTGCTGCAAAATGCTGCCAAGAGTCTTCCGTCCTACCCTGAGAGGAGAAGAATGCGGTGGTTTCAAGGCCAGTTATTTTTCAGATTAAAGCATTAAAAAAAAAATAAAAAAAAATTCTTGCTTCTTTGTGTTCTTCTTTCTAAATTCCTACTTAGCATCCTGAAAGCCCTTCAGAGGATTTGCATTTAGAACATGAAATGAATTTCTCACAATGAGGCCAAAGAAAAGCGAGGCGCGTGGGTGGAAGGAGCTGTGGTCCCTGCCAGCAGCCAGCGCCAGCAAGTGGATGTCCTCAGCCGCCTCAGGTGAGGTCAAACCCAGCAGAGCTCTGCCTCGAGTCCTCCTCATGTCCCACAGCCCTTGCTTTGAGGTTAAAAAATAGATTTAAATAAATAACCATTTAAATAAATGGATGTTGGGACTGGTAACATAGGGGCAATTTCCAACAGCCCAGTGCAGACCTTGCCTCTCAGCCCATCTGTGGACACAGGACTTACTTAAATAGCTGAAGAAACTTAAAAAGACCCTTTTAACTCTGTCCTTATGGCACCATCCTCCCTTCTTGGGTGAAGAACCGAGAGGAAGGACCTGCTCCTGCGCGCCCCAAGCCCATGGGAAGGCTTTGCCTTTGGTGTCTGTGCCTCCAGCTCCCACTGAAATCCATCTGACCGTCCTCATCCGATCCCAGGCTTGCCCAGGGACACATTGCTTGCAGGTCTAGATGACTTTGGATAGTTTCAAATAGCCAAAATTAATTTGGAAAAGCAGAAGGGCCTGCGGGAGGGACGTATCCAATCCCCGTGACCGCAGACACGCAGGTGCTCAGCTCCTGCCCAGCCCCATTCCCTCCTCACCCATCCACAAACCACTGCCCGATTTCTGTGTCAGGACACGGAGAGGCACACGGACAGACAGACACTTCCATTCTGCCTGGAACACAAGTTCGTGAACTCCTGTTATCATTAAAGCATGATTTAATTAAAACATCATGCCTTACACAATCCTCTCCCTCTCCGCTCTTTTTTAAAAAAACGTTTCCTGCGTTTTCCAGCTGGACAAGCTATCCCTCTGCCTGCTTTGAAGTAAATATTTTGTTGGGCTTGGCTGCTGTCACAGCCACACATAGCCTTCTGCCTGATATTTTATCCATCTGGTGCTGAAGGGCTGCAGGGCAGCTTCAGCCTGAAGCCTCGGAAGGGTGCAGAGATGCTGCGGGGAGTTAAGGAGCACCAAGGCAAGGGAAGGAATGGTCTTCTCGGCTTTCACGTGCACGCTAATTCATGCCTTAAAAATGAAATACTCTCAGCGGTGCTGGTTTGGACATCCTGGCACTCGCTGGGGAGCGCACCCCAGGCCGGCTGAGCCGAGGACCCGCTGCAGCCCGTTCAGGGGGCAGCAATCCAAGCCCCATTTCCTCTTTTGTCTCCGGTGAATGGAAAAAGCGGCTTGGCCTCCGCGCTGCGGGGGCTGCCAGCATCTGCCTTGCCTCATTCCCCCTGCTGCAGGAACATCTGGCCCTGCGCGGGGCGGCCAGCTGCGGGCAGCTGTGCTGCACGGGAGGGGGCTGTGCTCACTGGGACAAAGCCTCCTGGGGGCTTCAGGGGCTTTTTATTTTATTTTATTTTATTTATTTTATTTTATTTTATTTTATTTTATTCATTTCATTTCATTTCATTTCATTTCATTTCAATCTTACTTTGCTTTACTTCATCTATATTTAGTTTTATTTTATCCATATTCTGTTTTCTTTATACTTCATTTTACTTTTACCAGGGATGCTCTGAAAACAGGATGTTCGATGCTCAGGCGAGCCATGAGGTCTGGAGATGTCCTGCAGGACACCAGCCCTTTGCGTAGCATCTCTCAGCCTTACTCTCCTCCGTAGAAGTTTGGCTCATTGATATTTTGAAGCTTTCATTGCTGTTTTTCCTGAAGTTCCTTGAAATTTGAAAATTACCGGCCAGCACCACGTTTCTCACCTAACCCGAAGACGTGGGCTGCTCCTCGATGTCACTCGGGGGTGCTGCGGTGGCAGCGGCAGGGTGAGCTTTGAGGTTTGTCCCCAAGCCCCTCAGCTCAGGGCAGGGGAGGGAGCGAGGCGGGGGTGACCTCTGAAGGGAATGTTCTAGAAGCCTGCTCGCTTCTAGGAAATCGCACTCTTGTCCTTTTTTTTTTTTTTTTTTTTTTTTCCCCGATGAAAATGCTAAGTGCTCATGAACTTTTCGAGCACTTTTGTTCGTTCCCCGCTGCCAGTTGAGCCCGGCTTTGTGCTGGGGACAGACCCCTTTTCTCCAAGCGCTGGCCGCGGCCCAGCTCCCGGAAATCTCGACGTGGTGCTGGCGATGACACCGGCCCCGTCCCCCTTCCCTGGGGGCCCACACGAAGCCCCAGCCCCGACCAGCTCCCCGCGGGGGGCTCTGTGGGTCTCTGCCCTTCTCCTCATTGCGCAGGAGAGGATGGAGCCAGCCCCAGCTGCTTGGCCTTCCCCTGCCACGGGAAGCACCAAAGAGCACCCAGAGCAACCCGCCAGCCCTGTGCTACCAGGCAGGTTGGGGGCAGTTACTTAAAAAAAACCCAACTGTGCAAGTGCTTTTGGAAGGAACAGCCACGGCTGGAGGTGCTCCAAGGAAAGGAAAAGCCCAGTCCAGCCTCAGCAGTGCGATTGCCCCAGGGAGATGTCACGCCTCGGTCCTTCCCTCTGCTTCCCTGGCTCCCCGTGCACCCAGCTTCCCCTCGCCATCCCCAGGGGATGCTCTGGGACAGGACTTGGGGCAGTTCGCTGGGATTTTGTTACTGTTTGCATCATTCAAAGGCCTCCAAACGGACCCTGTCTCCTGGCTGTGATAGAAAAGAGATTTCCTGGTTAAAGGAGTGAGGTCTGCATGTAGGGACAGTGATACGGAGGGGAACAGCAAAGTATGATATAAAATGCTGTGATATGGAGAGGGTCACTGCTTGCAGAGCCCTGAGCTCCCCACAGCCACAGAGATCCCCAGGGCAGTAAACGAAACCCTTCCCCTTTCACTGAGTTTGCATTTTCTGGAGCTGAGTGCAGGAGCAGGTGACCGAAATGCTTGGGGATTTGGCATACCCCATTTCCCAGGGGCGGGGAGTAAAAGTGGAGTGGTTGTGCAAGTGGGTGGGAACAAGGATCCCTCTGAGCGAGCGCCCCGAGCACCAGGCATGGTTTGGGGCTGGGTGTGCAACCTACACAGGTGGCGATTGCGACACAGCCACCAGATTATGTAAAGAAATTTGGATTCATATCTTCTACGAGGTTTTTAGCTCTAGCAAACGAGCTGAGTGCAGGCATAATGTGTGCCCAATTTTTTTTTCAGGAGGAAAGTCCTCTCATTTGTCTTTACACCAGAGGAAATGAATCCTTCCAAAGAGCTGACTCATGGAATTGCTGATATGAAGAGCAGGAAGGGTTTGTTGGATCAGGCACGGGGATGTTGCACGTAAGAATTATATGTGATATATATTCAAACTCTTCTCAGGGCTGCCGTAGAGCACCACATCATTTCCCATGTCACGCCACTGAGACACTTCCCATTGCATGAGAAGAGCACTTTCAAGTTTAGGGGCCTGCACTTTGCTTGCCCACAACAAACCAGATCTGCTGGGTTTCGGAGGACAACTTGGGTGCTCCCAGGGTCGGCACCACTGCTCCTGCAAGGTCTGCCTGGCTCCTGACCTTGGCCATACACCATTGCCCTCCTGGGACATCTGGAAACACCCAGGGAAAGCCACTCCAGCCAAGCCCCTGGCAGTGCTGGGGTGCTGGTGGACCTGCATCGGTTTTGATTTGTGACATATTTATTGGCCATTACAGCAAAAAGCTAAAGCCATTAGCAGGTATGAGGTTAATTTTCAAGTGCAGAGCAGCTCTAGAAGGAAGTTCTATAGAGAACTGGCAGCATCTTTGCTTTCCAGAAAGATTAACAGCAGCTCCCATCCCTTCCCTTTCCAGAAACTCTGCAAATGTACCAGGACTTCCACTTTTCACGGAAAATAGTTCTGTGCTGCTGCCGTAACTCTCAGTGGGTTGCGAGCCTTAAATGCTTTCCTGCCAGAGGCTGTGCCAGAGGAGCACGTCCCCCGTTAACGCTCTGGTTTTCACACGCTGCTCCTGCCCTGCCCTCTGAAGGCTTTGCAGCTGGCAGCTCTTCAGCTTCCCCTCGGCTAGCACAAACTCACAGCGCGGGCTGTAACAAGCTGCTGACAAGAGGCTGCTGCTCCGGGGGCGCGAGGAATGCTCCGACCTCGATTGCAAAGCAGCCAAGGCGAGCGGTGACCCTGGGGGCAGCTGCTCGCAGGCTCAGGACCCCTGCCCAAGTGACGACAGCCCGTCGGGGGGATCCGGCCGCTGGCTGGGTGTGTGATGGTGCCTCGTGAGCAGCAGGGCAGATTTAGCAGATATTTCCCCTTCGCTCTCTTACTGCCCACCCGTTTGCTGATCCGGGACTTTCTGGCTGGAGGTCATTTCCATGAAGCACTCGGTGAAAACCCAGCTCCACTGCCGTGAGCTGACCCCAAGTTCTGGCAGTCCTGAGCCCTGCCCAGGCCCACCAGCAGCTCCTGCAGCACGCAGCTTCTCCATCCCCTGCCCTGCCAAAGCCCCTCAGCCCCACTGCAGCCACCTCCGTCCCCAGGGGGAGGAGGTCGAGTGTGCTTAGCTGCTGCCGGGGGTCCACAGCAGTAATGACATATGAGGGTGTAGCTGCAGTTTCTATAGAGACATTTATTGGAAGGATATAAAAATACAGTGTAAATTTTAATAAGATGTATTTAAACGTGTCTCAGGCACAGTCCCACGTGTTGGTGGGAGACGAGCCCAGGAGATTGGCAGCGTGTCCGGACTCCCTGCTGCACCCAGATCCACCGAGCAAAGCAAAGCCTTGGTCCCCAGAGATGGGCCAGGACCCTTCTCTCTGCAAACCCTTCTGGCCCCTCTGCTCCCTCAGCCTCTGCTCTGAGCTGCTCCCTTCGACAAGAGCTCTCACAGAGGGCAGCGTTTCATCAACCAGCCGTCAGAAATTCAGCCTGGGGCAGGGCTCGGTGCAGGCACCCGCAGAGTCCAGGTGAAACACTGTAAGAAATGCCCTTGGCAGAGCTCCTCCTCCTCCTGGTACACCAATAATGACAGTAAATACGTGCAATATCACACCACTTAGGTTAATACGGAGTAATGTGTAAATGAGCATCGTGGATCTCTAACTGTCCTCCTGCTGCAGCTGTTTCCATTCAAAAGTCCCGTCCAAAGCTAGATCAAAATTATCCTTCTCTTGCTCTCGGGAGAGTTCCAAAAACACCTGAAATAGCCAATATAAAGTTCGGATTACTTCTCAGGCCTTCCCTAACCCTGTGATGCACTTTTGCAGGAGGTGCAGCTCCTGCAGGTTCTTGCCTCCTGCCTCAGCACTGGCCCAGACCTGGCTTTTGTTCTTGCTCACGCCTTTGCAGCACGTCCGTCACCTACCTGAGCCAAAGTGTTCAAAGAGAAGCTGTACTCCTCAAGGCTGAAGTTCTGCTTGGCTGTGGAGAAGTGGAAACAGAGCTGAAAATTACCAGTCGGTGCTCCACCTTTTCAAAAAGCCATCATGCCTTGCTCTTACCTTCCTCTAGCTTGGAGAAAGACTGGGACAGGGGCAGTGCGTCTTCCATTGGGACCTTGTAGACGAGCAAAGAGGGGAACCTGGGAGAAAAAGAAGAGGTGATTCCTGCTCTGTATTGACCATTATCAATACATTTTTTTTTTTTAAACCATGAAAAATGCCTTTTTTCATGTCACACTATGAGCTGGACCAGTGGGTGTTTTGTTGTGGGGATGGCAGCAGGGCTGGACTTGGTGACATTGTTGGACCAGATCCACACAGAGGGACTCTGACCCCTCTGCCTCTCTTCACCTGAAATCCTACATTTGGACACCGCACTGGGCATAGTTTTGGGGAGGAGGCAATCCTGGAGCCTCTGTTCATCCCGTATTTATACTTACCGCTCCTGACGGGCTGCACTCGGGAAAATCCTCAAAATCTCAGCGTGGAGGAGATCCGTGCTCTCTGGGTCCTTGACTTTAATTTCCAGCAGGTAGCCTTTGCCAAACTTGCTCTTCAGGTACTGAACGGAGCCAATGCACCTGCAGGGAAGGGACGAAGCATGATATAAGTGTGAAACCGTTGATGTCCTTCCCAAATTGTCCTGCAGTAGGGAGCACTTTGTAACGCCCATGGTGGTGGGCTCAGAAGGCCGAGGCTGGAGGGGAAGCCCCTGTTGGACCCGGGGGGGCTGAGAAATGTTTCTTGTCCCAGCCGTGCCACTGCCCACCGTAGCTGTCCAGCCACCAGGATGGCCACGCGGTCGCACACTGCCTCCGCCTCCTCCATGTAGTGCGTGGTCAGAACGGCCCCCGTCTCCTTGGTTTTCAGGGCAGCACGGATCGTTTTCCTGAGGACACAGAAAAAAAAACACATAAAAGAAAACCCAACACTCCCTAGAAATGCCAGACATTTTTTCTTAAACCTTTTTGCCCCTCCAAATGCACCTACCCCTAAAACTAACATAAAAGGACATAAAAACTTTAGACTGATGGTACTTTGAAATAATGAGAACATTTTTTATTTTTGACTCAGTTACAATTATGGATTCTCCTAAACCCATTTACAACCGTCCTAAAATCTACAACAAGGTTAAATTCAAAAGCAACAGGGCTTCTCTTTCCTTGCTCATGCTGTAATTGGGGAGAACCAGGAAAAGAGAGATTCTGCTAAAACCACTGGCCCGAGACGAGCAGCACTAACCACAGATGAGGTAAAATGCCCTTTACCTAACCCTACACATCTACTTCTACCCACCAGACGCAGCGCTGCCCCTTGGGGTCCATGCCGGTCGATGGCTCGTCCAGGAGCAGCACCGTGGGGTTGCCCAGCGCACACATGGCGAAGCACAGCTGCAGAAGGGAAAGGGGTTGGGGTCAGGTCTGCTGAAGTCCCCAGCACCCTGTCTGCAAAGAGCTGCGGGCAACATCGCGTTGCTTATGGGCACCGAGCCGCTGGTTTGTAGGAGACACAAACTTAGAAGATGCTGGGCAACTTCAGCCCACCATGGGATGCAATGCGATGCTCTCCCGGGGGCTGGGAGCACACACAGGTCCCACTGCTCACAGAGGGCATTTTGCAGTGCTCAGCATAGGAACAAAAAATGCACCTTTCTGGTTATCCCGGCAGATAATTTTCTGGCTGTTTTTTTTAAATAGTCTTGAAGCTCCAGAGCATTCACTATTCTGTGGGGAAAGGGAACAAAGGAAAAAAAAAAAACAACACATCAAAACCGATGTTTTTGTTATTCCCAATTGAATACTCTAATCAGAGGTTTCCAAAACAATAAGAAAACAGAACTTTCTTCCCCTGGTTCTTGGCTCCTGTTTGTTTTCATAAAACATTTATTGTGTTGTAAAAATGTGAATGAATATTTGAAGCAGAGTGCACTGAATAAGCCACAAGCTCTTTTCTAAGAACAATCATTCGTGTCAACAGCATTATAAATCCACTCCACCTTGCCGGTGTCAGCTCAGCAGGCAGTACTTAAGCACCCTTCTTGTAGTGCCAAACAATAAAACCCGAGATTTTAGAAATGCTTCCCGCAGATAACGTACTTAAAAGGGACGTCAGTGGTAAATCTATCCCCACCAAACACACACAGGCAAATTGGAGATTTTCTCAGCCCGCTCACTTAATCGCAGCATTTAGCACAAAATCGCTTTTGCGGACTCATTTCCCGAGTTCCTTTCAAGGTTTCCCCTGGCTCACAGAGGTCTTAGACCTTCTGGTCCCCTCCCTGTGCCTTAGGATGGGGGTTAAAACCTTGACCAAGACCTGGAACCACCCTTCCCCGTACCGGTTGACAGCAGCAGCCGTATCCTCCTTGCGCACTCCTTTCACGGCCGCATAGACCTGGAGGTGCTGGTGCACGGTGAGGTCCGGCCAGAGCGGGTCCTCCTGCGGGCAGTGCCCCAGGTGGTCCTGCAGGCAGCACGTCGCTCCTTCTCGCCTCCGCAGCAGCACCTGCGCAACCGCGCCGCTCGTTTCACCTCGCCCAGCCTTGCCCAGACCCAGGTGTAGGGCTCGGAGGAAGGCTAGGGGGCTGCAGCGGGACTCAGTGGGGAGAGAAACCCAAGGAGCAACGGGCTGATTTTGCAGCCCTCGGCTACATGGCTCCTAAATATAGTCACGGTGAATTCGGGGAGATGCAAGTGGTTGTTAAAGCTAAAAGTGTTACACAATAATTTTTATTAATACATTATTTAATTTAATGGCACAAAGGAATTGCTTAAAACCTTGATCCCTCATACTGCTTTGAAGAAAATCATTCAATAGCTAGCTGCAAGCTTTGCACTTGCACTTTTTGCGCACATCTATCCCTTCTCTCCAGACTCCAGGTGCCTCCTACCTGCCCAGCAGTCGGTGTCGTCTCTCCAGCAATCATCTTGATAGCTGTGCTTTTACCAGCTCCGTTTGGCCCCAAAAGTCCTAATACTTCCCCTGAAGTCAGGACAAAACATTTCTTAGTAATACTCACCATTTAACAAAAGTATCAGGCACAGTTTCATTAAAGGAAAAGAAAAAAAAAAGCTTAGAAGAGAGTATAGGAATAGCAAAAAATCAAATAAAATTAAACAGCTGTATAAATGTATGCTCTGAGAGTCCATAAATTACATTTCAACTCTATAGCCAATGTGAGTCTGAACACTGCTCCCAGGTCACCCAGAAATTGCAGTGACTGCTGTAGAGGGGTTATGGCCTTTTAAATCAAAGGTAACTAATTGGATGCATCCATGTTGTTTGTTACTGCATCAGACACAGTGCAGGTGTGCCTTAACCATGGAGCAAACAGATTCTGCCTTTATGTTGTGGCTCAGATAACTGAGACTCTGCAGAGGATTATCTCTTTGGGTATGATCAGCATCCAAAACACGGCGAGTAAAACAGTTCCAGTTCTCACCTTTATTAACACAAAAGGAGATATTTTTGGTGGCCATTTTCTTCTTCTTCTTAAAAACTGAACCTGCTTTCTTTGTTTTATATTCCTTGCACAGATTGCTGACAATAATAACTGATTTCTGAAAGCAAGCAGGAGGAAGAAAGATTAGTCTATTATATTGGGGAGCATTAATCCTTCAGTAATATTTTTCCATTTTAAAAAAGCAAAACAACTTATAAAGATCTTTGAATTTGATTTGTAGTTCTCTGAGAATCTGAGGAATGCTCTTAAAAGCTTTTTTCTCTATCCTGATGAGACCCACTCTGTCCCTTTGAGGGATGGATTTTCCCAGTGAGGAGTAATACAGCCAGAACATTGACATGCCCTTATTAATCTTGTTATTTATTTATTTATTTTAATCAGAAGTCCTATTACTGATATCAAATAAAGAGGGAAGGACCACACTCGGTCTTACCTCCTCCTGACTAGGAGCTACCATGGCATTTCTCACTGCTGCTCTTTCAGCTTTAACATCTTCATCCTCCTCTTCTTGCTCCTCAAGATGCTGGTGGCTGCTCTCATTTCTCGGGGAAATTCTACAAACCCAACAGGTTCATCTTAGCATTTTAGTCTTTACCCTTGTTTTCCACCAACACGTTTTGGATGGGCCAAGACTGGTTCAAGGTTTCTTTTTTTTTTTTTTTTTTTTTCCTTCGTTATTTTCTGCAGGGCTTTCTGTGTTGTATGGAGAAGCAGGCTGGTACCTCCTCACAGCACAGGCAGCACCAAGTGGAGACACTAAAAAGCTTGAGGGCTGTTTTATGCTATCATAACATTGTAGGATTTAAGAAGCAATTTTATTTATAAAAAAGTCACCAGTAGTAAAAAAAGAAAATAGAAACAGGGACATGAAAATCCTGACAGTTGATCTAAATGTCTTCAAGGAAAAGCAGTGTGCCAAGAGATTAGATCTCGCATGTGCCTGGGGTGCATGTGTGTTTATACAAACCTAAATACTGGGTCCTTTCTCAGAACTGTTCTTCCATATTTTATCTCCAAATATCGAAGAAGAAAAATGAAACCCACAGAATGGATATAAGGCTGAAAAATAGAGGTTGGCACATTAACAGCCTTGCCTTCCTTTCTACTGCGGCTGAAGCTGAAAAGATGGAGGCAGTGTTATAAAATAGGTGAGGGGAAAGCAGTGTGTGGAAAAGCCCATTACCATCTAACTCGGGGTAATCCTGAAGGCTGTGAACTCTGCTATCATTTATCAATGCACGAAACATCAATGGCAGAAGCATTAAGTGGGCTAGGCTTATTTCATTTTCCCTTACCTGTTTCAAAGGAGCAAAGTTATTTTTGCACAGGTGGGCAATCTGTCATCCAGACCCCCTGAGATCCACCTTTTACATGAAATGAGCTTCCTCTTAGCTGAGAACATAGTTTGGGAGACACACATTCCTAAATAAAATTAATCTTAAATGTTTTCTTACTGCAAAGACAGCTATTAGCACGTCGTTCCTTGGACTAGCAGCAATTAAGTCAGCGTCCTCTACAAAAATCTGCAAGAATAAAATATATATATATATATATATATATATGTAGTGAAGACCTGCAGTTTTTTAATATAAAGCTGGCTAGTGTTGGAAGGCTTAAATACAAACAGAAAATACAACAACAATGTATAAAAGTTTCTGATTTACCCAGAATGTTCACCATACAGATCCTTGAACTTGGGCACTCCGGTGCCGTTCCAGAAAATGACACAGCACTCAGGAGATGCATCAGACTCTTTTTGGGGGGTAATGGTCTATCAGGGGAAAACATCTGGTCTCCTCCTCCTCAGGGGCCCAACAGGGGGGGACAGGACAGAGCAGGACTCTCTTCTGTTTGGACTTCTCTCCTAAGTCACTTATATCACATCAAAAGTCTTGCACGTAGCTGGAGGGTTTTGTTAAATTCTGAGCTGCCTTTCCACGATCACCCCCAGCTGACATGAAGTAAAGTGCCTTGTGGGTTTTCATAATGCTCACACGCTTTCCATGCAAAGTCAGATGTATAACCTCAAATTTTCTTTTATGGTTGTTCAGGCCAAGTTATTTGGCTTTGCATGGAAAGAATTAAGATTGCTTACCTAATCTACAGGCATGGCTCAACTGCACGAGAAGTAGCCCCTAGCAGTAATGAGCAGCTGGATAAATTACATCTGATCTGACATGGTTATCCAAGGATGCAGTCTGATGGTTTGGAAAATCCTACCCACACGAAGAAACTAATGAGTCTTCCCAGGACGCAGCATGCGATCAGCACCAGACTTTGCTTGCCAGAGCAAATGCTTTTGTTGTACAGCATTTGTATAGAGCTGTGAGTCTCTCGCCACCCAGTGCCACTGCCTACCTGCTCGCTGTTGATCATAACGCCCAGCAGTGGGTACAGGGGAATCAAGAGAGACATGAGGTAGAGGGAGACACTCATATCAAGTGTGTAATCCATGACTCGGCTGATAATGAAAGACACGAGGCATACCTAAAAATGAAACAAGAGAGCTACTCAGCTGATACAAAGGGTTACACTCCTCACTGGTCATCACAGATGAACTTTTTCAATTCCCTGTTGAATTTCTCAAAACGGACAAGAAACATAAAGAGAAAAAAGGGTGAGGGTGCAGGAGGCCCTCAGATATCTCTGCCTAAGGGAAGGCAGCTGGCTTGGGCCAGCTGGGGAAAGCCCTCCCCAGACACAGGGCTGCTTTGGGCAGAATAAAACAGTATGGCATCCCGTCCTGTTCCCATCCCAGTCCGTGCCAAATAGCCCACCTGAGCTGCCCAGAATAAGGGAACAGAATGCAAGTTCCCCGTTGGTTTGCTTTTGAACCTTGAGCAAGACCTTTGGGCAGGAGAGCAAGATTTGCAGTGTTTGTAACAAATGGCCCAAACTGTGAAATGAGTCCTTATTTCCAGAAATGTGAGAACAAAGAGCTGGGGGAAAAGGGAGGGACCGGCACTGAGAAGAACATGGTGATGCTAATTTACATAGAATTGCCTGCTATAAAACAAATGTCTTTATCTATGTCTTGGATCTATACTTGGTATTTTGACCTCTAGTTCATCTTTAAGAGCTCAAAACACATTTCTGAAAACCCTACATCACGTTATCTAGACATATGCTTACCACTATCAGGATAAAAGACCAAAAATCACAGTTCCATCCTTTGCGAAAGAGGAAGGAGATTAAATAGATGAAGAGAACAATGGAAACTCCGTAGCCCAAAGCACCCATGACCTGCAGAGAAAAGTGCTTTCATTAGAGAAAATGGAGCGATGTCAACAACCAGAAACCTGTATGCAGCAGCATGGTTCGGTTTACATAGTCATAAATTAAGATCAGGGCATTCAGAAATTACCACAATTTGATTGCAAAGCGTGAAGGGATGTATTAAGACAAGCTATATTGCCTTTCATTTCCAGCTGGGGAAATCCTCGTAGGAGGTGAAATGAGGAGAAGGGCAGTAAGGATTTGGGAATCTGTAGGTGTGCCAGCATCGGCTATACCCATGCATTTTACTCCTGCCTGCTGAAAATGAACTGCTAAAGTCCTGCCATGGTCCCGCATGCTTTTATGGGGATTTCCTGAAAAATGCTGCCTCCCTAGATGTGGTTGCTGTCTCAGCTACCCTTACTTTTTCTCAAAACATTACCCAAATCCCTCACTAGTGAACCAACGACCACCAGGACAGGACGTACCAGCAAGAAGATGTTGCCGATGCCCCCGGAAATCCTGTTGCTCATGGCGAACTGAAGCCCGAACATGGAGAAGAGAAGGAGCCAGCAGAGCGGGACATCCACCAGCGCCTGGCCACACCAGTATGCCGAGGGGAAGAGCCCCGAGACCCGTAGCTGGGCGCGAGCTCCTGTCTGGGAAGGCACACGTTGGCCAGCTGCACCCGCGGAAATAAGCTTATAAAGCTAATAAAAAGCTGTTCCCATTGCAATACTGGGGTTAAATGCCGAATTTATTTACTTATTTATTGTCTTTTAGCATTCTGTGCTGGCTCATAGCCACATAGAGAAAAAAAATCCCCCGAGATGCTCATCATATTCAAATGTCCTTGTGGCAATACAGTTGTGATCCCTCTGCCCAACCCAAATCTGCTCCATTTCCATGAATTTACCTTGTAATCCTGCAAGTAGCCCATCGCAAAGTGAGGAGGAAAACCAGGGAACAGCAACAGCATATAAATGAGGTAGAAAGAAACAAAGTAATCCCAGAATCGTGGATTATCTATCTGAAAAGAGAAGAACAAAACATTTGTAGAGAACATGTGCGGCATAGTGGCTGGATGCCACAATTCATTTTGCTGCATTTCTTGTGGAATACAAGACAATGAGAACAAGGCGGGTCTTTAGCCAAATTTTGGCAGGAGGAAGGTTTTCCCCACAACCACAGCAAAGTGCTTTCACTGGTGAGGAGAGGCGGGTGGTGCAGGTGGGAACAGGGAATAAGGAGGCTCACAAAGAAACCCTCCCAGGCACACTCTCTGCTCAGCAGCCTTTGAGATCCACGAAGGAAAAAATAAACTTCAGTTTTCCCAAAACCAGCAGTTCTGGCTCCACAGCCCCCACTGAGGAAGGTGGCTCTGTGGGTGCAGACAGCCCCATGCACCTCCCTGCTGCAATCTGGTGGCTCGCTGAGACCTGAAGCCTTTTTAAGAACTGTTCTTTGACACCCGGCTATCAGACCCTGACACTTACAGAGAAAAAAGGGTGACTCCAGATCCTAATGTGCGCGGTGGAATTGAGAGCTCTCAGCAGAGCATTGCTGATGATGTTCACAAGCACTGGGAAGCAGTTGACGGCCTCCATGTGGCACAAGATGGTGAACCTGTAGCTCTTCAAAGAGCAAGAAACCAAGATGGAAACTCTTGGCCAAGAGAACCCAGGCCTGAAATAATTAATTCTGCTTATGCCTTGCGTGTAAATTGCTTAATTCTTAAATTGCTAGGAAGAAATGTTAGGGCGAGAGGAAGAATCCTCACCTGGCCTTCACGAGACACTTTTATAGCCCCATTGTGTTTCAGCTCCTCTGTGATATTTTCCTGGCTTGTGATTTCCACTGAGAGATCTTGGCTCTCGAGAGTGTGGATAAAGTCTTCAATGCCTGAGCCTGATGTGAAAGCCAAAAGCAGAGGAATCATAATACTGAGCAACAAAAGAGGCTTTGATGGTTTCCTTTTTGAATCCATGACCACCGAACAAAACCAGACAAAATCTAATGACCAGGGAAGCCAGACAGCACGTCGTGTTTGTGAAGTTAATGGATTACACACTCACTGACTGAATTTTTGCCTTTTTTTTTTTTTTTTTAAATAACATTCACTAAAAGGAATGTCAAAGGTAAAACTCTGGAAGTAGGCTGATTGAGGGTTAGTGTGCCCTTGCTGGAGCGTGGTGCCCAGTAAGGCACACACGCTGAAAAAGCAGAATTTGGGGCAGGAAAAGAACAGGGTCCCTTCCAATCCCATCTGCTGGGATGTCCCTTTTCATGTCGTTGCATCAGGACCTCATCAGCTGCTGAAGTAAAAGTAGGCTTCATTCACAACCCACTAAAATGATGATTTCCGTGCTCTTCTCTCACTAAAACTTTCACCGCCCTTTACACACCCTTCGTCCTACAACCATCGGCCCTTTCCCTTCTTTTCCTTCACGGGAGAGAACAGCCCCGAACAGGACAGGATGACAAGGAGCCTCCCTGCCCCTTCCCCTCACCCGTGCTGTTGTGGACCAACAGGCTGGTGGTCTCCGCCGGAGCCCTCTTCCCCAGGGGCATGAAGTACCGCGCCGAGGAGAGCTCCCAGGCGCTCATGCTCTGCCAGGCAGCAACCAGGGCCAGTTGCAAAACCAGAGGAAGCAGAAAAACCACATAGAGCAGCAAACTACATTAAGAGAGAGGTGAATAAACACTCGGAAAGCGGGTATTTTTCAGACTGTGTGTGTATTGGGAAATATATGCTACCCCAACATCTCCCTTGTCTTTCTCGTGCCCCATCTGGAAATGCCAGTATGCCAGACTGAAGACTGATGGGGCTAAATGAGCTCAGACACTGACAACATGAGAGAAGTTTTAAAAAATATTCAATTAAAAAGGAAGTCTGAAAGCAATATTTTCCTTTCTCTGTCTGTACACATTTATTTTAAAATTTCCTTCCCTACCTGAAATAAAACTGTTCCTAAATTATTATTTTATTCAGAGAGAAAATTGGTTTCCCTTGCATAAATCACTCAGTGTAGGAAAGAAACTGCACAAAAGATACCAAGTATCAAAACTTTAAAGAAAAGAGAGGGAAAGAGAGAGATGGGAGAGGTACGTGTGTGTTTGAGGCAGGTTTTATATTACTGGCACTGGAAAGGAAACTGCTTTCCTCATCTCTAAGTGCAGATTGCCAAGCTCATCCATAGCCAAGACGTGACATCAATTACTCCAGATGCTCATCAAAACACGGGTGTGAAAATCATCCCCCCTGCTGTGACCGCATCCAGCTCCAGCTCTGCGTGAGAGCATCCCTTTGGTACTTACATGGACCGGAGGTTTTTCACTGAACCCTTGAGCTTTAGGAAGTGCACCCAGGCCATGGCAGAGACCTGCTGCCTCCAGAGCGCCGCGCCGCTCACCGTTGCCTTGCCGGTGCCCGAGAGCAGCAGGGAGCCCGGCTCCGTCTCGTCGGGGCACCGCGGTCCTGCTTCTGCCCACTCCTCCCCAGGGACGTGCTCATCTGCGGAGCACACGCAGTTATGTCTGAAACCAGCTTCTACATTGCGATGTGGGAAAAAGTACGAGCCCCCTGGTGATCGGCTGCTGGGGTTGTTGTAAAGCAGCCGGGTTCTTTGGCTGGGGGCTGTGTGTTCGCAGCCGCAGTTGTACCTTCTTGTCCCAATGTGGCTTCTTCTTCCAGCCTCATGAAAACGTCCTCCAGGGTTGTCATGCTAACTCCATAATTGATAATTCCCCGTTCGGAACAGCTGTCGAGGCCACGGAACAGATCTGTGTGACACAGAGACCGTCAGTGCCTTCAGGTTTCTTGCACGAGCACCTCTGGAGGGACCAGACTTTGGTGCAGCTGAAGTCAGCAGGGAAAGGGGTAAAGCGTTAACTGCCAGGATGCAAAGCGTTTGGAGGGAACCCAAAGCTGCCATACACATAACTCATGTTTCAGACTATGCCTCCGGGGCAGCAGCAGGGTCATGGGGCTGCCAGACTGAGCGTGGCACACGTGGGTGAGTGAGCGTCTGCCTGCTGCTGCTGCAGGTACGGAGTGGTACCAGTAACGTGGAGTTTTCTCTTGTCACTATTATTTCTTTTACCATCAAGAAAAAATAACCCACAGTAACACTTGCGGGCCAGGTTAGCCTGTCACAGGTTTCATTACAAGCAGCAGAGGAGCATTCATTGCACTATTTGATCTTAACCATATGGATGCCCAAACTGTAGGGAGAAAAAGAAATGCAACAGTTCTAAAGTCCTCATGTGACCCCTGCTGAAGGTCTCCCTCTTGATTTCTCTTTCCTCACATACATTTCTGATTACTTTTTCCCTATGGACAACTCTCAATTATTTTCATATACATTACCTGGGAATTTATTCACGTTTTCTAACGGCAGTTTATATCTCAGCTCATATTGACCGTGTCCCGAGAATATGACATTGGGGATGTGCTGCTTAACCAGAGATGTCACGCTCTCTGTGTTACAGGACTCACTGACATGGATCCTGTTTGGTTGAAAAAAAAAAAAAAACACAAAAAAACCACAACACAAGACAGATGGTTAATTTTTATAAAAACAGAACAAAAATGACAAAACACTGTATTTGCTAGCATGGATAAAATCAAAATTCCAGCAAACTTCCTTCATTCTCTGGAGCAAAGTACTGCTTCAGTTAATTTAACTGAGTATGAATTGAGCTCATTTTGCTGCTTTGATGGTTTCCTTGTTACAGTCCTTCTGGTGGATTCCTGTACACGCATATTCCCGGACACCATTTGGCTCTAGGGCCGAAGTAGATACCTTAAATGATAGCCGATCCCCCATTTTTTCTTCAAGAACAGGGAAGAGCCGACACACTTCAGCCTCCCATGTGAGATAAAAGCCTTGCGGTCTAAAGAAACAAAATGTCAAAGGAATTTAAAATGTATAGCAGTGTTTTGTGTATATATATATAGATATATGTATGTATATATATATATATATAATTTTTTTTTTTCACCAAGGGCAGATCAATGATGTTCTGCACTTTTCTGGGGACAGATCCCTTTGACCCAGGTTTTCATCGCAGTCAGTTTGGCCTGGGGAAGGCATTCCTGCGCCAGGGATGTTGTTCAGAGAGGCTGAGCCTGTGCTCACCAGCGAGGATGTCGGCCTCATCCATGAACTGGGTGCTGAACAGGATCACCCGCCCGGCTCTGTGCTCCTTCAGCAGGCTCCACACCTGGTGCCGGGAAAGAGGATCCAGCCCAGCCGTCGGCTCGTCCAGCAGCAGCACCTGCACAAGGGATGCAGTCAGGCACTTCGCTGCAGGAACACTTGCCCACTTTGTGGATTTGGTGGTCCCTGAGAGGCCAGGTCCTGGTGGCAGGAGAGCCAGGCCACCTGGTTTGCAGGAGCAACCATTCTGGGAGCTGTGCAGAGCTCAGGCAGCTCTCTGCTCTAAACTAGATCAGCAAAATTAAGATACAAATTTGTCATCTTTCTGGCATAACCACGACCACCTTAAAATGACCAAATGGACCTGAATGCTCCCTACATTACAGAGCCATAGGCAATATACCTGGTAATTTAAAATTAAATTTTAATTAAAAAAAAATGAAGCTGTAGGTAATTTACCTGGGGGCTCCCAAGCATGGCTATCCCAATGGATAACTTCCGTTTTTGCCCACCACTGAGTTTCTCAGCTTGAGTGTCCTGAACGTTACTGATGTCCAGCAGCTCCAAAATGGTTTGCACCTAGAAAAGCACAAGAAAGTCCGCTCCCAGCACCAGCTGTCCTTCTGTCCTTTGGGAGCCACAAAGGAGATCCGGCTGGGGCTGGAGGAGCAGCTCCCAAGGGTGCTTCCCGGCGCCTGGCCCCTGCCTGCCCCCCAGGGACACCCCCTGCCCTCCTCGAGGCAAACAGTTGAGTTGTTTTGGTTGCACCGAGCCCCAAGCCTGCCTGGCAGAAGCTCAACACCAGCTTCAATTTTCAGGAGAAGCAGGCAGCCCTCTGAACTTTGCACTGCCCAGCAAATCTTCGCTGAAACGTGGGGCTTGCCGACAGCCTGCCCCTGCCAGGCAGTGATGTCCTTCAGGGGAACACCCCCTTACCTCTCGTTCTACCTCTTTGGACTTGATGCCCTTGATCTCTGCAAAAGTTCGCAAGTTTTCTTTCACCGTCAGGACTTCGAACTGTACGTTGAATTGTGGGCAAATGCCGATCATCTCTCTGATCTCTTCCCTGTCTCCTATTTCAGAGAGCTTGTAGTCATAGATGGTTGCCGAGCCTGTTTATACAAATAAACACGATGTATGGGAATGAATTGGTCACTACAGCTTCTGAATCAAGCCGCCCCCATCCCACCCTACCGTTTGCAGTCCTACCTTCAGAAGGCAGAGTCAGTCCGCTGAGCACATTTAGCAGCGTTGTCTTTCCAGCCCCGCTGTGACCGAGTAAGGCAGTGATCTGCCCCTCGTAAATGTTTAAAGACAAACCTAGAATGCAAGCAACACCAAGTTTGGGAAAAAAAAAAAGTAATGAAGTTTTACTTGCCTCTACTCTTTGTCAAAGGCAAGACAAGTCCAGGAATTTAAGAACTAAGTAGTAATATTCAGTCAGAAGTGCATTAAGCAAACTGAGGAAATGTTCTGCAAACCTAGAACAGCTTCTTCTGTCTTTAGCTTGTAATTAACAGAAGAGACAGAAATATGACAACTGAAAAAAGCTTTCTTCTTCTCTTTACTTTTTCTGGGAATGCAAAATCAGTCAGGAAAAACTGAATAAAATCGTAATCGGTTGCGTCTATATTTTAGATAATTTTTCAAGCAATACAAATATTGTTTTATTTGTTTGGCCATCTGAAATATTTGCACAACTGTTTTTCTTTACCTGTAACAGGAATTAATATCACAATTTTCGTACCTCTTAGGGCTTCTGTTTTCTTGTCTTTCTTTTTGTATGCTTTTTTAATATTGTTGAGTCTAAAAAGAAGGTAAGGCAGATATTATTTCAGGATTCCCATAAACACACTTCCCTGTTGCCCTTTCTCATTCTTATGGGTCTTAATTTAAAATGACAGCAATGGATTGAGGAGCATGAGGTCGTGGCAAAGTGACATTGAGGTGCAGCAGGGTTGGGCACGCTCCGTCTGCAGATGCGGATGTCGCAACCTGGCATGCACTGACAGCACCAAGCCTTGCAAAGACAAGGTCAGGCCCACTGCCAGGGATGGCTTTTTACAACAGGCTGCCCTCCAGGTTCCCCTTGCTGTTTATAATGGATGTTTAACCAAGTGTATTGTGAAACAAAACAGAACAAAATGAAAACAAACCCAGCAGTTTACCTGAATTTCACCACTAGTGACCAGCCTGAATGACCTATTTAACTATAACATATTTAACCATTTTCACCCTAATTTTTCTACGTGAATCAGGTTTGCAAAACTTTTATGAACATGGAAACTGCCTGGATGAATGGAAACAGAGCCGATGACAGGAGTGGTGGAGTAGTGGGAGCATTGCCCCGAGCTACCAAGTAAAGGGAACAATTAGCAGTGCCTCCTCTCTCGACCTGATGGCCTCCTTCCCCACGAATGCGGTGGGCACTGGCTCCGCTTCATCTCCTGGGGGCTCCTCGGGGCTCCCTGCGCTGTAGGGTCCCTCCCCGGGGCAGCCCCTCCTGCTCCGCATCCAGTACGAGGGTTTCAGGCAGAAAAAAGGCGGGTCTGGGATGCCGTATTTGCCTGAGAAGCACAGAAAATGACCTGTGGTTAACCAAAGGTATATTCAAAGTGTCATCCCACTGCAAGCATTCTGGAGTTTCTGAAAAATACCTGTCTGCCCCCAAATTGGTGCTTTGTCCTGTTAAGAAAAGGTTGGGGATTTTCATGAGTGTGCACAGGAGCTGGGTTAAGCAGGACAAGAAGGGTGGTTTCAGGGCTATTTCTAATGAATTCCATTGTTTTTATAACGAATTAAAATATTGTCCAAAACATAGTAAGACTATTTTCTCATAAACAGTTCAACAGCAGTACAAGTATAAATAGTAATAAAAACAATAACCCTGAATACTTTGTTGTCTTTGATTTGGGAATTACCAGAATATGGTAGAGGTGAAGAATCCCTCAGCAGTGTGAGTCCCTCAGCACCCTTTTTTCACCCCAAATCCTATTTTGTTTGACTTAGACAATGGAGCAGCCCATCAGTTCCTTGAGGAGCTATTACACACAGTCCATATAAATCAAAACTATAAAAGAGGAAAGTATGGTCGTAAGTATAAATCGCTCTTACCCGGCAGAACTTTGTCGAAGTACATGGCTAACAACATGTACAAGACTGAGTCGAAGATCAGCATAATGTAAGTTGAAAATAAAAAGTATGATTCCTCCATAAGGTTAGAAAAAGAGAAACCTATTCCATATTTTTCCAAATGGAAAACCTGAAATAAAGGACAAAATTGAAGAGAGGGGTTTTGGGATTTTTTCCCAAAATTGCAGAGAGGGGATCTGGGATTTTTTCCCAAAATTGCTCTGAGAGGGCCCAGGGCAGCAAGTAGCTGGGATGGTTCATTGGCAGAGATAATGCTCCATACCTTGGCAATGCCAGCATTAAATGCAAATGGACAAAAGAGACCGAGAAACCACTTCAAAGGTTCTGGAAGATTTTCTATCAGCACTGCGAGGCTCAGGCAGCCAAAGAGAAAGGTGATGAGGAACCCCATGGAGCCAGCGAGTTTGGATGTCCGTAAGAGGGAGCAGAGCATGAAAACCATGTGGATCTGTAAGAACAGAGGCTTCCTTCAGGCTCTGAAGGAGGGAAATATCCTTAACCAGTGGCATTCCCACTTGCCAGGCAAAGAGATCTCGGGGTGGGGGGGGGGTTGGGTCTGTAATAAAATATGCTAATATGCTAATGTCCTTTCTCAGTGGGTAGATCTGAGTTTCAGATCAGGCCCTTCTGGGCCACATCCAGCCTGTCAGACTGTGAGTCAAATCCCCGCACTGAGCCAGAGAACCCACTCATTTATTTCACTTAGTGTGACCAAGTAAAATTTGCAGTCCTGGCCACGGTGTGCGTGGCTCTGGAGCAATGTTTGGGCTCATCAAAACCTTAATAAACCGCACAGTGAGGAAATTTGGTTCTCAAACCCAACTTACACATGCGAGGCCATAGAGGAAAAACAGTAGCAGGACGGCGGGGAAGCTGCTGACGTAGAAAGCCTCCTGCACCACGAGGGCTGTCAGCAGGCAGGACAGGACCAGCACGTAAACGGCATACAGCAGGCTCCAGGAGAGCCTGGAGATAGAAGCCTGCCATTACCTTGCTGTTTAATGAGGAACTGTTGTTACAATTTCATGACAGGACCATTTTAAATTAAAACATTAAGAATTTTCTGTGGTGAACCCATTCATATCTTATGCAAAGCAGACAGCATAGCCCACCTTAGGAAATTCCCAGAGGAAAATAATACCCAGCTGCCATACTCAACCCTTCTGGCTTGTCCTTAGAGTACTGGAGAAAACTTAGAAAACCATTTAACTAATTAACATACTGTGCAAGTGCCCAAAGTATATTGATTTTTGGCAAACAGACATTTCAGTTAAAATGGAACTCACCAAAATGCAATGTCTTGCAGCCCCATCGTCTTCATGAGTACTTTGAGCTTTTTCCTTTCCCTTACAACATTCATTGATAAGAAGTACATGAATGAAGAGAAACACATCACAATAGTAATCATGAAATAACTGTACTCTAATGTAATCGAGTAGATGACACTCCGGGACTTCATACGGACACCGGCAATTGACTTCATTTCTTCCCAAACAGAATGATTTGCCACCACCTAAAGGAGTTCAAGGTCAAAATCTTAACATTTAATTTATTTTCTACAGTGAGATGTAACTGTATAATGAACCTCCTTATTCATCAGCCCTAGATTATTTATTTATTTATTTTATTTTGTTTTGTTTTGTTTTATTTTGTTTTATTTTATTTTATTTATTTATTTTTAATGCAGATTTGTAAACAACATCAGGAAGCAATACAATAAATCCCAATAGCAAGGGGCTACTCACTTGCATGGCTGCACCTCAGCTGGCCTCCCTCCCTTCTTTATGGAGAGAAGAATCCTTCCCTCACCCAGTGCCAAGGATCTAGATCCACCAGTGCCTTACACCCCCCAGGGCCCTGGCTCTCCCCCAGGGGACGAGAGCAGCCTGGACAGCTGGGGGTGCACAGCCAGGTGCAAGGGTCGCTACCTTGGTCTATTTTTGAAGGACGATTTGGGAAGGAGGAGAAATGGCAGACATGTCTACTTGGAAACTAAATCATCCAGCAGCTGTTTGTGCCACCCCGCTCTCCTGAAAGAATTGCCTTTTCCTTGACATCTGGGAAATCTCTAGACCAAATCGTGGCGTTACGCTTGGTTCCCAGCCTTCGGGACTGCTTGCAATTTTGAAGATAAACAAAAGTTAGCACAAATCTTTGCAATGAAATCGAAAGCAGTCATCTTCTGCAGGAAACTGCTGATTCCATCCAAGTTTCCACTGTCGCTGTCAATAACACTCCAGCAGCTGAGTATTTTACTATATTTTTTTTTTCCTGGGGAGTTTTCTGACAAACTTGTCCCTTGCTATTGTCCCAGAACACTTTGTCTTTCCTAGAGAGAGATTAAAATACAAGGAGACCTACTGCAGTTCATAAATCTGATTTACCTCTATGATAGCAGCATCGATGCTGGACTGCAGGGACAGGAAGCCTTTGTACCAATACTTGGGGCTGTCACAGTATCGTGCTGAGAAATTATAACAGGTATCTGTGAGGATGGGAGGAAAAGGGCATCACTCATACACAACTGTTGATTTAATAGAAGAGGAAAACTGAAGATTCAGATCCTCTACAGGAATCAATAACTTAAAAAAATGACAGTTTAATAAAAGCATCAAAGAGCATGAAAAAACAGCTGGGTACCTACCTATGTATCCAAGGTTGTCATTTGGAATAGCCACATTCCCAGTAGGAAACCGGAGGTAATAGGAGAAATTGTTTTTAAATACAACCCCTATAATTTCATTATTCAAAATCCAGGCTTCCTCCAGGGCTCTCTCACTGTCCATTGCCTCTAGCTTTATACCTGTGGTTTGTAAAAAGAAATACCGCAATGAGTTTCTGCAGTTGTGGAAATGAGAGCACAGGCTTTGGGGATAGATCCTGCTTTTGTCAGGGTTGCATCTCCCCTTCTCCAGTTTGGCTCACTTTACAAAGTGGCAAAGCTTTTTAGGCAAAGCTTTACAGTGCAGAAACACACCCCAACCTCCCTAGTCACTTAAATGACCAGAATTAGTTTTGAAGAATATTTGTGGAGAAATATTTGTGAGAACAGGGGATTTGGGATGGATTTTCTCCACTGACCAAAGATACTTGAAAACGACTAACACAAAACATAATAGATTAAATAAAGACAAAGCTAAATATTTAAAAGACAGAATTATACCTGTCATTACAGACTTCAAGGCCACTGCATTCATTATTTGCCTTGTGGTTGGGGTGATAGGTGTAAAGGCGATGGTGACGCCAGCAGCATCATAGGCAGGGTCATCTAGCTGCCCGAGGTAGCTGTGTGGCACCTCGGGGTAGGGGATGTGCAGCATGAAGTTGCCCACAATGAACATCAACGGCAGGAAGAGCAGAGACAGCATCCACTCCTAGGTAAGGGGCGAGTGGAGAAGGGAGGTTAATAGCATGGCAGTAATAGGAGCATCTTCTCTGCAGGATTGAAATACAAAAAAGAGGCACTCAGTCAGACCGATTTCTTATACATCAATTAACTAACAAGGACTTTGTCTTATGCATGTCACCTCGCTCAGGGAACCCATCCATGCTCTTCTATGTATCACAAAAGACAGATATTACCAGTTAAAAAGGTGTAACCTCATAAGGCATTCGTTACCAGCAAGGGCTTCTGAAGTGTAATTGAGCTGTTAACATCACAAAAAGAAATTGAGGTATAAGGGAAGGCAGGGATTAGACAATCTTTAGTGGTCACTTTATTATTATTATTTTCCTTTTTTTTTTTTTTTTAATGAAATAAAACTACCTGAAAGCTCTGCATTTTCATCCTCCATTTGATAAGTACATTTTTCCACAAGAGAATTTTGGTTTGCTGGAATACACTCAGGTTTCTCTGAAGTCTCCTCATCTTTGAGCCTACAAAATAAAAAAATAAAAAAATAAAAAAATAAAATTGCTTTCGGATAAAACCAAAGCTGGAACTGCAGCAACTGCTTTGCCTCTGCGTGTGTGCCAGGGCACAGTAACTCTTTCTTGTAACTCTGCATGTGTGCCAGGGCACCCTGCTATGCAGATCCCACCGCCATGGGCCCTCATCACCCTCAGTGTGTTCCCCATGCAGCTTGGAATTAAGACACCCATTGTAACCCAATTTCCATGCATCCATGCTTTAGCAGGGTAAGGCTGAGAGGAGTTAACTGAAGTTGAAATCAGAGTGCATGACATAATTGGCTTGGTTGGCCTTAATATCCAAGAAATGACAACTACACAAAGTAAAATCGCCAAACTCTAGTTGCATGTAATTTTCATGTGCTATAGGCTCAACACCAAGAAGTGTTGAGCAATGCCTGGCCATGGTACAAGCTGAGCTCATACAGAAACTGGAGTCAATTGTAGGCAACTGGGAGCTACGAGAGAACAAATTCTTGGAAGTGCATTCAGAGAGCTGCCATTGTCGGGGCTTTTCACGAGAAACGAGGGAGAAACAAACAGCCACGAGTGTGCATTGGTGGGTTGTGCCGAAAGAGCTGGCAGCATCCTTACGATCTGCGGTCAAAGGAAAACAGGGATTCGTTGCCTGGATAGTGACTAATGCTGGCACGGAGGCAAAAAGCGAGCTGGAGTAATGCTGTGGATGAAGTGTGTCTATGCTAACCATCAGGAAAATAGTCATGAGTAACTTTAATGACTGAAAGGACAAAGTACCAAATGCAAAAGAACTACGCTCACATAAACAAACTGTTTATCTTCTTCAAGTGTTTATATTAACATTTTTCCCCTCCCTTATTACTCTCCATGCCATCCACTTGAATATTCAACATTAGCTGATTTCAGGGACACCAGGGCTGTATTTTCAGTTTCTCCTCCATGCAATAAGTGTGCACCCCATGCAACACCTGGAGCTGCTCTGGCTTTCAACAGGGTCTGGGCCACAGCAGCAGGGTTGCCTTAGGTGTGAACGAACATTAATCCCGAGCTCGTGGCCCCACTGGCAGCCAGAGCATCAGCACAAGTGCCTGAGGAACGGCCAGGCTCTGCCGGAGCGACGTGGTGGGCATCAAGCACTCCACAAACTGCTGCAAAAAGTGGTGTTACCCTGTGGGACACACTGGGAGGAGAGGGACGAGGATGTTGGCTCAGTGACAAGAATCCGCTATTTCGCCATCACGCTCCAAATGTGTTCTTCTCTTACAGATGCCCTCGTCCAGGCACATAAAAATTTGAATTCAGCCTTTGGTAACCACTTCCAGACTTCCCCAAAATTGTGGAGTTGACCTGAACTCGGACAAGCTGACACACGGCTGGATTTAAGCTTCACACCCAGGAAATCCCGTGTGGGACAGAGCTGGCCACCAGGTCCCATTGTGGATGTCCCACGTGTCCCCTCCCATCACTCCCACCTCTGCCTGACCCCACCTGGTCCCAGTGGGAATTTTTAGCAGTGAAAGACAGAAGATTTTTTTTAGATTCCACCTTTAGCTTAATCTGCATGTAGGACGGAAATCTGCTCCTCTGTGTGCTGGACGACCAAAAATACTGAACTCAGCTGAAGTGCGCCATATCCTCCCAGCACCAAGAACTGCCAGAAATACACCTCTGCTTCAAACCAAGCTCCATTTTAGTGTTATGTCATATCAAAGCAAGGCTGAAAAGTCTCTGCCACATTTAAAAGTGACAACAAGCCTAATCACAAGCCTAACTCAGCCTGTTTGAAAGACACCCAGTGACCCACCTATGCATTTGTGTCTCTCCCAGCATTATTTATGCTGTTCCTAATTACTGAATGTTTCCATCTCTCTTAAAGACTGATTTTTGCTTGCTTTCAGAAGAATGCTTAAGCCTTACCTTAGTGGGAAGGTCTGAAAGGAATCCAAAGATGGTTCTTTGCAACGTGCCCGTGGACACGGGGATGCTGAGGCTCCCTGGGAGACGCTGGCCGGTTGCTGCAGTGGTGCTCGGAGTTCCTCTGCTCACGCACTCGTTTCTTCATTTGGTCATTTCTGCCAAAAGGCATTCCTCACATGGACCCACGCTTCTCCTCAGCTTCCCCCCCGCCTTCCTCCTTGGCAGATTTTCAGATTTATTTATGTTATAAAAAGCAAACTGAGCATATTGTTGCGGAGTTGCCGAAGCCGATTCTCTGAAAAAGTTACTCAGGAAATTCTTGAGCCTTGGCCAAGAGAGAAAAAATAAGCCCAACAATAAGCCATACAAAAATCCTTCATCTGGCAAACTCTTACGCTTTTCAGCGCAGCAATGGAGCCTGAAGTCAGCAGCAGTGTTTCGGCACACTGCTGGAGGTGGAGGAGCGAACGCTGCCTGTTGCTTATCTCTGCTGACACCGGTTTTGTTTGCAAACTCAGCACGACGAGCCCTGCTGTGGGAAGAGCAGTGAAGTGCTGCCACCTGGATGGGAACAACCCTTCGGACTACAAAGCCTCTCGCAAACATCAAAATAAACTTCTTTTGACTTACAGCCTGCTTCTAAAGGGCACGTATTTGATTTTGTGCCCGGGCTGGGGATGCGGCTGCAGAGCTTGGGGGCCCTTGGAGGAGCGGGGTGTGAGGGAGAGGCTGGGCGCGAGGAGGGGCTGGAGCTGCTGCCCTCGCTCTGCCCTGCAGAACCCTCTGACATTTAAGTGCCTTTTGGATGCTTTAGAGCCAGATCCAGGCAGATTGAGAGGTGGAGTAAGGCAGGACACAGAGCATCCCAGCGCATCTGCTGGGTGTGCACACCCTTTGAGCCTTCCTTGCAAATGGGGGTGGTGGAATTAAGCAGAGAGTTGATATGCCAGGTCCTGCTCAGTGACTCTCAGCCAGAGTTGCATCCTTGCCCATCTCCTTGATAGAGGCACTGGTGTTGGAGCTCCATACGGAAAGCAGCACGCCGGGATGTGGGGCAGCAGTGCTGGGGACTTTCCCTAGGGGGAGCAGCCCATTGCTGAGCCAGGGCAGCCACCTCCTGGTACCTGCTGCCTGCATCCCTGCCCCCATCCCCTGAATGTGCATCTGAGGCTGCAGAATCCACCAGCATCATCCATACCTGCCTCATCCATACCTGCATCACCGCTCTGCATCCATGCCTGCAGCGTCGCTCTTGTACCCACTCCTGCAGCATCCACCTGGCCCTGGGAGCTTGTGGCGTGGGTGGGGGTCTTGCAGCCAAGAGAGCCAGCACAAAAAGAAGCTCCTGGCTGTCTGAATGGAGGGGCAGTTTCTGTCATGCTTATTTTCTCATTTATTATTTAGAGCCAATTCAGCCTAAGCACCAGGAGCATGCAGAAGCAGCCAGGCCCTGACATCCTTTTCTCATTCTTCTCTCCTAGTCCCCAGTGGTGTGGACCAGAGGTGAGTCGAGGTGGCTGGAACACACTTTTTGGGTCAAAACCCAGCCCCATGCACCTTCTCGGAAAGCACCGCCCTTCTTGGCCGCACAACACCAGCCAGGAGGATGCTGCTTGGGCTTGAGCAAGGCAAAGCTTTGGTGTCCTTGTGCCATGGGTGAATGCAGGTTTAAGAATGGAGGTTTAAGAGCCCTCTCCAAGTTTGCAGATGAATTCCTCCGAGGATGAGCGCCTGCACAGCCCCCGGGGGCTCTCCTGGGACCAGAAACATCCCGGCAGGGTTATCCCTCAGCACATCAGGGAGTCAGTCTGAGCATATGGACAGACTGCAGGCATCAATTGTCAAAGGATAAAGGCTTTATTTATTAAAATATATTTTTTTTTTCTTTTCTTTGCAGAGCACCTGCTAAGCTCTAAGTGACATGATGCAGGTAACCAAGTCCCAGGGCTGTATCCGACCCAACACCCCCGTAGCACTGGCTGAGCAGGCTGACAGCTTTCCTTTGCGGCTGCAAGGGCTCAGGGCTGGAGCAGCCTCCTCTCCGCAGCCCCCTCAGACGCTGCCTCCAGGTCGGGCTCCTCCAGGTCGCTGGTGAGGTCCAGGAATACCTGCAAGGCACCGCAGTGGAAACAGCCCGGTTATGGCTAAGGACTAATGGTAGCAATGTTCCTTGTGGCTTGGTTTTGTTTTTTATACATGGAGTTTCTGATCTTGCCTATATTATATCATTTATCATATCTTATATGAAATATGTTTCCTATATGTTCAGCTTTCTCATATAGAAAGATTTGAATCAACACTGTTAAGGGCTGATTTTTTTTATTTATTTTTTTCCTCTGAAAGATCAGTACCGATTTGTTATTTCTGGAACTTATTTAGAAATCAACAAACTTGATTATTTATTTATTTATTTTTGGATAGCTTTCCAGCCATTTAGTATCATCTCTCAGGAGCATTCCTGACATTTTCATTCTAAATCAACATACCTGTTGCAAAGTGTGCAAAGACAAGCTGTACTCCTCAAGCCTGAAATTCTGTTTAGCTGCAGAGGGATGGAGAAGGCATCTTTAAAAACCAAATCCACATGAGCATTTTGAAAACTATCTTCATACTGAATTGTTTGTTTCCTTATACCTGCTTCTAGCTTGGAGAAAGACTGGGACAGAGGTAGCACATCTTCCATCGGTATCTTGTAGCTGAGCAAAGAAGAAATCCTGAAAAAGAAAAAAAAAAAAAAAAAAAAGAACCCATCACTGGGTAACTCAGCACCAAGTTTTAGGGGCACTTATAGGGTTCCTGTACTCTTGGGTAAATGACTGAGCAGGGTCAGTAGGAGCAACAAAGCATCCCAGCACGTGTCCAGGCTGGTGTGCAGCCTGTCGGGTAGCCACCTTTCTTGCCGAGCTGCGTGGGGGAAGAGGCGCAGAATTTCGGCATGGAGAGCATCGCTTTGCCCCGCGTCCTTCAGTTTGACTTCCAGGTGGTAACTTGTGCCAAACTTCCTTCTCAGTTCCTCAAGGGAACCGATGTACCTGCAGAGGAGGGAAAACAGTGTTTAAACCATCTTAAGCAACAAATCAAGCAACCACTGTATATAAGCAGGATACATACTTCCTCTAATTCATCAGCTAAATATATGTGTATATATATAATATATATATATTTATATTATATATTTATTATTTATTATATTCATTTATATTTATTATTTATATATTATATACATTTATATTTGTTTGTGCTGCCCAAACGGTCTGTCTCTTTACAAAATTATGTTCATTACATACCTGGGACAAACGAAACTAACATTTTCTATCAAATTAAATAATAATAAAAAAATAATAAAACAGATTATAGACTAGAAAGAAGGCTATGCTGGTACCCACCGAAGCTGCCCCGCCACCAGCACGGCCACCCGGTCGCACAGCGCCGCCTCCTCCAGGGAGCGCGTGGTGAGGATGGCTGCCCGTGCTTTGCTTCTCACAGCGGTCTGCATCGCTTTCCTGGGAACAGAGGGATCACATTTACCTCCCAGAACAGCCAGGAAGAACAGCATTATTTAAAAGGTTTCAGTTATCCTGCTTGAAGATGACACATGGCTACCAGTGCTACATGGCGCTTTGTCATGCATCCCTCCAAATTTTGCAGTTTCAGATAAATCTGTTGTTGAAGAATGACAGCAAGCACTAAGGCTGTATGATGGAGAGTAAGAACAACCTATAATTTTTTCTCATGCTCTGAAGAAACAGGGATTTTTGTCTTTTCTACCAAATGCATTGTTCCATCTGGAGCCTACTCAGGTTTTTTTGCTGCGCTACCATTAAGATTAAATCCGATGGTTGGCAAAGGCTTGCTGCCTGCTGAGCAAGGAGTCCAGTAAGTGCTACCCAACCCCCTGTGCATCAGGGGGAAAAAGGGAACATGTGGCTCTCCTCAGCCACTGAGGCACAGCCCTGTGCCTGCCCCCAGTGGTCCCTGAACCACGAGGGTCAGACCCAAGCTGCTCCGTCCCCCATCCCAGTCCTGCTGCAGGGGGGCTGCTCACCACAGACAGCGCTGCCCTTTCACATCCATGCCCACGGACGGCTCGTCCCACAGCATTACGGTCGGGTTCCCCAGGATGCTCACTGCAAAAGACAGCTGGAATGGAAAAGACGTGAGGTCAGGCCGGTGCTTAGTCTGTCTGCACAAATGCACTGAAACTGTGGAGCTGCCTGGGATGTCTTAATCCCTGTAAAGCTCTTAGAAGCTGAAGCTTTTGATTGCAAAAAGCAAGAGGAACTATGAAGTAAACCCTCCTCAGGTGTTCTTGGTTAACATTTTAACATCTCCCCAAAACAGCTTTCCCCAAACACCCAAGCATGCCGATGATCTGAAAGTGGTTTTCCATCCCATTTGCAGGCAGACGCACACCACAGGGCGTGAGGAGGAGATTACCTTGTAAATCCAATTTGTGCTAGCATTTATTAAATACACAATGTTGGGAGAGGGGGAAGTGAAAGATCCTGCCAGGCTGGATTCAAAAGCTACTGACAAAACCAAACCATGCCAGGAAGCCCCTTGCTGTGTGCGCTTCTGGCTTAGAGGGAAGCGACTGCCTTCAAAAAGCCTAAGGATCTTCCACCAGCACATCAAGTTTACAGAAATTTTAAATCAACACTGAATTTTAGCCTTCAATCCAAGATGAAAAACTTTTACAACACCAAGGAGCATATTCTGTTCTCCCTGACAACCATGTCACGAACCCAGCGTGTCCCTGAGCCACGACGAAAGCTTTCTGCTTGCCACGCTCAAGGAAGACAAGGCAGGCTTTGCTCCAGTAAGAAAGCCCAATCTAGCACATACCTTTCTGGCTTCTCCAGCAGGCAACCTCCTAGCTGGGGTGTTTAGATGCTTCTGGAGATCCAGGTCCTTTGCCATGCTGTGGGGGTGGAAAGGGAAAATGCCAAAACTCAAGACTGTGAGTACAGCTAATGGGATAAGCCAGTTACTAATGCAACTGGACCAGCGCAGAAGCAAGTTGAATTGTTTTCTGAAGTTTTTCTAGACAAACTAGGGTGAAAGTCTCCACAGACAAAGGACTGAGAATAGTACAAAGCAGCAGGTCTCAGCAGAAAGAGACCCCATCTCCCCAAGGCAAAGAGGCACTGAAGGTACTGCCTCTCGTTCACGCTAGCCAAATCTGTCAGCAGAAAACCCTTTTCCTGTCTTATATCTCCGGAGAGAGGAAGGACGGTGAACTGGAATCATCTGGCTGTGTACCGGCTGATGAGAACAGCTGCATCCTTTTTCCTCATCCCTCTCACGGCAGCGTGGGCCTCCAGATGCTGGCGCACGGAGAGCTCCGGCCAGAGCGCGTCCTCCTGCGGGCAGTGCCCCAGCCCGCCCTGCCCCGGGGGGGCAGCGGCCTCGCAGCCCTGCAGCAGCACCTGCACGAGACACACACCTCTACAGTCATGGGGTGTTGTTTTGGGGTGAATAACGAGCCCTTTGGAAAGGGGGTAATGTTTTCTCCTGCTCCATGGGGAACCAACGTGGTCCTGATGGAGAAGGAAGCCCAGCATCACTCAAAATCATCTCCAGCTACCACAGCTTCTGCTCATCTGAATCCAGGATGGTGTTTGTGCAAAACCAAATGGTGTTTACTGCCATCACACCGTGGGTGAGAGTACCAGCGTGAGACTCTCATCTCCCAATAATGCTTTTCTATTTCAAACATTCGGTCCCAAATCTGTAATAGCAATGGTATTTCCCCCCCCCACCCCCACCCCAGCACATGTCATTAATCATCGTGCTCATAATTAAGTGATGGATGGTTACTGGCCCAACCCTGTTCACATTCGTTTTCAATTTCCTGGTTTTGCAAGGCTTTTTATAGAGTGTTATTTCTTTTAAAGATGTGAACATTTCTTACAGTGCTTGTGAAATATCAAGGGTTTCAAATCCAGACTCAAGATTTTGTGTAGCTCCAATCCATTAGTCTCTAACACTGATGAAAACTAGAATATGCTTTATGTGTATCGACACTTTCTTCTTTCTTCTGTCCATATGCAGGGTTGTGTGCACATAAATCCCCTGATTTAAGGGCTGTGTTACCAGCTTCGCTTACAACACCCTTCATTTATGAAGGCATCAAGGTTACCCCAGCTGCTCCAAAGGAACCACCTACCTCCCCAGCGGTCACTGCTGTGTCTCCAGAAATCATGTGCATAACGGTGCTCTTTCCAGATCCATTGGGTCCTAACAGACCTAATAGTTCTCCTGGAACAAATATGCAAGAACTGTTAATGGTGATAAATATTCCTAAGACCTTGTCTCCCGTGTGCCAAGCAATGCCTAAAAGTTCAATAGGAGAAAGGGGTATTCATTAACTTATCCCAGCAAAATGAAGCCCTGAGCAGGGGAGCCCAGATGCAGAAGATGCTGCTTGCACTGGGTCTGGTTGCACACAAGGAAGATCTAATAAAAATAATGTCTCCAAACGTGACTTCACACCAGATAGACATTGGTGGGGGGCAAGGGGAAGGAGAGGGGGGCAGCAATGTACTTGAACCTTTTTTAACACTGAAAGAGAGATTTCTGACAGCAACTTTCTTCTTTTTCTTAAACATGGAACAGGCCTTCTTGTCTTCATACTCCTTGCGCAGACTGTTGACAACGATAACCGCCTCCTGCAAAGAGATAGAGTGGGAATAAAAGCTCTCCTCCTCCTGTCCCGTGAGACAGCTCATCTGTTCTTGCCATCAAGCATGGCTCTTTAAAATCTCTAAATTATAAATCCAAGAAACAAGGCAACAAAATAAAAATAAAAATAAAAAATAAAAAAATAAATAAATAAAATAAAATAAAATAGCAAAAGCAAAAGCAGAATGTGAATAAAAGCTTTGTGCCAGTCATTCCTGCACTGATTTCTCTCTGCCACCAAGAATCGATGGTCTGGATGGCAAGGAGCACTCCAGGATGCGGGCAGTCCGTGGAGGTGTGTGAGCTCGGAGCAGGCAGGCACAAAGCTGGGGAGCAGGAGGACCATGAGGGCTGCTCTCAGCTCACCTGGGGCTGCAGGGAGCCCATGGCGCTCCTCACCCTCTCCCTCTCCTCCTGCACTTCGGGGGCCTCCTGCCCTGGCGGGTCCCTGTTCTGCTGGGCGAGGGATCGCTGCCGCCGAATCCTGCGGGAGGGGATGGGGGGGGGGTCCAAAACCACTCGGGGTTAGCGGGTGGCTTTACAGATTTGTTCCCTGGGCAGCGTCGGTGCAGTGCCCAGCACATCTTTGAGTCCACACGATGGTGGTTGCTCAAATATTCATTCATGATGTGTGTCGGGGAGATGACTGTGGTATGCGTGAGAAAATAAAGGCCAACTTCAGCTTGTTTTACATCACTACTATTGACTAGTCCCCTGCTCAACACGCGCCAATGACCTGGTCATATAAATGTACACCAGAGAGCTGTTTCGGCATCTGACTGCTAGCTGAGTCCTGCCTGTTAATGTTTGACAGCTGAATACTTCTACAAATACATTTTATGTTGGTCATACACTGCTGGTGGCAGAGGAGCAGAGAGGTTAGCAGATGACCCCATTCTGGTGGAGCTTCAGGAAAACTCTGTCCTGCGGAGAGCAATACTTGGTGCATTTGGAAAAGAGGCAAAATGTTGGATTTCAACTTGTACCTATTAATTTTGCCAGCTACAGTGAAATGTCCTGAAATTTCAGCAACAGAGCATAATTTAAAAAGCTCAGGTCACATTTACTATTTTCACTAGGACATTGCAGTTTAACTGACCTTCTGTTGCAACACACTGGGTGGGACTGTGCCCGCAGACACACTCAGGGAAACTCCAACAAATTCAATCTGAAACTGCAATGACCCAAAGGAATAAAACAACTCCTCCCTCCTTTCTCAATTTCCTCCTCTCCGGATAAACTGGTTAGAACTGAAAGGGTGGGCTGTGCTCACACTTCGCAAAATACTTTTGAGCTCACTTGTCTTCTCCCACTGCCATCAGGGGTAACTGGGGGTGGGGGGGGGGCAACAGGGATGCCCACTGCTCCAAGGCACCCAGGACGCACCTGAAGATGGGATCGTGTCCTGTAACTGTGTCTCCGTATCTCATCTCCAAATGGCGCAAGAGAAACACAAAGATCAGACAGTGGATGTAAGGCTGAAAAACAATAACGAAATAACGAATTAGGTTTGCATGGAGAAAGGTAACAACGCACTCAATTAATTTTAATTAATTTTACCTATAAATTAATTTTACCACCGACATGTAAGGTGAAATTTTCACCACAAAACCCGTGCTTTATCTATGGGAAGACTTATGCCAGCCCAGAGTAAGTCCATCACATTAGAACAGGCATCTGTTCCAAAATAGTTATCATCAAATTGCTCCTTACTGCAAAGACAGCTATGAAGATGTTATTCCACGAATCAGGAAGATTAATATTGTGAAACAATATGATGTGCTACAAGGAAAAAAAAAAAGAGAATTAAATCAGTCAATTACAAAAACTCCTTAGCACAGTGTGCCACAGCGCAGGACTGGAGCAGGTGTGGGATGTAGGGGTGCATGGCTTTTCTGCTGGTTGGGAGAAAGGAGCTTGGATTTCTATTTATTTTTCTGGCTTCATACTCCCTCAAAGAGCTGCGACTTCCATTGCTACAGCTAATTCAGAGGTGCCTCAAACCAGCTAGTTTAGACTGACCTTTTCCATCATTTTCTCTCTCTTCTCAGCAACCTCCATCCCTCCAGGTCTCCCATTCCACTGCCTTCCCCTCCCATACTACCCTGGCTGCCAAAAGGCAGTCATTGACACAGCTTTTTGTATCTAAACAAACAAAAAAACCCACTCAAGTGAAGAATCAACAAATCCCTTCCTTCCTTCCCCAGCCTGGACCTTTTCTTCTCCCATTGTCTTTTCTCACTCTTTGTCTTTTTGGCAGTTGTTGCTTTGGGAGAGGAAATTTGGAAAGCACCTCATGGACGTGAGGATCCCAGCACACCGTTCTGGTTTACACCACGAGGATCATTATTGAATCAAGTAGGACATGTGCCCTTACCGAGTAGCTCAGCAAGCCCAGCAATGGAAACAAAGGAATCAAAGTGGAGAAGGTGATGTAGTAAACTTCGTGCGAGTCACTGATCATGTAGAGAATGAAGTTCACCTGGAATAAAGTCAAAAAAGTATTTCCAGTATTCAAGTATTTCTAAAAACTAGGCTATTTTGCCACTGATTATTCTGGGGTTATTCCGCTGAATATCAGTATGTTTGAAGTGAAACCTCAAGAGGCAAGGTGTGGAAATCAAACATTTCGGAGTGCAGATTCACTTCACTTACCAGAATGAAGATGAAAGACCAAAGGTAGCGATTGCTCCGACCCTTGCGAAACTTAAAGGCGATTAAATAGATGAGGAGGATGAGAGAAAATCCATAACCGGCTGTGCAAATGATCTAGAGAGAGAGGCTGATGTCACCAACAAGGAGATGGATGTGGATGCATAAAATCCTGCTTACAGCAGCCCATTTTGGTTAAAATACTGAATGCAGCTGGATCCCCGGGTTCCACCGTGCTGGTGGTGGATGCCCTCTGTGAGAGGAGGGAGGGGGATTTGTGGGTGCCCACCCGGCAAGAGCTCACCATGGGCAGGATGGTGCTGGCCTGCAAGGGGCAGGTGTGGTTGAAGAGCAGCACAATGCCGAACATAATGCAGAGCAGGGCCCAGAAGAGCAGGACGTCCACCAGTGCCTGCCCGCACCAGTACGCTGAAGGGAAGAGCCCCGCGAGCCGCAGCTGGGCGCGAGCCTTTACCTGCGATGGCAAAGGGGAGAAAGGAGGGAGCTCGGCAGGGCCCTGGACACCGTTCCTGCTCCTCCTCCTCCTCCTCCATCACCCTCACTCGTCCCTGCCCCAGCTGAGCCTCCCTCTCCCTTCCAGGCACTTTCTATTCTTAGCTCAACTGCTGTTAAAAAGCACATCGCTCTTAATAAGAAATAAAAAAAAAATTCTCCTGCCTCCAAAATCTTTGTTAATTAACACTCAAGTTGTTCTGAGCCCACGCTGGCTCCCAGAGATGCAGGCTAACACATTTTGGTACAACGCTATGTCTGTGTAGCTGTGTTTCTTCCAGTACCCTCCCTAGAAGTCAGCACACGAGCTGCTGTCCAGAGACGTCACATTTGCATTCCCTTCTCCTTGTGCAAGACTGCTTTCAGGACATGCTTTTTACCTTGTAATCCTCCATGCTGCTCACTGCGAAGTGAGGAGGCAAACCAGACGCCAAAATCAGCATGTGGCTGAGACAGATGAAAAAAACATCACGCTTCACTTCTGGGCTTTGTGTCTACGGAAAAAAAAAAATCCAAAATCATCAATGATCAACAGCTGTCCAGGGAAAGCCTAGCTAGCTCAACGCTCATAGCATGTGAGCAAGGGTACTTAACGGTAATTCATTTGTGCTTAAGAACACGAAACAATAAACAAAAGCATTTAGCATCTTAAAATTTGCAAGAAATATTGGGATTACAGTAAATTGTTGAGAATAGGCACTGTCTTTTTGATGCTGATGCTTGTCATATGGATGCAGAAGCAAGGGGGAACCTGCAAATATTGCTGCTGTATGCCTCCCTTATTGCCACATAGCACAAGCTCGAGTGTCTTGTGGCACTTAAACCCTGTTAAAAAAACACTGCGGAAGAAATTCTCATTAAATAGTCCTGGTATTGACTGCTGAGACATGCCCACAGTGACTGGCCAGCAGCTAGACAGGCTTCCACCCGCCCAGCCCTCATCACTCCAGCTTGGCTATTTTGAGTCATTTTCAGCAAAAAAAGGCAAGGACGCTCACGCTAGAGAAGGGGTTGCTCCAGATGCGGATGCGTGCAGTGGAGTTGAAGAGCCTCAGGAAGGTGTTGCTGAGGATGTTCACGAGCACGGGGAAGCAGTTGATGGGCTCTGCGCCACACATGAGCGTGTATCGGTAGCTCTGAAAGCACAAGAGGAAAGGATGTCACCTTCCTGCCCGTGAGAGGTGCGAGGAGGCACGGATAATACTGAGGATTTTAGAGAAAAGTGATGGCAAATGCAGTCAGTTTTACTGAAGAGTGGGAACTCGGAGACCTGACTGTCTGCTAATAGGTATTGCAAGCAAAGTGAATTTAAAAAGCAATGATTTCTGGAGAAAAGAAGGATGACTTGCATTAATACTTTTCTCTAAAGATCACTATAATCCTGAATTCCCATTAACAGGATTACTGACAGTATTTAATGTGTCAAATAAATATTCTCCCTTTTGTTGGTCTGTGTATTTCCCTGTACCCCACTTAGACATATTTGAGACACTCCTGTTGATGTATGGGATGAAAGAAGAAAAAGTATCATTCACCTTGCCTTCCAGGGATATTTTTATAGCTCCATTATGTAGTTGCAGGCTTGTGATATTTTTCTCAAGAGCTATTTCTGGCATTATGCTTTGAAACTTCAAAGCAGCAATGAAATCCTCAATTTCTGATCCTGAAATCAAGTCAAGAACAGAAATTAGAATAATTAGATTTTTAATACAGTCTCTTATAAACAAGCTCCCACTTGCAAAGCAGATGTATGTTTAAAAAATCATTTAAAATCTGAGCCAACTTATATTTCCTTTTTTTTTCCCCTGTATGAACGAAACTTTTTAAAGACAGTAAAAGTTTCTATAGTTAAATGATTTTTATTTTATTTTATTTAAATTGGTTCATTATTTTTTTAAATATAAGCTACTCAGTTATCACCACTAAAACTGGATTTGTTTTTGCTCACAAGAAAACACCTCCCAAAACCACAGATGCATAAAGGAACGTACAGAAAGAGGAAGACAAGGTTGGTCTATCAGCTCTAAGGGGACTCAGAGTGGTGCAGAAAGCGAACCAACATCACATGTCCTTCTTCACCTGTATCATTGAAGATGAGAAGATTTGTCGACTTGCTTTGAATTTTGCCTTCAGTGGGAAGAAAATAGAAGCTGGCGGTCAGTTCTGAGATTCTGGAGCTGTCCCATAATTGAAATCCAATGACAAGCATAAGCATTGGAAGGATAAATACTCCAAACATCAGCAATCTAGATGGAAAAACAGTCCATGAGTGGGTCCAGGGGAACTCCACCTTTAACCAACAGAGTGACTCACGTGGCAAAGGACAAGGAGAAATTTAAAACTGGGGAAAACTTAAGCAATTCAGAGCTCTACCAGAAGCTCTAACTGTCCTTATTACTGCAACATTCAAGCAATTGCCACCTAACTCTTAGCTTCCAAATACTTTTCCCTCAGTCACCCCAGGGAAGAATCAAATCCTTTGGGAAGCCCCAGGCCAGCACGAGGGGTGCAGGCTGGGCCCTGTACTTACAAGGCCCTCAGAAGCTTTCCTTCGTGCTTTAGTTTTAGGAAGCGAATTCTCATCATGGCGCGGACTTGCTGCCTCCAGAGTGCCATGCCGCTCGCGGCGGGGCTCGCTGCTTCGGGACGCACCTCGAGGCTCTGGTCCCTCTCCTCCAGGTCTCCGTCCGCTGCGTGTTCAGCACGAGAAACAACGTTATCCAAAAAGAGCTTTCAAAGGACAAATTGAAAGCGCAAACAATCAGCAAGGGTCTTCTGCTCTGAATAGAGGAATGCTTTTGTCTTAGAAAAGAAACAATGGCAGAGAAAAATGGCCATAATTTACCCAGAACGGATTTATATCGGTGAATTGAAAGTGGTTGGACCTGGACTCATGTGTCTACACATGCAACGTCTTCAGTGGCCTTGGGAACTGCCTTCTGACTAGTTTCTCTCTTCCCACCTCCTGGTCTGGGCAGTATACCCTTCAAATCCTTTACAACATCACTCTTCTATTCTTGTGTTTAAAAGGCTGTGGTAAGTTGAGACTGAATCATCTAGACTTCTCTGGGAAGATAATTATCACTAAAGGAAATCTGAAATTTTATACAACTGCAATTCTTGACCTGTCAAAAACTATGAAAAATCACATTCAACAGAAACTTACATATATTTTTTTTAAACTGAATACACTGTACAGAACCTTAATCATGCCAAACTTGCAAAGTGGAATCAATGTTTTACCTTCATGATCAATGGCTTCCTCACCCTCCAGCTTCAGGAAAACATCAGCCAGCGTTGTCCTGCTGACCTCGTAATTCACAACCCCCTGCAAGAAACTGCTGTCGAGATGGCTGAACAGATCTGCACAACAGAGAGAGCCAGGCTCAGCCCAGCGGCCAAGGCTTCTTTAGCAGAAACTCAGACCAGCATGATTAGCATGATTAACACTTTCTAGCATTCATATCGTCAAGCTCCATAATGTAAAAGGCATTGCAAAACAATTATACTCTTTAGAGGTAGGTAGTACAAAATTCAGAGTTCTAGATTACCACCAGCCTTCGTGGTGGGAGAAACCTCATCCTGAAACCAGACAAGACTCGGTAGTTTTTAGTCTGTGGATTAGTTGGTGGATTTTCTTTTGTTCACCTGCAGAGTTAATATTAGCATGTTCATTAGAGGCTTTCTTTAAGGCTGATGCTCATGCAGCTCTGGGCTCCCTAATCCTACGCAGCACAGACAAGAGAACATAATTATGACCTTCACAGCAATTTTGCATTCTGCTTCTCCCACCACTTCATTTCCCATTACAACCCTCATGCAATGGCAGGCTTTTGTTACCTGGGAAGCTGTCAGTGTTTTCCAGAGGTAGCAAGCAACACAGCTCATCCTTGTTCCGTCCTTTGAACACAGCATCGGGGATGTACTGCCTGACCAGGGAGGATGCAAGCTCAGGGTCGCACGCATCATTTATGCGCATCCTGTTTGTATTAAAAAGCAATTACTATAATATTAAATAAGAAAAACAATGCTTGCTTCATCCCTTTAAAAGACAAAGCCAGCAGTCATTCTTCAAGCCATAGGGAAACCTCCAAAACTAGGCAGTGTTTCAGTGGGAATTTTTTAATAGACGTCTGCAGTGCCCCTGGTTTTACCATGCAAGCAAGAAATAGTTGAGGTTAAGAATAATGATCCTGGCCAGCACTGCGAAACCAAGAACACAGAAATTAAAATCCAGAGAAAAGCAACTTTACATTAATGCCGCTGTACGTCACTCTGGCACCACAGAGTATGTGGAAACTGCAGTTCTTCTTACTCTGGTCCCCTTTTGGCTGCAAGGGAGGTTGCAAAGTCATGTTAGCTACATGCTCCGTGCTTTCAGGATTGGGTCCAAAGAAAAGCAGCTTGCTATCCAAAGCAAGATATTTTTGGCAGCCTCAAAAGTCTCCTAAAATGAATTGTCAAGATTTCTATTACTCTATATAGAAACTCCTTGGAGACACAGCCTCTATGAGAAAATACACACATTGCCTAGAAGCTTTTCATAAAAAGAGTGACGACCAAAAAGAAAAGGATTTACCTTAAGTGATAGCCAATTCCCCATTTTCTCTTCACGTACAGAGATGAGCCAACACACTGTAATCTCCCATTTGAGAGAAAAGCCTTCCGATCTAAGGAGGTATTAATACAAAAGATTTAGGGGGGATTTACAGCAGCGCAGTAGATTGACCTTACTCTGCTCTTTCTGAACTCAACAGATATTTTTATAATGAAGTCAGGAGCAGTAAAGTCAGGCCAGGGCTGAAAGTTTTTTTTTTTTTTTTTTAAATAAAAACAAAACACCCAAACTGTTGCCTTCCACCTAAGCACCAAGGCTAGTCTTTTACTTACGTATTCTTACAGGCTTATAGAAAATTCCCCAGGCAGCCCAAGATAAATAAAGACATAGGAAAGATATTAATTGGAACAACATCCCCAATTGCTGTGTGTGCTGCTCGTGGTAGGCCCTGACTTAATGGAGCTGGGCACAGGCTGGGTCTCTGAAGCACACCTCGCTCTCAGACAAGATGCACCCAGCAAGCCCAGACCCCACAAGGGGCTGGTGGGGACCCCCCCAGTCCCACACCGCAGCCGCTCTCAGGGTGGACGCCTGGGCTCACCGGCGTGCGTGTCGGCCTCGTCCATGGACTGGGTGGTGAAGAGGATGATGCGGCCGGCCTGCCGCTCCTTCAGGAGGCTCCACACGTGGTGCCGGGAGCACGGGTCCAACCCGGCCGTCGGCTCATCCAAGAGCAACACCTGTAAAGGGGAGTGAGATCAGGCTTCTGTGTGTCCATACTGCCATTTCCATTGTCACATAGCTTTGTTTCATGCTTTTTGTGGTCTTGCTCAAAGAATAATATGCATCCTCAATGGCAGCCATTTTTACTGCTTTTTTCTATATCAGTATTATCACCTTTTTCATTTAAAAGGTTCTCATTGACCTAGATTCCTTGATCCTTCTGGCAGCCAAGTGAGTCAGTAGGTCAGCAGGCTCTCTGAGTGCCAAGGGCAAAGTACAAATGTCTGTCTTCCGAACCAAAATGCAAAGCTATGTGCTAAAACAATATCCATTGTGTGTGTGCAAGTATGACTGGTGCTTACCTGGGGATTCCCTAAAATTGCAATTGCAAGAGACAGTTTTCTTTTTTGTCTCCCACTCAGAGCATCAGCGTGCATGTCCTGAAGGCCAATGAGGTCCAACTGCACCAAGACTTTCTGCACCTTGAGAACGTATGAAAACAAAACACACAACACTGGTCATATTTTGATTCATACATGGCTACACACAATACAGAAGAACACGACTTCAGGATTTAAAACTTCCCTGCTTTAAGTGGATTTGCTGTGAGGTAAGTTCTGCAAACCTGAGTTCTGACTCTTATCACATAAGGATAAGAAAATTAAAAAATACTTCTCCCCTAAATCAGTGCTGCTCTCATTTCTGCAGAACAAGATACTGGTGGTAATCTAGAATATAGCTTAACAAACTGTCCAAATGCTGCAGGACAGACGTCAGTGACCAAGAAGCACATACCAACCTCTTGCTCTGCTTCCTTCCACTGAATCCCTTTGATGTGAGCAAAAAGTTTCAAGTTTTCCTTCACTGTTAAGGCTTCAAAATGCAAATTAAATTGTGGGCAAATCCCAACCATTGCCTGAATTCCTTCCATATCCTGTACTTCAGATACCTCGTAGTTGTATATCGTTGCAGAACCTGCACACAGGAATAAATGAAACAAATTTCATACTGCACGGTCCTTCCCGGTTGTAAGGGGAAAGCACACTGTGTTCACACCTTTGCTATTAATTCCAGCATTGAGGGTGTTTCTCACAAAAAGTAATGCTGTTCAGAAATATGTCAAGTCTCTCCCTTAGGAACTAAATTATATTTGCTATTGATTAGCAGCTCATGGAAAACATCAGGCTATCCAGATGGAGACATAACCATCTGCATATGCTTGCACACACGAGGGATGTGCTAGTGCTGAAGCTGATGCTGAAGGAGCACTGACAATGAGCCAGATGGAGTGACTGAGATAAAACTTGGCTTTTTGCTTCTTTACCCCCTTAAGCTTGAAAACCAGACAGCTTCTCCTCTTCTGCATTCAGGTCCTACCTGCTGAAGGCTTGGAAAATCCACTGAGCACGTTTAAGAGAGCCGTTTTTCCAGATCCGCTGTGCCCAAGTAACGCAGTGATCTGGCCTTCATAAATGCTTAAGGACAAACCTAGAAGAGACATATGGCAATATTAGGATGGAAGTTTGTGAGGCCAGCAGACTTGTACACGTAGCTTGTTGCCAAGTCTGACAGAGGAACATTTTATCTTTTGACACAGATCTGGAAATATGTGTTACGTGTTAATATTTAAACTCAAAACATTGATTTTATTTTCTACAGGGTTCATAACCTTTTATTTTGGCATGACTCAAAAGACAGCCCCACAAAAAGAAGAGCCAATAGCCTTTCCAAAATATGAGCGTTCATGAATTATTTTAAAGCAGCATATACAGAGTTTGCTATCCCCTTTCCTCTAAAAAAAAAAAAAGACTCATTTTGGATTTTTTTTTCCCACTCTATATAAACCTTTGGGACCACACTGATATTTTCACTGTCACATCAAGTTCTTGTTAAACAAAGGCATTTAACAAGCCTCTTAGGGCTGTATTATGACGATGCCAACCACCTGCATACGTGTGGCTTGCAAATGAGCAAATGCTTAGAGAGCAGGGCTCAGCCCATGACAACAGACATGGTTCCAGCCAGGGACCCAAAGCCAGTTTTTTTTTGCCCAAATGAATTTACATTTTGTGAGGGAGGGCTGAGAGGTGATTTTTCACAGTGGCTCCTGGCTGTAAAACTCACGGCTTTTAAAGAGGCTTCTGCTATTACAGAAGTAATAATCAATAATTTTCCTGGAGTGAAAAGGCAAAGATGATAACCTTACAGAAATTTGCCAGTAATTTACCCCGGCAGAAATAACTATTGCATAATTCTGCCTCCAGCATTGTTAAAATGCATTAAGTACATCCAGTGCGTTTCAAAACAGCTTGGGTTCATATCTAGTGAAAAATGAAATTAAAGCAATTGCAAAACCTCTCTTACCTCTTAAAGCTTCGGTTTTCTTGTCCTTCCTCTTGTATATTTTTTTTATATTGTTTAGTCTAAAGGAAAGTTAAGCAAGCTGTTACTACTGAATCCCACAATTTTGGCACGCTTCCTCTGCCTCAAAATAAACTTTGAAAACTAGGTGAAAAAAACATTTCTCAGCCTCCTCCCCGGGCCGGTCCTTCTCATCACCGTCGGGGGTAGGGTAATTCCATCGGAAGGGATCACTTGGTATAATTCACTTGGGAAGCTAGGAGACGTTCCCCTTATCTGCACTGCTCAGCCAGCTCAGCCCACCCTTCACCAGGCAACCCGGCTGTGCTCTCCAGCCAAACCCAGCGGGCAGCAGCTGCTTTTTGTGCCTGCAGAGCGTTACCTGATGGCATCCTTCCCCTCGAAGCCTGGTGGCATCGGCTCGGTGTCACAGCCGAGGACAGGCTGGTGGCCACCCTCACCGCCAGCTCGTGGCCCCGCGCCCCGGCTCCCACGCTGCAGCCAGTATGACGGCCTCAGGAAGAAGGCAGGAGGGTACGGCACCCCGTACTTGCCTAAATCGGAAGCAAACAAGGTAAAATAGAAGGCCCAAACTGCTGTGTGGCAGCTCAGCTTTGTCCATCTACAGCCGCAGAACAGAGCCCTTGGGCGGTGTGGAGGGATGGGTGATTTCTGCAATTTCTGCTCACTCATCCCTGTCTACAATGCAGGCAACAGTCACAGCAAAGACCTCAGTGGTCACCTCGGGCCCAAAATGCATACAAAAATTAGAATATCCTTCTAAGCCCAGTGGTTAGGGCTGCTGGAGTAGACATAGATGATCTCAGTGCCTTGCTGAAGGATTTAAGGTTCCTTTTGAAGCCTGCTTTTGAGGCCAAACTGGGTAGCTACATGCAGCCAGCTGCTGGGAAACAGGATCCTTCCCAAACTTTTTTTTCACGAGCAATACAGCAAATCCAGTTTGCAGCCCCTCACACAACGAGGCACAGCCACGGTGCTGAGATGCCATCCGGCAAGCTCAGCAGCTCGCTGTGCGGAGCCTTTTTGGCTGCTCCGTGTAGATGACAGTTTGCTCTGCCCTATCCCACTGCTGCTTTGGCACCTCTTCCCCATGAGGTTACTGGGGTTATAGACGAAAAATAGAAGGAATTTAATTTTTTTCCCTTACGTTTCTACTTACCAGGCAAAACCTTATCAAAATAGATGGCCAGCAGCAAATACAAAACACTGTCAAGGGTCAGTACGATGCATGGGTTAAGGAGAGGGTACAATTCTGGTGTAAATTCCGGTCCATATTTTTCTAATTTTATAATCTAGGGGGGAAAAAAAAAAAAAAGCACAAATCAGATGCAACACTCTCTTTAGCCAGAGATACTGCACGCAAGCTACAGCTATGTCACTGCAGCCTTTTCTTCACAAGAAAACCATGCCCAATTGTGATCGGGTCACTGTCCCAAGCTGGAAACTTATATATATATATATATATATATATATATATATATATATACACAGAGCTGGCAAAGCTCCTCGTGCAGTTCAGGTTCTAACTACATTTGTTAGGAATTAGCATGCACTTTTTAGAGACAAATTTTGGTTGTACTAAATATTTAGGGAGGAGGGGCAATTGTGTCTCTATGGCAAATTACGTATGGCAGCTACTCCTCCAGCTGGCAGAAGCCTGCAGCAGGTTTGCTGTGGGCTGAGCTCCCCTGATGTGCTGGCTTTATCTTGAGCATACCTTTGAGATGCCAGCTATAAAGGTGAAAGGACTGAAGAGGTTAAAAATCCACTCCAAAGATGGGGGCACTTTTTCAAATATTGTCATAAAGCCCAGTAATCCAAAGATGACGTGAAGGACAAATCCCACGAAACTGGCAATATTAGGCTGCTTTAGCAAGGAGCTGAGCATGAAACAGAAGTGAATCTGCAGCAGAGAAAACCAAGAATTAGCAGGATGCATTTCTGCTCGTGATTAAGGAAAAAAAAAGAAAAAAGAAACAGCAAATAAAAATCCAATAAGCAACACTGAGAGACCCAGCTGGGTTCCAGTTGTCACCTAGAGATGCACACAGCGTCTCACAAGGATTATTTCATTTAGCAGTCAGCTTGGATATTCAGGGCAGGTCTATAGGGACGGGCAGACCAGACCAGACCCAGCTCTGCCTCCCTGGGAGGCAGCCCCAGCCCCACACAGCCCCAGCCTTCCCATGCCCACTCGTGTTACCACCGCTTCTTGCTCTGATTTTAAGTCTGGGTCTCCCAAAATCAAAGAACAGGAGTGATATATTAGCCTACAAACTGTAATTAGAAAGCGTGGTAATGGAGAAGTTTTTGTTTCTTTCTCCCAGCCAGGAAGTACTCTGCACTCTGTTTTAGATGCTTCAATTAGGAAATGGAAAAATTCACACATCATTAAAAAAAAAAAAGGAAAAAAGAAAAAGGAAAAAAAAAGGAAAAAAAAAAAGGCAGACTTACAGATGCTATGCCATAAAAGAAATAAAAGGAATACATTTCCAAAAAGCTGCGATCGAGGGTGACTCCTTTAATCGTGATCAGAGTCAGCAGACTGGCCATGATTGAAATATAAATGGTGTACAAGAGGCTCCAGGACAACCTGCAAAGGAAGGCACAGCTACTGTTGCCTCTGCAAATGTCAGCAGCTGCCAAGACACAGCAAGGTGCTCCCTTCTAAATTCGGACGCAAAGTAATTCCCAAGGACGCCTCCACCTGCAGCTGCCCCAGCAGAAAGGAGGCAAGGAGCCCTCTTCACGGGAGGAGGCGCTTTGTGGTCCCCCCACTGCTGAGGAGGGGAGCGAGGAGGTGCCTCACACCCACCCAAGCCTCTGCAGATGCAGCAACACCAGCAAAATGCTGAGCTCTGCAGCCAACATTTCTCATCCCGGTGCTTCCCCAACAACTGGAAATACCCATGCTCAGAAGGCTTCAGAAGTAGAGCCTTCCTGTTTTGGTAGACCCTACACCCCCACATCCCTCATCGTTTTTCTCCAAAATTTCTTCACTTTTTGTTGTTGTTGCTCTCTGCATGTATCAGCCTGTTCCTGGAGGCGTGCAACACCTGGACACCAAGAGCTTTGCTACACCAAGAGTGCTCTTTCACTGCTTTTTTTTTTTTTTTTTTTTTCCTACTTTGGAGAGCTCAGTACAACAAACAACCAAATCCTACACCAGAGCTACGTGCTTGGAATCTGGGCTCCTCCAGCTGACAATAAAAGCAGCAAAGGTTTGGCTTCAACGACATACAGAAGCCCCCTGCCCACTCGGTTGTTCCCCCACCTTCTCCCAACAGGCTTACCAGAAGGCGAGGTCTTGTAAACCCATGGCTTTCATCAACACCTTCAGCTTCTTTTTCTCCCTGATAACTTTCACCGAGAGAAAGTACATATACGGGGAGAAACACAACACGGCGTAAATGATGAACCAAATATAATCCAACTTGTAGACAGGCTTGATCGAGGGGGATCGCAGACGCACGCCGCTAATTGATTTCATCTCTTCCCAGACAGAACGGTTGGTTTTCATCTGAAGGACAGAAGTGAGCCATTAATTTTATTTTCTTTATTTTCTAAACAGCCAAATTTGGAAAAAATAGCCTTTCATAGGCATTAAAGTTACCAGTTTTTCAAGAGCAATGTTAAGTTTAATAGGGGCAAATTAGCCTCAAAATTTAATATTTTTTTGTACTGCTATGTAATAAACACTAAAGTTGCCTTTGAGCTATAAGAGCAAGCGTTGCCTACCAAACAGACGGAACAGAAATATAACAGAAGTAGTGAAGCAATTATAGTATAGCTAAAGGGCAGGAGCTTTACTGCTCTGTAAATACTGTATTTGGAGTTGATTAATTTTTCATGACGGAAGAATTTATCACTGAAAAATACAGTTTGGTCCACACTGAACATTTCACATTTCTTTTTAAAAATGGATCAATCTGATAAAAATAAAACCTGAAAGATAAAAATTCCAGCAATAGTGTTTCCGTTCGTTTTACTTTGAATTTTCCTATAAACCTGAAAATAATAAAAAAAGAACAAAGAAAAGAAAAAAGAAAAAAAAGAGAAGTTTGGCCACAAAATAAGTTCCATGCCTTTTAACTCCACAAATGGACTGTCACCCTCTAAATCAGCATCAGCCCAGTAATTCCATGGGTGGCTTAATTTTCAACATAACTCAGGAAATCTCTTGCACCCAGAAGAAATACACAACTTGCCACAATGATCCATCATTCTTTTCACTTTTGAATGACACTAGGTATTTAAGAAGTTAACAGTCATGGGAGTTTTTTATTTTTATATTTTATTTTATTTTTTTTCTAGTAAAGTTTCTGGATAGCTCTAGAAAGAAAGAATATTTTCTATCACGATCATGCTTACTTCTATGACTGCTGCATCAATGCTGGACTGCACCGATAGGAAGCCCACATACCAGTACGAAGGAACCTTGCAGAAGTTTAATGAAAAATTGCTGCAAGTATCTGTGGGAAAGAAAGAAAATGAAGCATTTTATCTACATATTTTCATATATATGGGTACATATACATATACATACATAATATATATACACACGGATATGTATGTTGAAAATGTATTTGACCCAAGAGTCAGGAAATCAAGATTTAGTACTACTGAGCCTGGAGCAGCCTTTTTTCTCCCAGAATAATGTGACATGGGGAGTTAAAGGCTGTGGCTCCCTGGTTTCCTTCTAAGTGAACAAAACCTCAAAGTCTAATTAAAATCTTTCTAGAAGCATTTAGCACATACAGCCTTGATACCTTCTGAGTGGCATGGCAGCACAGAGATCCATCTATCCATTTTCTAGTGTAAAATCAAGTTCTCTGGTTTCATTTATTTTTCTTACCAATGTGTTCAAAGGCTTCGTTTGGAGACACCACACTGTAACTCTGAAATCTGAGATGGTAGGAGAAGTCATCCTTAAAAACAACACCAATAATGTCATCGTCAAAATTTTCTCTTGTTTCCAGGATTTTCTCGTTTTCCACCTCTTCTATTAATATACCTGAGAACAAACACCACCGCAGCAGAAACTCTGATTAGCGATGAACCAACACGAAGCAGCAGCCACATCATGTGCTCTTCTGAATTGGGATTTGGTACGTCCAAGCCATTTTACCTAGTTACCTGTCATCACGGAGTCTGAAGCCACTTTGCTCATTATCTGCCTGGTGGTGTTTGTTACAGGTGTATACGCCAGGGTCACTCCCGTTGCGTTAAAGGCAGGATCGTCTAATCGCCCAAGGAATTGATAAGGGATTTCTTGCCGCGGGGAGTGGTCTATCATAATTGATGATGTTTGTATTATTAAGAGAAAAACCGCACATGTAATCCATTCCTAGGAGATGGGAAGGAAATAAAGGTGAGTGGCAGCACAGTGGTTTGGAAATTGGGTGCTGTGGGAGAGGCTGGTGCTGCTTCAAGGGCTGATCTGCCTGCATGGTCATCCAGACACGAATGCTTTCTTCCTGAAAACGAGCTATTTCACAGGTGGAGTAATTTTAAAGTATGAGGACTGCTCCGAGTGAAAACCATGTTTTTTTAGTATGGGAGCCAACAGGTGGACATCGTCAGTTGGACATTGTGTTCTTCCGGGCAGCGCAAAGGTGGGATCAACAACACACAGCAACACGCTGGCTTTGTCTCAACCCTTATTATGCTAAAATATTGTAGTGTCACGGGAAGAACCGCAACTGTGGACATTTTCCAGAGAGCCACATTACCAGCTGAGGCTTCTCATGTATCACCTAGTATAAAAACAATGCAGTGCAAAAGCAGTTGGTAGTGGAAATCCTAACTTCCCTTTGGAAGAACAGACACTTGCCTGGAAACTTTCTGTTTTCTTCCTCCACACCAGCAGAATGTTTTTCCACAAAAGAGCCCAGGTTTGCTGGTTCATTTTTGAGGCTCTCTTGAATATTCTCTGCATTTTCCCAGCTAGGATGAAACAGAAAAAAATATCATTTAGGTCATCAAAAGTTAACATATTTACTTGGCTAAACTCCTCTTTAGAGAAATCCAATAACATGTCAAAGGTCCAGAACTTTTCCATATGTTACAGTTCAGACACCAAGGAGAAGTTCAAAGGAAATGGTGCGGGATCACACACATGAACACAGAGCTGGGTCAGCCCCAGCTGCCTCGTGCTCATTTCCAGATTCAGCCTGCGTCTTCCTCAAGAGGTTTTGTAGGAAGAGGCTTTTAACTGGCTGTAGTTTGATTCTTCACCTATGCGAAGTTAACAGAGAAAAGCCAATGTCAAAGGATTGAGTGGCTAATGGAAGAAAGAAGATATACATATATATATTTATTGCTTTCTTTTAATGCGATTTTTCCAAATGTTTAAAACATTCTGGATCTGCTACAACAGCACGAAGGCCAGCTGCTGAGGGCAGCAGTTCTGGCACACGCTGCACATGCAGCTGAGCCTCTGATCATGCATTTCTTGCAGGGAATTTGTGCCATGCCTTAGCCATGCATTGGTAAGCCACCGCTCATCTGCTCTAGATGTCATAACCAGACAGTGAAACACCCGCTGCATACAGATACACACACATACTGCTGCCCACATCGGCTATATGGGAAGGCAGCTGCCACCCAGGAAGCCAGGTCAGAAACACCGCTTAGACACCAGAAATAGCCCAAAAGAGATGCTGCCGCCATCTCTTTTAAGTGGGCTGCTAAGAGGCTGATTTTTTTTTATTTTTTTTTTTTTTTTTTTACCCCACCTCTCTTTTACTCTCTCAAAAATAATTCCTGTTTTTATCCAAATGCTATGTTAAAAATTATAAGTCTGATATAGCTGGAGGAGGGCATCGTTAAGAAAATACCAGTCTGTTTCTTTATCTCCTCCTGAATACTGAGCAGGGAAGTACTGGAGTTGGGGAATACTTATCCCAGCTCTAGCTTCAACCACACAGCCCAGCAGCCAACATCCTGTGCAGGAACAGCGGCAGCTTCGTGCTGACTGCCTGCACGACCTTCCCAGACCGAGAGCTGGGCAGGGAACCTCAAAACATGTTTTTGTATTTTAGTCCTTTAGAAGGGATGAAACCAAAATCAAAGCAACCTCAAAAGCATTGTGCTCTGTTCCCCTCGGACATCGCTTCCTGGTTTCATGGATCGGGCAGCTGGAGTTAATAAATGATTCCACTACTCCGTTCCCCTCATTGTTTGTTTTCGGAAGGACTAAATATTTGTGTACTCCAGGGGCGATGGATCCCTGTTTACCCTCTGACTATTAGCACAAAGATATTTCCCTGCTGTTTGCCCTGCCTGAAGCTTTCTCTCGCGCTTCCACATCGCAGGCTAACGGCAACTGGGAGATGGTTTTGAGGAAGTGCTACTTGCTTTCGGCCAAGCCTGGATTTCACTCGTTGTGAACCGAAAGCAGCAGCTCAGCCGAGCCTGGGACAGTAAGCAGAGGTCCACGTGGGGGCATTCGGATAACAAGGAAAATACAACGGTCTCGTAAAAACTATGCTGAATCTCTACAGATGTAACAAACCGTTACAAAAAGGGAGCAAACGTGAAACTAGAAAAAATAAATATCCAATTAAATTTCTACTGGTTTTAATTTTGTTTTTGCTTCTGGAACAAGAAACAAATTCCCCCTGGAAGCTGAAACATGAAGCTAGAACGTCAGGCAAACGGTGATGTCTACAAATGGTGCATGAACTTCATCAGGAACAACTTCAGTTTAAAGCAGATACCCAAAGACACAAAATGTAAGCAGGAGAGGTGCTTCTGAAGGATCTGAGATTCAAAGCTTCAGATTCAGAAGACAGAAACCAACCACCAGAAATGTTTTAGGGACAGCAATATTGAGAAGCCTTAAACCAGTAAGAGCATCACTTGTAAAACTGGATATCTCTGGAAACTTTTCATTTTTGAGGGCTCAGTAAATGCACCCAAACTTCTTGTTCTCCAGGAACAGGCTTCCTAGGCATGGCAAAAACTTCTGCTGTGATTCTGTGTCTTGCTATGCCAGAGGTAGTCCCAGGAAGGCACGTCCCGTACAAACACCTCATTCCTTCACTTACCATCTCAGGGATTTCCTACTTGGAACATCCTCAGATTTTTTTCCCTCTAATGTAAAACGAACAGAGCATATCGCAACTGACTCCTAAAAGCAAGCTGCTCCTCAGCATTACTGACAGGAAACCCTCGATGCTGGCTGGGGAGGAATAAATGTGCGCTGCATCCCGTGCTTCCACGAGGAGCTGCCGACTCGCCGCGCGCCAAAGCTGAATCCCCACGTGGGGAACGTGCTCCCTCGGTGCCCTCCTGTTTGCGAGTGTCTGCAAACAAAAACCTGCAGCTGGCCCCTGCACAGCCTTGTATTTACTACCTGATAAATACGGGGCAGGTTTGCACGGATTCCGCTCTAACACTGTTCTTCAAAGAAGTTTTTTCCCCAACTTTGAACTCCAGAAAAACAGTGCTAAGCCCGTCCCATATCAAAGTTCAACTCTTTAATTTCCCCAGAGAAATGAACTTTGAGGATTCCCATCTTTCAAAGCCTTCAGTGCCAATGCAGGGCCACAGGAGGGGAGGGAAGAGAGCCAGGGTCGCTGGGAGCACCCGGTGGGTGCTCAACGGGCGGTGCTCAGGGCGTCCGTGGCAAGAATCGAAATCCATGAGCACCCAGAAAAGCCTCTTAAACTTTTTTTGATGTAAAACTCAGTGTTTGTCAGAGAACAGAGCTGGAAAGTAGAGCTTTATGTTTTTAGCATAACACTATTAAAATAATCAGGAAAAAAAAAAACCCTCCATAAAAACACCCTAGGTATAGTTTTTCACTTACAGAACAGAAATAGGAAACCCCTTACCTGGTAATGTGTTTTCCATTAGAAGTGTGTCTCCCGCAGCTCAGAGATGTCTGGGCTCGTCGTCTCTTTGCGGTCCTGGAGAGGGTTCAATGCTGAGAGGCAGCCGGTGGCCATGCCCCTCTCCAGCCTGACGTCAGAGTCCGGTCCTGGCGGTGTCGACGCTCCCAGCGCTGCGGGGAGGAGGCGATGACCCCGGTGAGCGATGCCTGAAGGCAGCTGGCCTGGGCTCGGAGCTATGAACCTTGCATTTTGCACTACGTCGCATTAACAGGATGCATGCATAGCGTGTAAGATATAATAGCATGTTTCCACCAGGCTTTCCACATGTGCACTCATCAGGCAATATCAGGGAGAAAAAAACCTAAATCAGAACATAAACTGAATATCCACTGGCATGAAAGTCATTTTTAAATTTTAAGGAAGATATTTTAAAAAGTTCACTTGATTTTGCTGCATTAACAACAAAATGACACTTTCCACCAAAGCAGCTCCGACGGAAGACTCCTGACCAGTTCAGCATTTGCTCATGCATTTACCTTTCCCTGGGGTTTCCCACGTGCTGCTGCAGGTGCCAGGGAGAGATGCAGAGCTGTGCGGACTGGGATGGGTGAGCTCAAGATCCCAGTCATGTGGCAAAGAAACCTCGACCCTGCCAAGCTCCTCTGCAGGGAAAGCTTCACTGCCTGTTCCCCATCGCGCCCAGAGCCTGAGTCAGCAAGAACTCCTTCCTCTGTCAGGGCAAACCTTCCATCCTAGCACCAATGGGGCTTTTATTTCGTGTTTTCAATCTCCCTTTTGTTTTTAATAATTTTTTTATTTTTTACTTTTTTTTTTTTTTTTAAAGTTTCCACTCCTTTTAATTGCTTTCCCAGCAGCTGCCATGCAGCTGGAATCAAGATGGGGATTTATCTTTATTTTTATTTTTAAAAATAGATTTCCAATGGATTTGCATTCCAAACAGGGAGGTGAGGAAGCCAGATAAGCCAGGAAATCCAAATGAGTTGGAAGGGTGTATAGCCATGCGACCACTCAAGTAGTTAAGAGAAAGTAATTTGACTGTCCTAGAACTTCAGCAGCTCGAGGAGACTGCATCTGCTTTTTTCTGTGTGAAAACACAGAAACAGCCTGGTTGCTGCTTAACGAGAGGCTGTAGCTCTTCTGTGGCTGCCGATTTATTTATTTTCGTAGAATGAGCCCACTTAGGAGAGGAGCATTGCGTTTTCCTGCACCGCTTCCCATCAGACAACAAACTGGGGCTGCGGAAGGCACAGCAGAGATGCACAGCTCATTTTTAGTAAATTCACCAATAAATAAAATAAATAAATAAATAAATGATTATAAGCACATCCCCCATGCTATAGTGCACTTGTACCCAGCACAAAGCAGACCTCCCAGCATGCTTGCAGGTTATGTACAGAGAACGCATTTTAATACAGAGGGGACACCTGCTGTGAGCACGCCTTTGGGTTTCCCATCCCACATGGGTGCTGCTGCTGGCCTCCAGCTCAAGGCAGCCCTTCGGGGTGCCACCGGAGAGGAACAAGAGAGCCCAAAGCACCTCAAAGTGCTGCTCATGAGGTCTCCAAGCACTCACTGCACACGATTCCTGAGGGGGATCTCAGGGCCAGGCTGGCATCAGCCTGCCTGTGTCTACCAGGGCAGGCGAGATGCTGGGGACAGGCGCTGAAAAGAGGATGCTTGAAGCAACTCGTTTAGGGGAAAAAAAAAAAAAAAAAGAGAACTGAAAGCTCCAAGAAACTCTCACTAAGGAGAAAAATCAACATACTGAATTAGGGACTTTCTGAAGATCTTTTAAGGAAACATTACAGGGAAATTAATTCATTTTTCAGCTTTAAAAAGAAGCTTAAAAAACAAAAAAAAAAAAGAAAAAAGTCATGCTGCCCTTAGGACACCATTAAATACAAACTAGTATGAAAACCTGGGAACTTTGACTAAACTGAGATTATATTTCTTCGGGGTTGTTCTCCTCCCTGCCACAAGCACAACCCCCTTTCATTTCATTATGTCCTTAACTGACCTGCAGGACTGGAGGTGGATGACCTTCCCCTTCTTCTCCTCCTCCTCCTCCTCCCCCCAACCCATCACCCTCAGCCTTTCGCTGCTCCTCGCCTGCAGCAAGCACCCATCCAGCCACCCAGTGAGCCTGTCTTGGGCACGGATCCAGCCAGAAAAATGAATTACTTTTATTGGTGGGGTGAATTTTCAAGTGGATGAAGATGATTCATCGCCGCAGATGCGCAGCTCCACATGCCAGCAGCATGCAGCTGCTGCAGGGTCACTTTTAGCAACAGCCCGGATCGGGGCTGAATTGATCTGGCTGTGAAACACGACATCCTCACGCTGTTGAATCCCAAGTGTTGCAACACCACAATTCCCTGAATTCAATTAAAAATATGATCTTAAGGCCTGCATTAAAATAACCCTGAAGGCTCCAGCCGTGCTGAATGCCGCGCACTCACCTGCACGGTGCGCTGCGCTCCGGGAAGGGGCCAGGCTTTTGAGACAGTGCCCCTACTTCTAGGGCAGCAAAACACATGCATAATAGACGAGCATTTAACAATCCAATCCATCTTTATTTTGGTAGTACTTTCTGCTGGAAAATGGAAAACCTCAACTTTACAAATACAGCAGAATGGTAAAATAGGACAAAAAAAAAAGTATTAAACTGCAAATGATTCAAAGTGCCTGACTGTGACATCAGGAGTGTTACAAACATGTTTAGACCCACAACCTGCTGTTTCCTGCTACCAGAACACTGGATGTCAGCTACATTACGGTTCACTCACTGCTCAGGTGTTTTTAAATACGGGTTTTCTTGGTAACATGAACAAAATCAGACACATTAGATTCATTCGTATAAAAATACATCCTTATAATAAGACCACAAAGTAAAGTCATCTTCAAAGTTCTGGATACACTGGCTAATTATTCATCACAACATCCCTCCAAAGCAGCTAAGGATTATTATGCCTGGAAAAGGCAGCATGAAGGAAACTGGTTTGCCCCAATACCCGCAGCAAGCCCAAACCCCATGCTGCATCCTCTTCCAGGCATTGTACCTCCTACAGCACGAACTGGGGCTCTGGTAGTATGGCCAGGATTTGGTACGTCGCTGACAACAGCTGAACAAAAGGACTTAATCTGCAGGAATAAAACCTTAGACTTCTTGGGGGTATTCTAGTTTAATTTTGCATATTTTTTCCCTGTTCTGGCAGTTACAGACATCATCTGACACTTTGGAAGACTTTTTCTATAGTATACTGTAATTCCAGAGATGTCTTGGGGTGGCACCTTATGCTACATTGAAACCCAAAGCCACACCACCAAAAAGATCCCACCCACGTACACAGTTAACTCAACGTGCCAGATCCTCTGTAGGGGTAGCTGCACGACTACAGCGCCACATCACCTGGGTTACACCGGGGTGAGGAACAGGAGAACCAAGCTGAGGAACTCCAGGTGCTAACAAAGTTTTCGTAGGGTCTGTTTGAAATGTTAGACGATAAGCTACGTGAAATAGGATGATGTTACCCAGACAGAAATATCATTGTACAGAATTACCTTACAGCCTATTAAGTGAAAGGGACTAAAATTACAAAAGGGCAGCAATGGGGCTGCATGTGCAGAAGGGATGAATTCAGGTCATGGTCCTGGTGCTACCACAGCTCTTGGGCTCACAGCTTCACCGCAAAACAAAATCTGTACCCTCAGTGGCAGCCTGAGGGTACGGAGGAGGAAGTGAGAGTTGTACATCTCCCCATGCTGGAGTGAGAAACGTTTCCATGATGACAAAGGAAAACAGGTTTGGGCTCTCAACGTGATGAAAAAACAGTATTACACAGACTATGTACAAACGGTTGGGCCCCAGAAGTCGTCATTAACCCTCGGTTTCTGAATTTCCTCAAGAAAAGCAAAAGGTATTTTCTAACTTTAACGTGAAGACACACAATTGATATGACTTATGAAGCCAATGTTTTGATAAAAATGCATCACTAAATTTGCTCATTGCAGAACACAATGAACAGTTAACAATCTTTAATTTCACATATAAAACTAAAAAAGTGATGATAGCTTTGTGTAGAAAATAATATATTTTAAACATACATCTGTTGGATCTTAGGATAAAGAACTATGTATTCTTTTCTTCGTAGTGCTTCTATGCAAAGTAAAGGCACTATTCCTACATGTGAGGTTGTGAATGTGATCTTATTCTTTTGGGTTTATGAAGGCGAATGAAAAACTGCCACGCTGGGACGAAGCACGCTATGCTGAGCACACTACGGCATTACTTACTGCGATCACTACATGGAAGGATTAGGAAATCGTGTTGCGTGTGCTTATGGATTCACCGCCAAGAATGGAAACAGCTAAAGGGACCGTCTCCAGCCCAGCCGGCAGGATACATGCCGTCGCACCCCACAACAGAATTGGACTGTTTCTGACACAGACTAGAAACACATTTCTGCAAATCCCATAACTACACAGCTATGTCTTTGTACTTTCACTGAGCTGGGGGGGGGGAGGGAAGCATCCACTTCTGTGTACCTTGTTTAACCCTACAGTGCATGCATTACACACAGCAGTGCCACCACGCCTGGCAGCACGAGCTAGCCACACTTGCCAGTCTGCAGCAGAAAGGACCACGAGTGCTGACAAGTGCTGGGTCGTAGCTGTAAGTGAGCAGTTCCAGGCTGGCTGGACACCAAGCTAAGCCCGCGGGGTACTTCAGGACCCTGCCTGCAGTGAATACGGTTACACCGGAGCAATTTTTCCCCCTCTCCAAAGCAGGTGCATCTTCTAAGTGTGAGCAGGGACGGATTAGCCACAGGAATAGGACCCTGTGGGGACACGCACGGAGCCTCGCTGGGCAGACAGCGATGCCTGCAGGGGAAGGATGCTCCAGGGGAGCTGGCGTTGCCCAAATGCCCGGCTTGCAGCAAGGGCAGCCCAACCTCAGCACTGGCAGAGCACGGCGAGCAGCGGTACCGCTGGGGCAGGCACCAACTCCAGGAGATGCCCAAGCGTCCTGGCAGCGTCTGCTCACTCCATGCGAACCAGGAACCAAGCAGCAGAGGAGGAATGTCACAACAGGCAAAATAACGGTGGGGATCCTCACTGCTTCCACCACTACTGCAGCGGCATCGCTCAGGCCAGGATGCTCAGCGTTCCCAAATGCCGTTCTCCTTCCCTGCCCCAGCGCTGACGCTTTCCACGCTCACCCCTGGCAGCTTGGCTCCCCCAGCACGACATGGTGCAGGGGATCATCACTTGCACAAAGCACCAGCAGCTTGGCGAGCCGTCGGGATGGCGAGGGGCTCAGAAAATGACCCTGTCCTCCTGCGTCCTCTCCCACCACAGCGTGCTGTTCAGGGTGCCGAAGCTGCTGTCTTCCTCCTCCTGCTCCCTAGCAAGCTCCACAAAGACCTTGAAGGGACATAAAGGAGACGAATGTGCCAGGTTCCCTGGAGGAACTCGCTCAGTCACAACACAATTTATGGTAAAAGCCTTACAAATACAGAACGTATTGCTGCAGATCCGAGTCGGAAGTTTTTAGTGTTTTGGATTTTTTCCTCTTTGCTCCTACCCTCCCACCTCAAAACAATGGGAAGGAAGCTGAACCAAATACGAGCTGAAAGCATTTGTCATCAGCAGTAACTAATCCAGATTAAGCAATAATAACCTTCAGTTTTATCCCCTTTTCATAAAAAAATAGCAATGCCTATCTTTCTAAGAAATCACAGTGATAGTTCCACTAATGTCACAATTATTTTTTTCTTTGTTCTAGCCAGCATAGCTGGCCTGACTTATTTTAAAATGAAAGGGGAAAACGGGAATAAGGGGAACTGAAAGTCCCAATTCATGTTCTGGGGAAGTGCAGTCCCACTTTCCCAATACCAGAGAAGTCACCAGCGGAGTGGCCTCGGGCCCTCGGAGCTGGGCACCGAGCTCCAGCTGTGGGCACAGGGATGCCTGCAGGGATGCACGGCTCAGGGGCAGCAGACACGAAGCGAATCTGCCCCAGACCGCTGTAGAAACACCACCCTGAAAACTTTAATGCCTTAGCCTGGCATGATTTACTTCCATGGAATAATATTTGCTTCAACATACCTGTTCCAGTGTTGCCTGAGAAAAGCTGTACTCCTCGATGTTAAACGTGTGTTTTACTGTTAAAAGAATTCAAGGGAAAGCATATTTAAGAATACTTCACTATCTGAGACAACTGGATTTAAAGCATTTAAGCTGGTACGTGTGCTTACTGTTGACTTCACAAGAAACAGGGATGGCAACAGCAATAGAAAAAAGGAAATTAAGTGGATTTTAAACAGAAATGCAAAAGTGCCTCTGCACATGGAATGAAGGGAAATGCATCAGCTGTGGAGACAGAAAGATTTCCGAACATGATGGGTGGCAAGTGCTTAGTTACCTTCTTCCAGCTTGGAAAAACAATGTGAAAGCGACTGTACATCTTCTCTAGGAATTTTATACGCCAAGATAGAAGCAAAACTGAAACAATCAAACCAAAAAAAAAATAGCTTCAGGTAAAAAGCAAAAATACAAATATCCAAGTGAACAAATTAAATCATTTACTAAAGACTACTCCAGGCATTTTGACGAGTTGTCCACACACAAGAAAAGAGGGATGATCCAGCTCCAGGAGAGCAGAGGGGTTATAACCAGTCTGAGAGCACCCTGGTCGGAATGCTTCAGCTGAAAGTCACCTGGGACTGCTCAGTGCTTTTTATGCCCTTCAGCTGAGAGTCAAGCATTTATATTCTACCTATAAAGTGACACAAAAACTCCTGCCAGGGCTTAAATGATGAAGTTTTGCCTTTCACAGCAGCTCTGACAGAGGTCACACTGCACCCAGCACTCCAGAAGAGGGACCTGCTTTACCCTGCACATGGGCTTGTGAAAAACAAACTCTCCTCCAAATCTCCCCCGTGGGAGGGATGTGTCTTATGCAATGCCTGCAGTGCTCTTTCCGACATCCTCACCAGCAGTCACCAGGAAGTCAAAGCTGCTGGGGGAAAGCCAACCAACCCACCCTCAAACCCAAGGTCCCCACAGTTCAACCAAGTGTTTCCAGCTAAGGGCAGGGATTCAGTGCCTCAGAATTTACCCCGTTTCCAGGATGACAGAAGGAAGCCAGCACGCAACAGTTATGCAGAAATCTGTTTTTGTTCCTGCTGTGCCACTTTTGCACACGATTCAGATGCTTGGCCCTGGTCAGTGGCACGAGCACTTCGGGTTTGCTGACTTGCAAAACTTTTTTTTTTTTTAAGCTGTATGGGAATTTTTTTGTCAATGTTAGCATTATGGCATTCCTTACTCATTACCAATGAGCTGCTGAGAAATCAGAGACTTGTATTAATCTCAACGTTTTCTGTTTATTTGTTAAATATTACCTTTCCTGACGATTTGCGTTTGGGAAGATGTGCAGAATCTGCCTCTGCAGATACTCCAGCTGCTGTACGTCAGGTGTTTCCTTTAATTTCATTTCCAAGAAGTATCCTCTGCCAAATTTACTCTTCAGGTGTTGAACAGTGCCTATACACCTGCCAATTGCAGAGAGAGAAACGGCGGTACACACTTTACTCCACACTCAAAAAGCAGACTAACATCTAACAGCCCCTTTCCATACACTTAATTTTGCTCCAGGTTGAGACAATTGTTGCCTACATTTTTAGAGCAACGCTCCGTGGCCAGCAGGTGCCCCCCAGCCCCCCGCCAGCAGTACCTGAGCTGCCCAGCCACCAGGATGGCCACGCGGTCGCACACAGCATCCGCCTCCTCCATGTAGTGCGTGGTCAGAATAGCCGCTCGCTCCTTGTTTTTAAAGGCTGCTCGAATTGCCCGCCTACAAAACAGGAAAAAATGAATCCCCAGCCAGAACACTACTGAAGCAACAGCAGAAAAAAAAACTGGGCATAAAATGTTAGGAAGATACTGGGAGGGGAATCAATAAATAACGCTTCTGTGAAAGAAAAGCGAATTCAGTCTTCGTTTCCTTTTGTTAACTGAGGTTTTACAACTGTGTAGGTTAAAGACAGCTGAATGTCAGTATTTTGCGGAGAGCTGCACAGGCAGACTGTCCCGACACCAAGTGACCATGCGTTGCACGTTACATTTCTTCTCTCCCGTTAGGTGTGTAGTGACTCCCAGCAGCCCGGGGCTTGTTTGTGGACTAACAGCAGAGCAAGGTGCCCTACCGAGCTCCCTTGGGTTTGGCACAGAACAGTAACCTTGGGTTAGCAGGAAAAGAGCACTGTGATGCTCAAACCCCTTTTATTTTGTGGATCAATACTCTCCTCGCAGCAACAACAGTTTTTTTTTTTTTTTTTTTTTTTTTTTTTTTTTTTTTTAGAAAGATGACTCAAATCTCATACTCCTTGCGTTCCTTTACTTTGAAGATTTCTTTCTCCCAGCTTCCACGTTCTTCACCCTGTCCAGGAGAGGACGCAGTGGGCGTGCATCCTGCCCCCAGCTGGTAGCTCCAGCAGCGATGGGGCTGCTCCCCAGACAGGACCAATTCCCCAGTAGAGAGGAGCCCCCTGCCAGCACGGCACTCACCACATGTGCTGCTTGGCTTTGGGGTCCATGCCAGTGGAGGGCTCGTCCAGCAGCGTCACCTGCGGGCTGCCCAGCATGCTCAGGGCGAAGCAGAGCTGAAAGGAGGGCAAAGGAGCTGGGTAACGACACGATGCCTCCCGCAAGCAGCTGCCACGGCAGCTTTAGGAGCTCGTCCATACCTTGCGTTTCAGCCCGACTCCCAGCTTCTTTGTTGTCTTCTGCAGGTGGTCTTTTAAATCCAGGGCACTTGAGATGCTGTGGAAAGAGAACTGCAGGTGAAAAGCCCAGGTAATGCAGAGTGCGATGGTTCAGCTTTCCTCTCATCATACCAGAAGCAACCAGTCCCATTTAAGGAACTCAATTACAAATATTTGTACAGAAAAAGCAAAGCAATTGGCAGCATCAGAGCTGGGCACTTCTGTCCGTCACAGGCCCCGTGTCCCCCAGTGGAGCCTGCGATGACAACCCAGACATGCCTCCAAGCCCTGGCCTCCCCACCCTCGCAACCCCTGCCAAGGTTGTCACTGGCATTTCACAGTTTTTAAAAAATAATAAAATACAAAAAACAATTGAATTTTGTGTGGTTGAATCTTTATCTCCTAAGCTACAAACTAAAACTTGACAAACTTGCTAAAATGATCTGATCATAAACTTGAATGAAAAAAATACCGTGTTAGAAAAAGTGAGAAAAAAAAAGCAGTTAAAACCTCAAATGTTTCTATAATAAACTACTTACCGTTTTACAACTTCCTTAACATCAGTCTGACTCATTCCTTTGATAGCACCATAAATTTCAAAATGTTCCTGCAGTGTAATATCTGGCCACAGTGGATTAGTTTGAGGACAGTACCCCACAAATTTAACCGAGTCATCGTCGCTGTTCACTCCGGAAGAATAATCTCCCATCAGAACCTGCAGGAGAAGTGTAACAGCTTCAGTCGATAATATTGTCAGTTTTAGAACTGGTTTTGTTAAAGAGCTAGCAAAAGACAGTCAGGAAGGGCAGCAGTAATGACAAATGTTAAACAGGGATTCACTTTCTATTTGGTTTGTAGGAAGGATATACCTGCCCGCTGGTCGGCTCAACCTCTCCAACAAGCATGTTAATTAACGTGCTCTTCCCAGCTCCGTTGGGTCCTAATAATCCCAGTATTTCTCCTAAGGGCAGGACAACACACAAAACACTGCCTGTGAGGTCAGACAAATTAATTCACAAAACCAAGAGTCATTTTTGTAACCAAAGCAGCTCAACAGCAAACGATCCAACTCGAACCTTTCCTCACGCAGAGAGAGACGTGTTTTGTTGCCACTTTCTTTATTCTCCTCCCCAGACGGAACTCCTTCCTCTCGTCGTACTCCTTGTGCAGGCTGCTGACCACGATCGCTGGCATCTAAGAAAGGAGAGAGGTAGGAGCAGCGATGCTCTGGCACGCTCTGCACGGGAACCATGTCCCCAGGACCCGTGGTGGCTGCAGCCCCCAGCAGCTCCAGCAGCCACTGAATTTGGGGTTTGGGACTGCAGCGTTACCTCCTCAGCATTGGGGTTGCTCAGCGCTTCCTTCACCCGCAGCCTCTCCGCCTTCACATCTTCATCCTCGTTCTCGTCGCGTGGGGCATCCGGCAGCTTCCACGTTTTGACTTTTGTGAAGCATTTTCTAAGGGGGAGAAAACAGCACGAGGCCTGCGCTCAGCATTCCGGTGGAGCAAAGCTTCCTGAGAAATCAATCCAGATTTGCTCTCCGAGTTGATACAGAAAGCTTTTGCGCTTGCCAAACCTTGGAGTAATGTGTTTATGCTGCGCATCTGAGAAGCCCCAAAAGAGTTGAAGGAGCTGTCAATGTTTGCAATTATGCCATTTTTAACGCTGAGCTCTTTGTTAGAGCATACATCTCTGATCATGCGGTGGGAAGGGAAGTTTACAGCTGCATAGCAAGCAGCAGCTCTGCTTCGCTGGGGGCAAGTCAGTGCTGCCCCTGCAGTGCTGCTCGCCCTCCCGCTGGTGGGCACTCACAGCTGTGCTCCCAGTCATGCATTATCAGAAGAGACATCAAAATCCCCATATTAACCTTATTTTTATATAGATTGTCCTCAAATTTTTTTTATTCTGAACAAAGATAACTTAAAAGTAAGCTAAAGCTGTATTTCTGCACTTATTGAATTTCAGGTAACTGAAATTAAGAGAACAAATTCTTTAGACACTTGGGAGGAGATATAACACAGCTATTTTATTTTCTGCAGTATCCCCCATAACTGTATGCTACATATTCCAGTTCAACCACCTGCATGATTTTTAAGAACTGCTTCCTTGGACTTACTCATTTTAAAAATTCTGCTTAACAGAGAAACACACCTGAAAAATGGATCCTCTCGAATTGTCCTCCCTCCATTCTTCACCTCAAAACATCGCAGCAGGAAGAGCCACACGACACACTGCAAATAGGGCTAAAACCAAACAGAAATTGTTTGTCAGAGCACCGCTAGCCCTCCGGGGATGGAGATCCTACAGGTGACCCTATAGGCAGCCCCACCGGCGTGACGAGAAGCACCAGTTCTTCACCACCACAGAAATGCTGATGGCTCTGAGAAGATGAAATATATCCTTAAGTCCCTGCTTTAGCCACAAAGTGCTGGCAGTGAAGAGAAAAGTCTGCTTTGATTTAATGGCAATTGCTTGGCTTCTAGGAGAGAGGCAGACTGTCCCCTGCTCTGGAGTTCGTCCTCCATCGGTATGGACTCCCATAATAATCAGGATTAATAACAGCACTGTTAATTACACTAGTGAAGCAGGAGATATTGAGTTGGTAGGCACAACAAGTTTTACTGATGCTGTTCTGCTGCAATAGCCTGCAAAGCAGCAGACCCTACAGATGCTGAGCATGAGATCAATTTTTTACTAATGCAGATGCCCAAAAAGAAGGGGTGTCCCAGCAGGAGTTAGCAGTTTTCTATGGCAAATAACGATGCTTACAGCTATAACTGCCACCAGGAGCCTGTCCCATGGGTCGTGGTATTCTCCGTTCTTCTGTTTGTCTGTCCATGAGACCTAACAATGCAAAAAAAAACCTGTTTAAGGAAATAATTACCTACCAGAGACTGCATATTCTGCATTGCACTTTACCCTGTGAGCTCTGTGCAGATCCCGATCAATGTGCCAAACTAGCCCAGCCCCACAGGCCGAGCAACATGGTTTTCCTTTCAATATTTAATGGCAGTCTTGTTTCTTTCCTCATGTTAAACCTGTAACACTCTGCTTGCAGGAAAAAGGTGACTTTTCGCCAGCAGCTGCCCTTCATGCATTAACTGGCTACTGACAGCACTACGGAGATCCCAGTCACATCTTTAAAGGTGCCCACCCAATTCCAGCCATTTGCAAGCACTCTGGAGAGCATCTCCTTTGTGCCCTTACCTTTATAAAACAGATCAGACAGCCAATAAGGGAATAGATGGGAATGAAGATAGAGAAGACATAATGCAGGGTGGTGGTCACTGTGTAAAAATCCAGAAAAAAGGCCACTTCGGTGACAACCGTACACAGCAAAGCTGCCTATACAAAAGAAAGAAAGAAAAAAAAAAGCATTTTCATTTGAGGCACATTTCTAAAGCTTTTGTCATTTAGCATATGTCAGTAATAAAGAAACATTGGTAAATGTTTGATTTCTTGTGCATTAAGGACACAGTGAAATGACCAGGTTGGAAAAGCCAGCGTGGCTTTGGAGAGAACCAGTCCTCCCAGTTAACCAAAGCTGAGGGAAAGTTACTCACCACTGAGAATATAAATGACCAAAATTCTTTTGTATTTTGGACTTTTTTAAATGTGAAGGAGACCACATAAGTGAACAGCACAACTGATGGGACGTAGCCAATCAGGCAAAAAAGCTGCAAAGACAAGAAAGGATTCTCAGGAAGCGTACAGCATGAACCCAGGCTTGAATTTTTTTTTTGTATGTGTATCAGCTGTGATTATCCTAGGGTGGTACATGACTCTGGATATGTCATTAAACATGACATATCTCATGACATGACTCAGCATATGTCATTAAATACAAAAATAAATGCACAGATAGGAACCCCCTTAAATGAAGCTCCATGATTACTATATTTCCTCTTGCTTTTATTTAAAAGAAAAAAAAAAACACACACAAAAATACAGGCTCCCATAAATAATATCTACCTGAATATTTTATCAAATATATTAGGAATTCCACCATCAACCTTAGCATTTTTGCAACAATTAGAACAAAGGATGGATGCGCCAGTAACAGATCAGCCCTGCAGCACAATGGTCACCACCCCAAACCTGATTAGCACACAACTACCAATTCTGGGAAAGAAACTGGGAAAATCCGATTCTTCTCAATTACAGCCGAGATCTCAGAAAAGCCAGCTCCGACTATAAAAGATATGACGACTTGTAGCCTCCTCAATTTATTCATATGCTGCAATTCATTGCAGAGCTGGTCTGTGTTCAAAGTCACCACAACCTTGTCATTAGCAGAGTGCCGATGCAAGCGGCGCAATTATCAAATGGCAGCAACAGCACAGAGCAAATTGAGCAAAGAATGACACTGCACTTCCTTGGAAGGTTCTGGTAATTTAAAGCTCTTTTTTATTCTGGTTCTCAGTTAAACCCTAAATACACATTTTTTATTTTTTTTTTTTTCCAGGGGAAGAAGCAGTTTTGCCTTTGGTGCATTCAGGCTGGTGACTTTGTACAAGGAACCCTGATCAGGCATTTTCTGTATATATTGTTTTGGAGAACTCTGCTGAACCATTTAATAAAAATAAATGCCTGTGGAAAATAACAGAACCAAACCCTCACACCCCTGTGTGCCCTCAGGTCCCCACCACACTCACCACAGCCATGAACTTGCCGACGTAGAAATAGATGCCATAGTGGAAGGCAAAGAGGCTGCCTATCATCAGGACGAGGATGGAGAAGAACAGCGGGAGGTCAACAACAGCTTGGCCCACCCAGTAAGCGGACGGATAAAGCCCCGCTATCTTCAGCTGTGTGTATGCTTTGATCTGCAATGGGAAAAGAAAATGCCCATGATGGTCATCTGCAGTGGTACACGGGTGGGCTCCCATTTCTTGCTACAACTCACCACTTTTACACAGACGGAGCACATTGCCCACATTTTATCGGAGCACATTGCCCACTTGTTGCTGATCCTACCTGCCAAAGTAGGTAACATTTCCACGGAAAGCAAAAGGGCTTTTCTGAAACCTGCTCTACCCGATGCCACCAACACTGGAGTCACACCTGCTTTGCTCTGGCTGCCCTGTGCCTCGCAAGGCAAAGGATACTACTTAAAACACCTGTGAAGATCTTTCCAAAAAATCCCAAGGTTTTCAAGATCTCCTGTGTCTACGAATCCACGCCCAGAAGTTTACCTTATGGTTTTCTGCATTCTCCATGGCAAAATAGGGTGGCATGCCTGTGACAATGATTCCCAGTAGCACAGCTTCGAAATAGATCTCGAGTTTGAAAACAGTGTCTGGAAGATCCTGAAATACACATCAGATTTCTTCAATACCAGAACACGTAAGGGAAAAAAATGCATTTATATGATTGGAACATAACTGCAAGTGCAAAAGCATGAGTTCTTGAGCCCGCCCTAGCACCAGCTCTGCTGTCTGCCACGAGCTCTCCCCAGCCCTGCTCACCTGGATGAAGGGGTTGCTCCAGATCTGAATGCTCTCGCTTACGTTCAGAGTGCGCAGCAGTAGGTTGCTGACAATATTCATCAAAACTGGCACGGAATGCACCATGGTACTGTTGAATACGATTGTGAAAACATAGTTCTGGAAAGAAAAGTATTTGTTACATTAATTAGTCTGCCTGAAGGGTAACGCCCTGAAAGGGCTCTCCTGTGGGCTTAATTAAACCTGAACAATGGTAAAAAAATCTCTGCACGACAGAGGATGCTTTGCAGGAAGCTCTGTGCTGCCCAGAGTGGTTAGAACACAAAACCTAATTCAATAATACAGTCATGCTCATAGAGAACAAATTATTTGGAATAAATCCTCAAAATGTTTTATGCAACTGTTACACTGTGACAAATGATGCTCCAGCCAATTACAGCCTGAAAAACAATACACAAGGAGCTGCACTCATAAGTTCTTGCTAATGCATTTTAAAAACAGACAAAAATTTACGTTAGCTAAGGACTGCACTGTCACACCACTATTAGCAGTTGCAACAAATAAAAAAGAGAACAAGAGAGAGAGCTGGCATACTGCAAAGCATTTCCTTTGTTGGAAATTAAATACAACCCCGATATTCAAATCACCCTGACACTCCTTCAGTGACCATTGTGAAATGAATACTTCCAGTCCAAGATACTCATTTTTCTTTACACATGAGAGCACCATGGAATTATACTTCTGTCAAATTGCGTAATTCAGCCAGTGCAAGTAAGAAATAGGTTCATATGCCAGGTCTCTTGTGAAGTAAAATATTTCTCTTGGCTTTTTGTGTGTTTGTGAGGAAAGAAGAGGAATGGAAGTTTTATTAACCTACCATAATTATCATTATGAAAGAATGAATTTATTTTGAGCATATTTCCATTCTGTTAATACAAGTCCTCTTTGCAGACCTCTTGCATAAGCAATATTATATGACATTATTTGATTATATAATTCAATACTTTAGACATTTAAAAATTTGATCTCCTTATTGAAAACAACCCAGAGCCTCAATACACAGAGTGGTCCCCAAATGTTCACACAAACAGCAGAGATGAAATTTCAACCCTATCACCTCAAATGAACGATCAGCATCAACCTCATCAGGCTCACCCTGAGCATGCCTTTCAGGACAGAGCAACAAAACCAGCCCCTGGCCAGCTGCTCTGGGATATGACCGAACAGGTCGGTCGGTCTGTCTGTCTCACCTGTCTGGATTCAAGGTCGAACACATTTAAACCTGCACTGTGAGGGGCAGCTGAAACGTAGTCGCTGTCATTGAACATCTCCACCAGTACGTTCATGCTCCCAAGAGAGTGGACAATATCATCAATATCTGAGTCTGGTGAGAGAGAGAAAAAAAGACATCACCAGCTTCCAGTATTTTACATAAAATTATTGATGCGTTTTCAACTCAGCAGTGGTGCAGTTTTCTCCCTGATGTGACCCTACAATAGCAACCACCCTTTCATTACACGTGCCCGCTAAAGAGAGTCCTCTGCTGTTCTGAGCACCGCAGATGTTTTTGTCTCTGCTTCCCCCACCACAGCCTCCCCAGAGCTCAGGAAACACTCGGTTATTTTATACAATTTAGTCGCACAGGCCAAATGCAACAGTTGGAAGCAGAGGTGCCAAGGAGCATCATCAGGTTACCCAGCGTTTCAGCTGCACGGAGCATTAGCTAACAGATAGAAATCGGAGGCACTTTGATGCAGTATCTGGAGGACTGAAGGCGTATTATGTACAAATTCCCGAGAGCTCAAAAAGATGTTTATTTCTACTGCCCAGATCGCTGCTGCTAGCCACTCTTAAAACATCTCCAGTTGAAAAAGAAAGTAATTTTACAAAGCGCTTTGTAGCAGGATTTTAACGTTGATGTATCCAAGTGTCTCTGTGACTAGCTCCTTCACACGGATCGTCTTTGTGTAGGGAGCACAGCACCACTACACACGGGAGGAGAAGGGAGATCTCTGAAGTGAACCCTACAACATGGAAGATTATCACTCTCTACCGTGTCTGGCCACTTAGAAATGCTTGATTTGGATTCACTTCAAGGAAAGTCGCTCCGAACCCAAAAAGTTGCACCCGCCACCTTCCCCCCCATCCTGCACCTTCCTCTCCCTGCCCCAGGGGATGCAGTAGCCAGCAGCCAGCCCTGCAGAGCTCCTTCCCTCTCCTACCTGTGGAGTTCTGCAGCAGCAGCCGACTCCTGTACTTGTGATATTCCTCCCCGGGCTTCAGCAAGTACAAATCCGGGGAGAGTCTGACAGGAGCTATTGAATTTTTGATGTAGTGGTGCGTGAGAAACAACAAAATCTGAACTACAAGGAAAATCAGAAAAAGCAACAACCTGAAAGAAAGAAAAGGTTTGGTTTTATTAAAATTCAGCAAACGCAGGCCCAGTTTATGTGCACGTCAGTTAAAACATCTCCCTCACCCCAAAAATGCAGCTATTCAACAGCAATGAATAGCCTCACACTTGGTTATGTTTAAATGTAACTACAAACAATAATTAAATTTCATCCTGCCACTTCTCTGGCGTCATTCAAACAGGTTTTGAGATTTTTGTATACAGACCAGAAAGCCTCAATACTTACATCACTCTGACACATTTATTTTCTCGCCTGAGACTAAGGAAGTGAACTTTTGCTATGGTGGAAACCTGCTTCTTCCACAGGGCTGCGTGGCTCATCGGGGGCGACCTGGTCTCCGAGAGCATCAGGAGGCTCTGCTCCATGTCGTCGAGTGACTTTGTGTCTGCCTCCTCCTGCACTTGCTGGGAACTAAACACGCTGTAATCTGGAACAGAAGAGAGTAAAAGGGTATGGATTGGACTGCTCTGACAGAGCTATGTGGTTTCAGATCGTAGGCCTGGAGGAAGCTCGGCTGCAGTCCATTCTTGGCCCCTGCTATTGAGAAACCACCTCGTCCCACCCCAGCTCTCAATTTAGCCCCAAGTTCAATGATACTAATGTACCCCAAAGCACACAGATCAGACACTGAAGGCAGATGACACAAATTTCTTCCCTGGGGAGAACAAAACTGATAGCCTACAAGCACTCAGACGGTGCAGCCTTGCTCCAGCTCCACTACATCAGCCCAGGCACATACCTGCATTACTCAGCATAAGCACACTCAGCTGTTAAACCCCCTTACGCCCACTCAAAAATTTTGCAGCATGGATAGTTTACTACTCTGCATTGCAAAAAAGCTGTAAAAAGATAAAGGCAGCTTCAACCCTTCACAGCTGACATCAGAAGATCTGATCAGCTCTGGAGTAACAGTCAGCGGTCCCAGCTTTCCATCTGGCTGAAATTTAAAGGAAGGGAAGAAAGACAAGCTCAGCTTCAGCCTTAGGTGCAGGCTACTAATATTACTGCTCACCTAGAAGGCTGGAAATAAATTTTATATCATGAATTTCTTGAAAGTAAGCTCCATGAGGTAAATGGAGCACATTATAATAAGATAGACATAAGAAGTGCAGCTGTGAAGTGAAGAAGTGAGATGTAAGTACACTGTATGAAAATTAAATTGCTGCAGAGACAGCCAGAAAAAACCTTTTCTCTTGATCCTCCCAGAATTTCTCCCCACCCAGCTCACAGCTTGTGTGTGTTTTTCCTGATAAATATTTCAAAAACCTAGGATAACGTGAGGCCTGTGGAGCCCTGTGCTGCCAGATACAGCGCTCCGTGAGGCGTTTTTAATTCTTACCTCCACAGCAAGCCTCCTAGCAGTGACGTGGCACAGCCACATCTACACTACCTCATACTAAACCAAATATGAGGGAGAACAGGAAACACCATGGGCTGGCCCACCTGCTTGATCGATTTCTGCCTCAACTTCCAGCTTCAGGTAGACATCCTCCAGAGTCGTCATGGAAACACCGTAAGTAATAACGCCCAAATGGGAATGGGTGTCGAGATCAGAAAACAAGCCTGCAGACAGAAGTGAAGCACACTGGTTGCTCTGGGACAGGATCACATCGTCCTCCTGAGAGATCTTCAAGCAAGCCAGATGCACTCTGCTTCCCTAAGGCCTTCAGACCATAGTGTGTAAATGTGGCTACCTCATCTTGAAGACACAGGTTATGGCACAAGAACCAAGGTGGGGACAGGCTCATTTTAGCACAGCACTTTTCATCCTATGTGGTTAGGCAGGGAAAACGTGGTGTGTGGTGCAAGAAATCAGCATCCTCTTGAGCTCAGCACTGCCTCCTGGCTGGCTCCAAGAGCCCCTCTCCTGGGCACAGCACCGCAGGACAGCTCATCCCACCTAGATCTGTGCCCAGGTACAAAGAGATTTTACCAAAAAAAAAAAAAATAATAATTGCACATTTAAAAAAAAAAAAAAAAAAAGTCACCCAGATCTGTAAAGCCAGCTTATATAGGCAGGGGATTGTGGATGACATGTGCAGCTTGGTGACCAGAATTAGGTTCAGAGAGAGAGTGCTTATTAGTGCCTCAGGGTAAAAACCACTACCAGGCTCTTGCCAGTCCTACGAAGCGAAGCACTTGACAAAACGAGTAACTTCAGAGCCAATGCCACACTGAAGGGAAACACAAACTCATAAAATGGGAAGAGCTGCTGGACACCCAACAACGCTCGCCAGGTCTCCCCAGTTGCTCCTGCTTGCGTTGCAGAGGCACATCCTAACCTCAGCTTCTCCTTAAAACAGGTTGGGGGAATTGAATCAATCTTGCATAAAGATGCTTCTTTTTCAAAAGTATGCACAGTGACTGCTAAAGGTAAAGCTAATAAATTATTAACTGGTTAAGTGTAACGGGAAAAGGGCATTTATGAAATATGAGCTGCAATCACATCCATATTGATTCCCCCTTAGCCTTTCCAATAGTGAAAAGGACACACTGTTTCTTCCATTTTCTGCTGGGAAACAAACAAGGAGCGCTGTGTACAATTAAAATCAGATAATTGCTGCCATCTAGTGAAACTAACACATTTGTTCCACACTCTCTTTCTCTCAACAGTGAATTTCAATGCAGGGCCACAATGCTCTTTGTGGCTCACAACAAGGGGGATTATTGTAGGACTTTTCAGCTTCCTGCTGGAGGCCAGCCCTGGTCACTGAAATGTTCTGCAGTAAGAAGATGCTTGTGCCAGACAACGGGACTCTTGGACAACAGGGTCTTTTCACGTTTCTGCCACAGGCATCTCCTCAGCATCTGCACCACAGCCCCTTGAGGAACACAGCAAGGTCCTCACTCGCCTGAGAAACCGGTGAGAGCTAAATCAAAGACCTCGCTGACTGATCTTGAGCCAAACCACAGCCCAACAAGGAGCATGTATAAACGCACAAAGGCAGAAATGACCATTTGACAAGTACTGCAGGCTACAGCCATGCTTGATGGATTTCCCTTCGATGGCCATCCCACCCTGCACCAATACCTGCAAACTTGTCCATGTCCTTGAGTGGCAGGGTGTACACGAGCTGCTGGTCGGTCTCTTGGAGCAGGCTGGCTGTGGGTACGTGCTGTCTGATCAGCGAGGTTGTAGCTTCTGTGTTGCAATAGGCATCGATGTGCATGCTATGAAAAGAAACACACAAGAAACTGGTTTTAAAAAGGCAGCTTTTGTCCTGATGCCCGGATCAGAAATATTAGCCTGCAGAGCACCACGCATTCAGAATATGATAAAAGGGTCCTTCTTGGGGCGGGGGTGCTGTCTTACTGATTTGCACAGAAAACAAAGACAGATGAAGTCACACAAAAAGAATACCTCAAGCGGTAGCCAATTCCCCATTTGGTTTTCAGAAAGAGAGAAGATCCAAGGCATTTTAACATCCCTTGAGAAATCACAGCTTTACGATCTAGAAACAGGAATCAAGAAGGCCCTTTGAGTAAGAGGACTGCCAAGGGGCCCCAGAACCCAGCTAAGCCCTTCACGTAACGGTGCCTCCCTGGCTGCAGGAGCACCACCGTGGCTCGGTAACACAACCGTCGCTCGCGGACAGGGCCGCAGCAGGGCTCACCAGCAAGGATATCTGCCTCGTCCATGAAGTGAGTGCTGAAAACTGTCACGCGATTCGCTTTTCTGTTTTTCAGGAGGTTCCAGACGATGTGCCGCGAACACGGATCCATGCCTGCAGTCGGCTCATCCAGCAGCAAAACCTTCGTGCAAAAGGAGAAGCGTTTGCAAAGCAATATCCGTGTGCAAGGTGCAGCCTCAGAAATCCTATCTAAATGACAGACACAGGTTTTTGGTTTGAAGCCTGCTAGTTATTTGCTCAAAATACACAGGAGACATCATATCGTCCCTTTGTTTTGAATAAACATATCTCCTGTTGTGACAAATGGAAAAATCATTCAGTAAGTTAATGAAATAATCTGTTTTATTCTATTTCAAGTGCAATTACATTTAGCTATGCATTGACTCTGTCTATTAAGGAATGCTCAAATATATGCTTTTAAAATCCCAGTGAACTGTCAGATGTATCCTTTTTTAATACCCATCTAAAAGCAGCCCCAGTTCCTATAGGGCAGAAATAATAGATCTGTAACACAAGAGAGCTCTGTGGCTCTGCTCCCAAGCCAAGGGCTCGCGCTGCTTGCAGGAGAGTCTTGCTCAGATTCACTGTTAGGGGCTAAATATTACCTGCCAGGAACAATATAAAGCTTCTCAGTTCTTTATTTCATAAAGAGATCAAATCCACAGCTACTACCAAGCTAATACTAAGGCATTAACACCTTCAAGCATGGAGGTTGGACTACTGAACCAAAATTACTTGGATTGTTTAAAACTAAAAATAAGGGGGAAAAAAGTAACAGTTGCTCACAGTATCAACTTATGCATCTTACACGCTAAATGCATTAGTTGGTTTTGAGAAGAAACATCATCACTTAGGTGTGTTAGTAACACAAAGCTGGGAGCACTTCTGTCACCCTCACCTTTGGGTTCCCAAGGACAGCAACTCCAACCGAGAGCCGCCTTTTCTGTCCCCCACTTAACTTCTTAGCTTGATTGTCTTTGATAGGCTGCATATCCAGATCCAGCAACACCTTCTGCACCTTTAAATGTGAGAAACAGATTTATTACTTAAATAAAAGGCTATTTTTAAACTAGATTGCAATTTTTAGCATTCAAATTAATGCTAAGATTTATATATTTCGTATGCATTTTAGTTTCCTACAAAAAAACGAACAGTTTATCCTTGTGAAAATGTCTGTCTGTACTCTGCCTCCATCTGCTGTACTGTAAAGTAATATTCCCCTCCAAACCTGCCTTCAGGAAGCATCTGGGCAATGTAGGGTTAGTCCTGTATAGGTTAAAAATGAACACATAAGACTGCATGTATAAGGCTGTCCAAGCGACTTACCTCTTGTATCAAGTCATTCTGAGGTATTCCCTTAATCGCAGCAAACAGGGAGAGATTCTCCTCCACGGTTAGTATGTCAAAGTGGATATCAGACTGGGGGCACACGCCTGCTATTCGCCGCACTTCAAGCATTTCATCAATTTCAGAGACTCGGTGCCCATAGACAGAGACAAACCCTGAAAAAAGCCCAAAACAATCAACTTTTTTTTTTTTTTCTTTTTTTACAGGCAGCCAGAAAGCAGGCTGGCCTGGGTAGTTAAAGAGGGGCATGAATTTCAAGTAGACTCTTTCAGACGTTATCTGGAGAAAAAGTTGGTGCATCTTGAGATAATCAGAAGAGACAATGGTTTTCAAAAGCAGGGTGGCCAAAGCTCCTGGCAGCGGGAAGCCTCACCATCTGTTGGCGGACACAGCCCACAGAGGATGTTCATCAGCGTCGTCTTCCCGGTCCCGCTGTGCCCAAGCAGAGCCGTGATCTGGCCTTCGTAGATGTCAAAGGACAAGTCTAGCCAACGAGGTGGACAGGAGAGAGAGGAGAGGTTGGTGATGAGCTCGTGGCACCCCAAGTGAGTTTGTGCCAGAGAGATGAAATCAAAAACTGACACATGGAGTAAGCCTTGCGCTCTGCTGGGAGGAACGCCCGGCCTCTGCGCTGTGCTGCGGCCTACCAGCAGGGTGGCCGCGGCCATGAGCGGCATGGGGCTTCATGCCACGGGGCAAGGAGAGGGCTGGGGAGATGGGGCAGGCAGGTTGTGCTGCCTGACGACAGGGGAGGAGGAGAAGTGACAGAGACAGTGTCACCAGGCTTTCTTTAGTGAGGGAAGGGCTCCTCTACGGGGGCACCAGTTTATAGATCACTGCCAAAATGGTGAGAAAAGGCGCACACAAGCACATCTGGCATTCACGCTCCAAGTCCCCCCCCCCAGTAAAAGAAACCAAAAAGCCCAAACCGAAACACAAAAAGATCACTCAACAATCCAGCTATTGCTCCTCTGCATCTGATAAGCAGCTTAAAAGCTAAAATGTTCTTACTTCTGAGAGCCTCCACAGTTTCCCCTTTTTTCCTGAATGTTTTCTGAACACAGCTGATTCTGAAAGAAGACATGTCATTTTATAAGCTATTTTAGGATCTTTATATGTCATTTTGAATGTTCAACACGCTGCAACAGTCACAGCAAGACGACTGTGCTAGAGTGGCACAAAACACATCTACGAGCCATAGAGGCAATGCAAGAGACAGGACATCCTGTCACAGAACTTAATCATCTCCACCCTGGTATCAGAAAACTTTTCCTTGTTGCCTTCTTAGGCATTTCCTATGATGACAGACCGAATTATTTCACGTCTGTGTTTCTTTCACACAGTAGAATAATGCACTAGAAGCTTCCCAAGTTAGAGAAGGGCACGGCTACTCCCCAGTAAATTCACAATCTGACAGAAGATTCAATAGACACAATGTGGAAAAGAGGTATTAGTATAACAAGACTCCGAAGACATGATTACTGGCAGTTCTCCACCAAAATTAAGCAAAAGAAAACAGGTATTTCCTCTCTGGGAGGTAAAAGCCTTCCTTCCAGCCCTACTGCATTTCAAAACAAAAAACCAACATCACCAAAACCAAACACCAGTTTACCTGAAGGCACAACGTAAAGGATGGATTTTGGAAGCCTGACCACCTTGTAAATGAGGTCGGGAATGAAATTATAAGTATGAAGAATGGGATGAGGAACAGGGTACAAAAGACAACAAAACCTGTATGTGCAAAGACAATGGGAGAATGATGGGGAGCTGGTGGAGAGACACTATGGAAAGAGTCCAGGAAAGATGAATAAGGCAAAAAAATGACCACAGCATCCTCATGTGAACATTTCCATTAAAACTTCAACCTATGGCAGACACCCAAAGAGACACGGAGAGCACGGACAGCACAACACTCATTCTGGTCACTAAGCTCAAAAGCTCATTTGAGACTAGTGGAGCCATAAAAGAGGAGTGAAAACAGAGTTTCTCAGCTCACGTGAGGCTATGCATTTGGACAGTGATGAAAACAAAAACTAAAGGAAAGATTCTCAAAATAATATCTGAGAAACACTAAAAACACAAGACAGTCCGGGTGCAAGACAACAGGCAACGCAAAATGAAGAGTGAATGATGAGACTAAGCACATCTATTTTGCAGTTTTGTTTTACCCTCTTGCCTATGACTGCTTGGTAAAACCACCATGAAGTTCCCCTCTTGTCTATGGAGAACATAACAGCCTTCGCAGAAACCTAGAATTCAGCTCTCTCTCCTCAAATGTGCATTACCAGAAAATAAACTCTCCCAGCAGAGTAGGCGTTTCAGCATCTGCAATCACTTACGCCTCTCGCGGCCTCAGTGAGACTGAAGGAATGGAAAACCGGCCGTTTTTGAGAGGACTCCAGCTGAAGGAATACAATACACAAACAAACCCTTTCTTTAAGGCCAGTGATTTACCCTTGGAGAGCATCCATGTAGCTGATGGTGGGGCTTCACTGAATATGGAAACTAGCTGTGCTGCGTGTGTGGAGAACTCTCCGCAATGCATACCATATGCTATTTGAATCAGCAGATTAGAGAAACAGAAGTAGTTTTGAAATTACAAATTAAACATTGGAGACTCAGGTGATCTGCTAAACTGCACGTGGGGCAGGAATCATACCTGATGGCTTCCTTTCCCTGAAATTCGGAAGGCACAGGTTCAACCATCTCACTGCAACTTAAATTGCCATTGATGCTGCTCTCATACAGTTCCTTGTAATTTTTTCTGTGCTTTGACCAGAACGAGGGCTTCATAAAGAAAAATGATGATCGGCGTAGTCCAAACTCCCCTAGGTAATACAGGAAAAAAGAAAACTTCTTAACTACAACTGTAAATATTCCTCAGCTTTTGGGATTTGGCTATAAAAGCTATGAGCTATCTTGCTAAAAGTTCAGGAGCCAGCCCACATCCAAATTCTGGAGGGACTACACCAGCCAAGTCCACATTATCTGTATTTAAACCACGGTTTCCATCAGTGCTGCTAGCAGGTCCTGGATTTGTTAAATATTTAAATAGATGTGCAAATCTCTTTTTATCTGAGAAAAATCTCCAGTGCTGAAGGAACGGTAACTTAACTACATGCACTAGAAAGCCATGGAGATCACAGGCAAAGGCAGCAGAAGGGCTTAACCCAGGCGTTTGTCACACAAGGAACAATTTCATTCTACGTTTCATGTTCAATTACTGCTGTCACAAGGAAAGGTTTGGAACAGGCAAAGTAGTCTTTATTATTTTTATCCCATACGAACAAATTGCAAAGACTACGACCCAAGCTAGCCTAGTAAGGAAGCCTTTTAGAAAGATGGAGACAAGGTTTAGCTGCTACACCTAAAGACCATCAATTCTAAACATGCTAATACTTCCTCCTCCCGTCTCGCAGTTTCACAGAATATAAATTATTTCAGCTAAAAGTATCCCGAGTCACAGTTTAAACTTTACTTGCAAAGAACAGCACCATCTCCTTTCTCCACAGCTAGAATCAAACCAAACATTGCATGCCAACACTGCGGGAAGGAGGAAAGGACCCAGGAGTTCAGAAATACCACCCAGCTCCACCAGAGATTTCAACCAAAGGGCTCGGTATTTTGGAAATTCATGACATTAGCACAGTTCAGTTCAATTTCTCTCATGAACATACCTGGAATAACCTGATCAAGGTAGACAGCTACAAGCAGATAAAATATGCTATCCAGCACCAGTAAAATAAGTGAGATAAAGAGTGGGTAAGGACCATGACTTAGATTTGAGAATGTTGCACCATCTTCATAATCTTCCAGATGCATGACCTGCCAACAAACATGCATGGACCGAGATGTTACACACCCATATTGTATCAGCTTGGCAAGGCATGACAAGAAGGGTGCAGAACGTAGCAACAGAAAAAATTGAAAAGTGACCAAGATCACAGCAACAACATAAAGAATAAAGTTGCTTGATGGTGCGCTGTATTTTACTTGATATTAAAATTGCCAGGGGAAGCTACTAAGGCATGCATTTTTCCCCACCATCTGCTTATTAAATAAATAAATAAATAAAACTTTTAAAGAATATCTCTATGACTACCTATCAAAAATGATGCAAGACAAATGACCACTACGAAGCTGCAGTCCAAGCAGAAGGTTCTTTACCTGTGCGACACCAATCAAGAAGCTGCACTGGCACAGGGGGCTGAGAACCCACACGAAAGACTTGGGGAAGTCTTCCAGCAGGACGATATTCAGGCCCACAAATCCAAAAGCCAGCGTGGCCAAGAACTCAACTATACCCACGTGCTTTGACTTTTTAAATAGAGGTGTCAACATAAGTGCAAAGAATACCTAAGAACAGAGTAAGAAAGAAAGAGTAAGTAAGAAAGAGTAAGAAAGAAATAAAAATATGTTAAAAAATATATTAATACAAGGTATAGAAAATTAAATTAGAAAGACCACAGCTTCATTTTGCCTCTGCTAATCAAACAATTTTCCTGGTACAGCCACTACACCATTTACCCAAGTTCCTTCAAAAACAGACAATCATGAGCAACAGATTTCCCAAAGATGCCAGGTGATGGCACAGAAAAGAAACTGAAACCAGAGAAATAGGGAGCCATGCTGCTGAGTGTGTGTGTACATTCCAGTTAGTAACCCCCCCTTTTTTTTTTTTAAAGTGACAGATCATAAGCAACCAATGTAAAAATATTTGTTTATGAACTCAGACATGCAATTTGTTGTATAAATCAATTCTCTATTAATTAGGGCTTTAACATTACACTTGCCCTAAGAAAGCGACGTTTGTTCCAGACTGTTTAGTAGAGAGAACAAGATCAGAGGGGATAAAACCTGTGGATGGGATGGCCGAATTCAGCAGGACCAGGTGTACTTACTGAAGAGATGCCATACAAGAAAAAAAGGAGAAATATCACAAAGGCGCTGCTCTGGGGAAAGAGCGAGGAGGCCGTCGCAATCACCGCCATGAGAATGGACATGACGAAGATCAGACTCGTGTACAGAAGCACCCAGGAAAGCCTATGAGCAAAAGTGGAAAAAAGGAACAGAAAGCAGTGAATGAATTTGCAGCCAGAACTACTCACATGCAAAACCAGCTAAAACTACAATTCTTTCACATTCCGGGCAGCTGCACCACAGGCCAGGCTTGCAACAAAACAAGCGCCCCTAAATGAAAAGGGCTCTTGTAAACGTCCCTGAGACTGTTCTGAGCATCAGGGCACAGACATCAGCACCCGCTGCTTCCAGAAGATGAACAATTGGACGATTCATGATTTTTAGCTTTTTTTTTTTTTTTTTTGAACTTACATGATTAATTTCCTAGTTTAACCAACTGAGCAGTAGGTTTCAATAATTAAAGAATTTCTATTTAAAATTTAACACACTAGTCATTCCAGTAGCTGCGCCAGGTAATAAAATCCTTCCCTTTTTGACAGCGGTGTTGCAAGCCTGTGAGCAACTCTGACCTCAGCAAACAGATGCAGTTTGTACGCAGGTAGTAAAAATAACGCATTTCCTCCCAAACATGTTTCTGATTTTTTTTTCCAGTGGCCTACAGAAGCTGCATTACCAGATCACACCCATTTCACCCGGGGAGTCCCTGAAGCAGAAAGGTAAAACACTTTTCTCAACATCCGCAATGCTCAAGAGCGACACGTGCAGCCTGCTACCGCGGTCGACCAGCACGGCCACAAAGGATCCAACCCGTGGGAAATGAGGTTTGTCACCAAGGAGGCACCGCAGAAAAACAGAACCGAACGTCAGGAAAGGGCTTTGGTACAGAAACACAACAAAAACAACCAGGAGGAAAAAAAAGACAGCTGCAGCTGGCTGTTATGGTGCAGTGGGGCACGATGCTAAACTGCTGTAGGCAACTGCTGGGAAGCAGAAAGCGAACCCCTTTTTATCACTACAATTATCAATGTTTTTGAATTAGTATGTCCTCTTATTTGCAAAAAAACACACAAAGCCAACTGCTTTGTGCTACGTAGGACAATTTTCCTCACAGTAAGAAAGCAAATTAAAACTTGTTGTTTAGACTGCTCTTCGTGGCACGTTAAAATTATAGAGTTAGATTGCCTTAATTATGTGTTGGGGAAATGCTGCTGATAGGCTCTGAAGAAAGACTGCATGTTACCTGTTGATCCTCCAGGAAAGGAGTTATTGAGCCAAAGTGCTGACAACGATAAAAGCAAACTATGTAAAAACACCATGCTGCAACTCCTTTAATGCCTCCAAATCTGGCGCTACTTGGTATGGATAAACGCAGCAGCATTACTCTGGTAGTTATTTACTGAAACATTCCTATTTTTATGATACCACATCTCTATGTTAGACTTTGCAGAGCACCTCACCTTTAAGCTGCTGCAATATTAATTTGATTAAGTGAATACAATTGGTAAACTGAGGGTAGGATAGCACTTTTACTAGAAAGTGTTATTTTTTGTATTTCTTCTTTAAAGAATGGGCTATACCAAATACTCACGTACCAAAAGGCAGTATCATGAAGTCCCAATATTTTTAAGAATTCCTTTAACTTCCTCTCCTTTTCTGCCACTATATGAATTGCCAAATAATATCCAAATGGTGAGAAAGCAATTACTAGGTAAATTAAAATGATGGCGCGAGGAAAGTTGTCGATTTCCACCACTGCTGCCTCTCCCATAACCGTTGCTCTTGTCAGTTCGAGCTGCTCCCAAACAGACTGATTGGTCCTCAACTGCGAGGAAAAGGAAGAGCTGTTTTAATGCTGTGGCTGGTTTCACAGCCCTGCTCCGAGCAGCAGCACAGGTGCCTGCCACCGAGCCCGGCAGTTAATGCCCGCTCTGATGCATTGGGCTCATCTGGACACAAGGACGGAGGTTGGTGTTATTCAGCAGGCCAAGAACATTTCTGTATAAAATATGGCAAAACACGTGAAGCAGTCCGCCAGCTCGTCAGACTCAAGCTGATTTTTGGTACGGCATTGTACAGTTAATATACAACATCGCAAAAAACTCAGAACTGAGGCAGCTCATTGAGCCAAACCCCAGTGGTTTTGTTGCGTTATCTGTTCGGACTGACCTGTATAATTGCCGCATCGATGCAGGCTTGCAGAGCTGTAAATCCTGAGCTCCAGTACGTCACCGATTCACAACCCTTCCGCAGGTTGGAGCAACTGGCTGCAGAGTAAGTAAGGTGTTTTGAAGAGCAAGCAGCTGGACTTGCAGCTGCCCCAGCCCCAACATAAAGATGGTGCAGCTTGAGGCCGCACCTTCTAAGAGGTGGAAACGACTTCCAAAAAATGACACACACAAACTATCAAACCAACAGAGAAAAAGAGGGTCTGATTTTCCAGTTCATCCCCTTACGGAGTATGTATAAGCGAGGCATAGTTTACCTCTTGATTCTGTGTACACAGAAGTCATAGCCACCGTATCGGGAAACCTCAGCTGGTAGGACATGGCATCGTTGAACACGACGCCCACAAAGTTCGAGGGTTTGAAAGCACTGGCCTCTTGCAGCTCCTCTTCGCTTAAATATTCCTCCGTGATGATGCCTGTGAGATGGAAGAGATTATCATGTTGACTTAGGTAACGGTGCAACAGGAAGAAAAACTGTGCAATGCTGTTTATTTGAAAAAAAAAAAAAGCCATGCTAATCATTAATGATTTACTTGGTTTGGGATATATATAGAACTGTATTTTTGTCCTAGTAAAGGAAGAATTTTCCTGAACAGGAACCTGTAAGACTGAAGCTCAGTACTGGGGTGGGCAATATAAAGGGAAATGTGAATTCCCCTTCTGAAGGCCCTTGAGTTTTCCCCCCAATCCTTTTTCCCCACCCCTCATGCTCCAGCAACTTCCCTGCCCCACATCTCCACCACCTGCCCAACATTTTGTCCTTGGGTACCACCGTGTTTCAAGAAGGGCAGATTAACTGGGACAGAGGGCTACGTGCAAGACAAGAGGGTGTTCTGCCACTGACTTCAGCAGAGGACCGCAGCTCTCTGCATGCCAAGAGAAGCTGCAGTTTTTAAGGGAGATGGACTGCGAAGGCAGAAAGCAGACGAGGATACCCGTAATGAAACGCAGGCATCAGGCTGTGCTGCTTCTCAGCGGTACCTTTGAAGTGCGAATAACACCAGGAAGAGATTGAAAGATACCAAACTAAAAATACGTCAGAATGGTTTGGGATATATCAGTTCCGACTAGATGTGTCAGCTGTGCACAGCACTTTAAATATATATATGTATGTACTTTTCAAAAGAAAAGGTGAGAGTGTTAATTGGAATCATCATTAAAAAAAAGTTTTGATAGCAGCTATGGGATAGAAAACTCAACCTAAAATATCTGCAGAACAGCATCAACTCCTGAATTTGCACTGGGATGTCATGGACAGGTGTATCCAGCCCTAGGGTGGTTCAGGGGCCTTTTGCGCTCTGCATTTGGGCCCTCTGAAACCCTTTTTTTGTAGCCATAAAACACTCATTGTCTGCAACAGGAGGATGGGAACCACTTGCAGGAGGCAGTGCCAGAACATTTGCCAACCAAGCAAAAACTGCTTTCACAGTCTGTTCTCTATCTGTGATGGAAAAGCAACACTTTTTATCTTATCATTAGCAGCAAGAGCGAGCTCCCTCTCTAAACATCAGCCACAGAGTGAGATATATTCAGAAAAAACAACTGCTTAGTTCCGAGTACCGTCTTCGAAGTTATCGAAAGCCACCTTCTTCATGATTTCTCGTGCCATTCTGGTGGGCGGCGTGTATCCGATGACAAAATTCACCAGCATGGAGGTGTCCAGAGTACCGAGGTTGGTGTCGGAGATCTCGCCGTACTTCCTGTGCGGATGCATCATGCTCATTAGAATGAGCCAAAACAAGAAGAAGAGTGGGAAAAGGATCTCCTGCACAAAGAAGGAAGAGACGAATTAAAACTTCCAAGAGCAGCTGTAGAAATAAGAATTACGAATAATTTGTCTGAGTTATACAAAGCTTAGACAAGAGACTGTGGGCTTAATTACTTGATTGTAAAGTTCCCTGAACGTTCTCGAAAAGTTCCCTGAATGTCCTCAGTGTAACAGTGATTTCAATGCCAAATCCTTCTCTGGCACTGAAGCAGGATTTTAATCGCATGCATTGGTAACTTGAGAAGCCATTTTATGATACAAAGGGATAATTCTGCATGCTTCGAATATCAGCAAGCTTATGCTCTTTGGAAAGAAACAAAACAACCCACAATCCATTAAACAATTAGTCAAGCATTGTACTGACTCTTGTTCACCTCAAAACTCATTGTACACATCACCTGTGCAATGGCTAAACAGTTATAATAGAAAAATCTTCTGGAGAGGTCTAGTCCTGCTATCCTGGACAGTTCTGACCTCTAGGAGGGGTGCAAATGTTTTTGAAAATGCAGTGAGATTGCATTATTAATACAAGGATATATTCTGCATAATGCCTTATATTCTTGGGAAAATTTTCCAGCCAAAGGATCATGAAATTCTTTATGAAAAGGCTATTTCAAACCAAAACTCAGAGCAGACCACGAAGCTTCAGAAATATTGTAATAAAACTGAGCATTGCCATCAACTCAGGAACCACTTCAGTGCTGAATAACCGCAGACAGGCAGCCAGCAGCCAGCCAGCACTCCGCTCACCTGAACGCTGCTTTTTTTTGTCCTACATTTAACAAGCCAGTTCTTGAACAAGAGAGCTCTGGTTTGCCTCCATACTCCTGCTTCTCTCGGAGCATCTGGTGCCATTTTTCAAGTCTTAAGAAAAAAAAACCAAAACAACAACAAACTAACATGAAGTAACAAGATAATTTAAAAAGCAAAAGCCAGGCAGCTGCATCGTTTAGTATCTCTAAAAATGTCCACTAGTGTGTATGTTAGATGCCTGCTACATCAAGAGATTGATAGTACTCATTTCCAACAAGAGAGCTGGGCACATTGGCTGGGGGAGACCTCGGGATACCATCTGAGCGATCCCCACCCAAAGGCAGGGTCAGCTCTACGCAAGCTCATGGGATCCAAGCCAAACCGGGCTTATTTTCGTTTTATGACATACAAATTAAAAACAAAAGTACTTATCTCAGAACATAATTCTTGTGTCCAAGATGGGAGCTGAGGGCAGCCAGCCAGACCAACGCATCAAAAAACAAGAGACACCTCACCCCAGGCTAACTGTTCATTTTACCACGAGCAACCCCTTTTACTCCTGGAGCGGATCCAGCACTACTTATTCTCCTAATTTACCTTTTCATTAGGCCAGCTGCACGCTGCACTGGTGCTGAACGGGAGCTTTTGGAAAAACTGAAGACAATTGAAGTTGCTCTTCCCGTTCCACCAAGATGTAGCTGGTGAGCAGCTGCCTTTACCCCCAGCAGGCTGCTGTCAGCGGCTCGGGGTCACGGTTCCGTGCACATCCCTCTCCATCTCCTCACCTGCAGGTGGAAATACAATCGTGAGCTGCTCAGCACCGACAGCAGAACGGGTGCAGGGTTCCACCGGGCCTGATGACTGAGCTGCTCCAAGCAGCTGTCACCACCACTTCCAGCTCCATGTGTCCCACCTGCTGCAACGCCTACAAGCCACAGGTGAGCGACTGCATCTTTTCTCAACATTTCACCCAAAACACAGTCTTAAATGTTAAGAATTTATCTGCATTCCAGGCTTTTTCGTTACCGACACTTCTCCAACAAGCAGACTCCTGCGTTTGGTGACTGCACACTGGGAGCAGCTCTGTAGCAGGACATGCTTTCTCTGTTATCTATCAGACAACACATGGTTTAAGCTTCCTCCCTCAGCAGCATATTAATATGGAAAACTATTTTTGGAGTGCTGGCCTCATCTAACTGAAGAAACACGTGAGGTTGCTCAGATGTCAGCACCGCTGCCATCAGCTCAGCTTGAAACACTCCGAGCAAACTGCTCATACGCGGACAGCAGCATCGGAGCACGCGTATTCGATAAGAAAAGAGGGGTAAAGCCAGCTCCTGCCACCAAACCTACTGCGTGCCCCTTCCTCAAGCTCAGTGCAGGTGGACTGCAGCAGTGGGGTTGGGGTCCTGCATAGGGCCGTGGCTGTAGCAGGCACCAGAGGCTCAAGGACCTGCAAGAGAGCCGCCAGCACAGCGCTGAAACCGATGCCTTGGAAGGGAGCCCGCCTACCACCTTGAGTGCTTCCAGTAAAAGCCCAGGGAACCTACTTTAAAAATTAATGTTTCTTTGATTAAAAAAAAAAAAAAAAAAAAAAAAACGCTTAAATACCAACTTATGCTAGTAACTAATTCTTGTGGGAGATTGCATACAGCATCTCTAGATACCCTCAACCAAAAAATGATGCAAAATGGCGGCAGAGGCATGTAGAAATCCAGAAGAGCAGCTGTTGCATATAGGTCATAAAAACCAAAGTGCTTCTTCCCTCTGCTCGCAACACTCTTTGTTAAGTGCCTGGACTTCCACTGTTTGCTCTCAGAAGCAGATTTTAAGAGCACTTACAAGAGGAGAAGCTCCACTGAGGTCCTTACTGAATGCTACGCGGCTGCATTAAAGCAGCGAACCCTTCCCTCGGTCCCACTTCACTATTTTAATGAAATACAGAAAACTGACAGAACTGATTTAATCACATTCAACCACTGAGGCCATTTGCTGCTTCTTTAATTATTTTCTACCCATCAATAAAAAAAAGAGAACCCAAACCAAAAAAAAAAAAAACCACCAACAATAGCAATTCCACATCTTCATTGGAACGCTTCCATCCTTCAATTTACATCGCTTAGGTTAGAGGGAGAGTCATTTTAAAAATGCTAATTCATTTCTTGGTACTACATCTGCCATCTCCAAAGAAGCCGGTGAGGCTACGTAACACGCTACTGAGAGCGCCGAGGAACTAGCACTTGAATGGTGAAGAACCACAGCTGGGTGAAAAAGCCTCCCCAAAAAGTCCAGGCCAGGAAAATGAACACTTAGGCTGAATAGGAAAAGAGAAAGGCTGCCAAGGCATTTATTTGAGTAAGTGCAATAGACAAAATGAAAAGATTCTTAACCTGCAAATGTCCCCATCAATTTAGCCACTTCCCTGTGGCCTTGCGCTGATAGGAGAAGCGGCTGAAACACAACTGCTCGTGGGCATCTCAAGGAAATTACTGCATTCATACTTTAATTCCACACTGCAGATGCTTGTGCTTCTTACAGGGGGAAAAGGACGATCAGCTAATAGGAAGGCTTCCCTCTCTTTCCTGGACATCAACCTCACAATTCTCTTTAAGGGTCAACCTCTATGCTCGACAGCTGCATGTCACATTTGGTTTTTATTTTTTAGATAAAAAAGGGGGAGCCTCAGCCAACTGAGCTGTGGCTCCAGGAAAACAAAGTCTATCAGTGAACAACAATACCTGCAGAAAGGCAAGAGCACAAGATCTTGTTGAAAGAAGACAATAGCTTAACCGATACTTAAGAAAAACTCCAGATGTGCTCTTTACTGGTCTTACATTATTTCAGCTAAATGCTAAATTTATGCTTATTAAAAAAAATAAAGATAAAAAACGGGCTGAATTTCCTTCCTCACCCGAAGCCCAAGGGAAGCAGCTGTTTCTCGGGCTGGCGACCCCAAACGCCCCCCCCCAGCCTACACCGCAGCGCACGGCCCCGCTCGGGGGGCGCTGCCTGCGGGGGTCCGGCCCCCCCCGGCCCCTTCCAGAGCGGGTCCCTCGCGTCACGAACAAATGCAGAACGCGATACACGGTGCACAATGAAATAAGCAATGCATAATGAAGGAATGCATAACGAAATAAGCACGCCACAGCATTTACTAGGCAGCGATGACGCGCACAGGTGCAGCAAAACTCCTCCTCTTCCTTCCTTTTTTTTTTTCCTTTTTTATTTTTTTCCCTTTTTCCCCCTTTTTCCCTTTTTCCTTTTTTCTTCCTTTTTTTTTTTTGTTTTCCTTTTTCTTTTTCCTTTTTTCCCTCCTCCCTCCCCACCCTTGTTATACCCCCTCCCCACCTCGGGGGTCGACACCCCCCCCCCCCGGTGCAGCCACCGCCGCCCCCCACCTCCACCCGCAGCGGGGATGCCCGCTCCCCCCGGCACTCACCGGCTCGGCCCGGCTCGGCTCGGCTCGGCTCGGCTCGGCTCGGCTCGGCCCGGGAACGTCGCGTTTCCAGCGGGGCCGCAGCTCGGGGCCGTTCCGTGCCGTAGCCACCGCCCCGGGGCGGAGCGGGGCGGAGCGGAGCCGCCCGACCGCGCACCCCCGGGGGGTCCCGGGGGAGCCCCTCCTGGAGCCTCCCCGCCGCTTGGAAGGCGGGGAGAGCCAAAAAATGGGGTGCTGGGGGATGCCGGGGTGTCCTCAGCACGCCCCGGGGGTTTAGGGGCGAGAGGGAGCCGCCGTGATTGATCCCGCGCATTCCTACCTGCATGGGGAGAGCTCCGCTGCTTGCTCGCGTTATCAAAAATGGAATTAAAGCGTTGGCAGCGCTGCCCTGGATGCAAACGCCCGAGTTCTGGCTGGGTGTCGTCGCCCGTCGCGGCTCGCTGGCGCGTGATGGCTCCCACCGAGTCCTCCCCTCTGCGGCGAGCGCTCTCGTCATCCTCGGGCCAGGCCTTCGCCTTAGCCCATGCCCGGCCGTGTGCTGCCCAACGGGATGCTCGGAGATCCAAAACGCCGAGGTCTGAACGGTCCCAGCACGGCGAGAGCGATCTGCCTCCCAGTTCCTGGGGACGGCCGAGCTGCAAAGGGAAGGCAGGGGTGTCGCGGAGGGCTGCAGCAGGGATGCTGTGTGCGTCTGCAGCTCCCGGTGCTCCAGCAAGCACCGGCTGCGGGCAGCAACCTCTCCTCCGGGCGAGGACGGCGTTGGGTGGGTGATGTTTGTAGCCAGCGCCTGGAAGCCTCTGCCAGAGATGGGTTTGTGCACCTGAGGAGCTGCACGAGCATCGTGTACGCCTGCACTGAAGTGCAGCAGTGTAATGACAGCTTGGGCTCAACACTTCTACTTGGAAAACTGAGATCAGGAGTCTGCATCCATGTCGGAAGAAGAAAAAAGATCTCAAAGCACCATATTTAAGCAGAAAGCTCGGTTTACAGGTGTGGCTAGCATGGCCATGCAGAAGCCTTTGCATTCATACTTTCACCTGCACCGACTGAAAATAGCCACAACTCATCATGTACCTTCTGCAGATTTTGCTCCCTGTCGCGTTCCCCCTGGACCCCTGGCACCTCTCCCCACCTCCCCTCCGCTCCCCGCTGCCGCCAGCACCAGAGCAGCAGAAATCCCATGGGCTGGGATGGACAGGTTTTGGGGAGCTGCTTTTGGGGGGAGGAAGAAGCTGCTTCCACCAGGTGTCCTCTGAGAGCAGTGTGGCTCTGGGCCGGGCAGCACAGGGGCCAGGCTTTTCGGGATACCTCACACACACAAAATGATCAAATTCCACCTGATCTCTATGCTAGCAATCCCTTAGGGGAAAAAAAAAAAAAAAAAAAAAAAGCAACAACCATCAGAAAGGCTTGTTTTAACTGGAAACATTTTTTCTTCTTGTTTCCACCTTAACAAAGAGCAGTAGATACAAGCAATCTAATTTAAAAAATGCCCTTTCGTTTTGCTTAATGAATATTGAGTAAATACACTGGCATAACTCGAGCTTCAATAAAAAAAAAATAAAAACAAAAGCAAACTTCTTATCGTCGTCCAACTAGCATTAAATAGCAGAGAAGCCCGGCTGGGGCTGAATTCTTCTGGTCACTTTGATGTTTGTTGTGGTCTCTTTTTATGCTTGAAGAGTTTTAACTACTCATATTTATGTTCTAGCTGCAGAGTTTGGAGCTCCTGGGCTCTGCCACGTGGGAAGATAACCCCCCACAATATATTTTGTGTTCAGAGAGGGGACACCTCTCGCACCGGGTGCTGCTGCAGCCAGACAGCCCCAGAGCCCCACGCGGCACCGACCGTGCCAGGGAGTCAAACCGCAGCGGGGACAGAGCCTGCGGAGAGCAGTTACCACCTAATGTAGGGCAATGCTTTTCATCTTCAAAGCACATTAAAACCATTACCGAATTAATTTTTCCTACAGCCCTGTACATTCGAATGCCCCAAACACGATCTCCATTTATAGGTGCAGAAAGGCAGGGGTGATGTAATTTGTTCGAAACCAAAAGGAGCCCGCATCTGAGGCGGGGATGGGCACCGCTCAGTGCAAACAGTGCTCACCAGCAACCTCTCCAGCTTTTACTTCTTGGCAAAAGATCTTTGAAGACAAAAGAAAGCAATTCCATCTGTTTGACTGGGGTGAAGATCTAAGCAGCCAAACCCAGGTAGTGGCACCGTGCAACAAAACCATGCGAATGGCTGGGCGAAGGCTTGGCAGTATAGATTCTGTTTTCTTTTAGGGAAATTAGTTTCTGCTTACTTCAAACGGTGAGGCTCTCCCTCTGCAGCAGACTCTCTCCATCAGTACAAAACAGTCCGTGACAAACAAGAGGTGAGTTCACACCTGGAGACACGAGCGTTAGGGAGCAGAGACATTTACGCATTTGTTTCAGACTTTGGGACGTTTCTTCCTGCTGCTCAGTGCAAACACGCTGCAGTTGAAAGAGTTGTTGCTTCCACTGAGTTACGTGAGTTTGGTGACAACAAATAATTCAGACGTGAGCCTGAGCTGAGCTTCTTGAAAAGGCAGGGAGATGAGCAGGGGCGCACCAAGACCATGCTTGGGGTGCAGTTTGCTGCCATCCTTGGCTTTTGCGCAGCCCCACCGTGTGTCTTTGCACTCCTGGCCTGTCTGTCCTCAGCCTCTGGTATCTGTCCCCAGGGAAGCAGAAGTTTCAGAGGGGACAGGCTGAGCGGGGTGCTGCAGAAAGAAGCCACTACTTGGGGCCGGCACAGCCCCGCCGAGGCTAACGGCAGCGTGATTGCTGGCACTCAGCTCCTTCTGTGCTGGTTCTGCACAGCGTAAGTGGAGTTTGGATTTGGAATGCAGAATTCCAATCTTTAAATGCATCTTGACCACCTGAACTCAGTATTTTGCCTGTGTTTACGCTATCCCCCCTTTGTTTTTTGCACACAAATGCCTGCTGGCTTGTGCTGAAGCAGTGGGAATTTTTTCCCATCCTCGTGGCTCCCGTGTGCGGGGAGCTCTGAGGCTGCCGCAGCGCGTGCCAAACAGCACCGTGCCCCACCAGGCACAGATGACACCTCTTCCGCTTTCTTTTTGAAGGATCTTGTGATTTGCAGAAAGCCGTGCACGGCCACTGGGCCCTCGCTCAGGGAATTCAGTGCACGGGATGTTACGGAAACGGCCGCTCAGTGCTCTGCAGTCCTAATGCACACAATGCGTTTCGGAAAGGAAGCACGAAGTAACCGAATTTCCTTTCTTGGAGTAGGCAGTGCCTCAGCCTGTAATTGAAAAAGAAAAGAAAAGAAAAAAAAAAAAAAAGAGTTAAAATTGCAAAGGGCCATTTGTAAATACTCGGGTCGTGTCCCTGCTCAGCCTGCTGGCGGAAGGGCTGCACGGTGCCTGCTGCACCTGGCCGTGGAGCAGGGCTGGAGGCAGATGCCCACATCAGAGCAGGTTTTATTGCTGGCAATCAACGGGGAGTTGTACCCAGCCCTTCCTGCGCTGCTTTCAGAGAAAAGAACGAGGTCAGCATCTGAGACAAATGGCCCGAGCTGGAAGCTTATTCTCGTTTCAGTGTGGTGGACGTGTCCCTTCTGTCCCCGGTGGCATTTATGTCACGGCTGGAGGGAGCACGCCTGCCCCGAGTGCTCCGCACAGCCAGCAGAGAGTTTGCAAAAAAGAACCTGGAATGCTCAAATGATTTTGTCCAGCGATGCAGAACCGTCAGGTGAGCAGCTGCTCCCTCACTGCTTCTCTTTTTATCAAAGCTTTGCAGAGCCCTTTGAGAGGCAGAGGCCTACCACAGAAACTGCTCAGATTCAAACCCGGATAAACCCGAGCTCTGGTTTGCATTTTCCTTTGGACTCACCACCTGCTCGTGAGCTGACTCGAGTCCTGCTCCTTGCCCACTGCCTGTTAATGTTTAGGCCTATTTTCTCGTGCGCAGAGCTGGCTCGTGCACTGGTTGTGCTTGTGCCTGTCCCCTGCGGCAGGGACTTGGGGACTGGGACCTCGGCTGCCGGGAGGCCTTGCTGTGCCATCACTCTGCTGAGAGTACCTTCACCTTCCAGAAAGCACTAGTACAAAAAAAAAAAAAAAAGGATTTATACTGTAGATCATGGATGGTTTTCTCATGCAATAAGAAGGCACGGATGTACTCAACCAATAAAAGTCTCCTCCTGCATCCAAAGCTGGAAGAACTGCTCTTCTAATTCCTCGAAGGATTGCTGCTACAGACTGTGCCAGCTAGAACCAAATTACGTGCAAAACTCGAGTTCCCCATCGTGTCCCACTTCTGTTTGGAGCCAGCGCGTCCCGTGTGCCCGGTGCTGCTGGGGAGGACAAAGCCTCTGTGCTCCACGCATGGTTTTTGGGGACTGCAGGACAGCGTGCAGAAACTGTGTCTGCCTCCCAGCTCTGCTCACTGCTGTAGCTTCATCCGGATAGAAACAAAGCAAAGCTGTTAAAAAAGCAGGCTGGCTGGAATTCTGGGTGTTTAATTAATCAGACAAGTTGCTGTAAACGGCTAAACTCAGAGCGCATCCTCAGCTATCGGGTAGTTTTGTCTATAAACTGTTGTTCCATCCCCCAGAGCAGAGGCAATGGCTTGTAAGACAGAAAATACACTCCATACTTACTGGAAATGATGTGCTTGCATCAATAAGCCTGCATATAAGCATAAAGATGATGCAAATGCATCATCTAGTGCTAGAGCCCAGATTGTCTGCCTGGGAAGCCCTTCAGCAGTAAATCAGAGCACCTAATTTAGTGGCCTGCCTCGTTCTGTGAGCTATAAGGAGACTAAAATTGAACTGTGCAAACACCGACCTCCGTCAGCACTCCCTGTTACATGTCTGCAGCTGCTGTACCTGCAGACTCTGTACCTGGGTGCTCTGCCACTGCCAAAGCCACCAGCTCTTGGCCACCAAAGCCCTTCCTGATATGCACCAGCAGGGCAAGGTTGTGAAGCACAGGCCAAAACCAGCAGCAGTTCGTCCCCATGAAAAGAAAAGGGTTAAAATGCTGTTGAGAATGGCAGCATTTTGCAGCTCGCTAAATGGCTGTGACTCTTTTTGAGTCAGTTTTGCTTATGACACGCAAGACATGCGAGACAAGGCGAAAAACCCCACAAATTCCAAGGGCTAAGCCAGCAAGCTGGGCACCAGCGAGGCAGGTGACACGCGGGGACGGCCACCACCGGGCCAAAAGTTGCAGCCACATCTGTAGGCAGCGACACAGCCACTGCCACGAGCTCCTGCTGGCTCTGCCTGGGATGGACGGAGCCAGCCGGGGGCAAATGCCAGCCCCGGGGGCTCGTTTGGGGCAGCTCAGGGCACCCTGGTCTTGCAGCAACCTTTCCAATGTTCCCTCCTTGCTCTGGGTGCAGGGAGTGCGGTGCTGGCCTAAACCTTACCAAAAGGGTTGGATATTCATGCCCGGGCAGAATTTAGGAAAGTCTGGATTTGCTTCTTGCTCCTGTCCAACCCGCACTGCCAGGTCTCCAAATGATGCCTGCAAAATCTTACCACCGCTGAGCCTGAAGGTGCTGTGCATGACCCCAAAAGACATTTAAATGCCCCTGGCACGGCTGGCAGTGCCCAACATGCCCACAGGAGCAGCGCCAGCCCTGCAAATCCAGCAAGGCATGGGCTGCAGGCTGCCCTGAGTGCTCCTGAGGTGCCCGAAGGATGCGTTTTGGTCCATTGCTTCACCAAAGTAATCAGAGAAGCTATTTTACATACATATATATGTATATTTTACATAGATATAAATTGTATACATGTAAAATATGCATACAAATGGAGTGCAGAAAGGAGGGAGTCCAAACAGGAAACAAACAAGCAATATTCGCAGCATCCAAACCCCACACCAGCATGCAAAGGAAACACAGCTCCCAGGTGAGTGATTTCCAGTGGTATGAGGCTGCTTAATTTGTCATCAGCCTCACGTTTTTCAAAAATAATGATACAACATCCTACCTGGCTTACGTGGCATGGCTCTTAGCAGTCTGAGATAGAGCACCTTCATCTCTACCCCTCTTCTTTAGCCTAAAAGAGACCAGCACCGCCTTTGTTTTGCCTGGAAAAGCGTGCTAGCCCATGCTCTTATCCAGCTGGGGTTGTAGCTCTAACACTTTATTATTTCTTCAGTTCCTAAGCCGTAAGCAGGTTTTGTATATCGGCCTCCACCACGTTTAAGAGCTGTGAAGCCCTCAGCCTCTGGTCAACGCCCCTCCGGTCAGTGTCCCCCCCGAGCTCCCCACCTGCCCGGGGGCAGCGCGCTGCTGGCTGCGGTGTCCCCCTGCACTTCTACCCATCCGAGGTGGGACAACACGTGGCATGCAAGCGGCTGCAAGGGAAAATGCCGGGGAAAAAAGTGGCAGAGGCAACGCAGAACAAAAGCCACGGTGGAGCTGAACCCTCAGGAACTCTGCTGGGCTTTCACAGCGCTCCCAGCCTGCAATCCCCTTTAAATTGGGGAACAAAAGAACGAGGGCGATCGCCCAGCACCATTCAGGACGAGAAGCAGATGGTCTCTGCTCCCAGAAGCAACCGTGCTTAGGACGGCTCATTGTTTCTCACCTCCTCGCTCGTAAAGCATTTTTCTCCTCCTCAGCATCTGCACCCGCTGTTCCTGTTGGCTTTTCCTCGAGCTCCATCCCCAGCCGTCCCCGCGGAGCCCCCCTCTGCCCGGCTGGTCCCTCTCATCCTGGAGAAACTCCTGGGGCAAATTCACCTGCTGGAGCTGAGCCCAGCCCCATCTGCCTGCCCCACGGCCAGCAGAGCACTCGTCCTGCTCAGCACCGACACTTTTCATGCTCTGGAGGAGAGGTGAGGTGTGCGTGCTGCGCCCCAGCAGCAGGAGGGAACCAGCTGGTGTCCACCCGTCCTCGTGCAATCACCTCCGCTGGGGCTGACCTCAGCTAAAAAATGATGACAAATTCCTCAAGATCCTGCCCAGGGGATAGGATTGCCTTGGACAGGATAGCTCGACGTCTCCCCGCCGTGGTTGCTGCCCGGCCACGCTCCTTCTGCCTGAATCCTTCATGCACAAAGTGTATTGGTTTTGGAAGATCCCGCTTCCCAGGCACCGTGACTGCTGTCCTGCCATGCACAGGGTCACCACCCAAAATACACACCGGTTTTAGGGTAACAGTGGCAGTGCCTCTGCACCCCGGGGTGCTGGGCAGAGCGTGATTTGGAGCCCAAAAGCCCCGGCACAAGGAGCTCAGCGGGGCTGCGGGCACCACGTCGCTTCTCTCCATTCTGCACTGTCCGCGCCTCGGTGGTTACAAAGCACACACAGCACCGGGATCTGCACCTGCTAAACTCAGTGCAGCAACCTGCAGTGAAGGATTGTGGCACAGGGAGGAACACATCCCGAACACCCAGGTGGCTGAGATGGAAACACAGCGATAAAGAAATCCCGGTGATGGTCATGGAGGAGCAAAGCAGGCGGGCTCCAAGAAGCGGCGCTCCTCGAGCCTGCACAGTTTGTGGACGCAGCGCCGGGATTGATTTTTGGCCTGTAGATTATTTACAAGAAATCATTGGTGCAAACACCAAAAGCAAAGCCTCTAACTGTATTTTTACAGGACAAAACCGCCCCATGGCACGGCGTGCCTTCCAAGCGCCCTGATCAAAGCGCGGGCTGGGAAGTGCCGAGCCTAAAACGAATCCGTACCTCAGTGCAAAGCAGCTCTTTACAAATGCACAGATGAGATTTTTCAGTTGCGTCCTGAAACCATGGCATGTTTATCTTTTTTTTTTTTTTCTTTTTCTGCAGCAAATTCATCTCTTAGCAATGAGGGAGCAAGCTGAGGGGAGGAATAAACAAACCATAAACATGCATAAAATTGAAAGGACGACGTAGAGACAGTCGGTGCTGGAGGAAAAGTTACGGCCAGGCTTGGAAATCAGATCTCTTCGTGCAGCCTCGTGGCTCCATCATACAACGAACTTTCTTCCCTGAGAGCTGATCTGTCTCCAGGAGCTTCGATTTCGTGGCTTTTTGTTACCACTGCTTCGATGCATGAGCATCCCAGGGAGGACCCGGACCGACTCCTGCAAGCGCTGGAGGTGCACAGGCACACCGGGCATCGCAGGGAGCACGGAGGGGAGACAGCAGCGGGTGCTGCAGGGGCTCCGTCACCCTGATAAATGCAACTACCCACCTCCTGTACGCGTCCTGCAGCCCAGCTGGCGAGCTGCTCTCCAAAAAGTCACTGCCCAGGTATGCAGGCGGCAGGACACCGCTTATTGCCACAACAGGACGATTAAAGCGATGCTCCTGGGGAAGGTAATGAGGTGTATTGGGAGGCACAGCCTTGCACAAGGCTTCTCCGGCCGCCTCCCCGCAGCTCCCAGGTCTGCAGCCGCTGGAGAACAGATTGCTCCGCTCTGCTTCGGCGTCTGCTCCGACGAACTAATTGCTACGCGGCAAATCGAGGCGTCTTGCTGTAAACAAAACCTGCAGCCAGCAGCTCCCGCGGTGTTTAAAAAATTACTTAACAAGTCCTCAGAAGGCAAAAGGCCTTCTTTCCTTCCCCCAGCTCGGAAGCGCCGCACGCCGGAGGAGGAGAGGGTGTGAACAGAAGGGCTGGGGGCCTGAGCCTGTTGCTGGGGAGGAGCAGGGTGAATCCTGCCTGGAACAGGGGGAAGTCGGGCACAGCCTGCAGGATTTAGAGCTTAAAAAGCTCTACAGAGCTCTACGACCATTCCCATTGCCCAGACCAAGGGAAACCCACCGGAGAAGGGGCAGCGCTGCTTCCCACCTCGGGTGCCCCTCCGGCAGCCTCTGCGCAGGATTTCGCACCTCTGGCACCTGCATTTCGCTGGGTATAAACGAGCATCTTTGCCACCAATTCAGCTGGAAATATTTTTAAAGCACACGTTTCTTATCGCTTAGGTGTTGTTTGTTGTTGTTGTTGTTCCAGTGTTCCCATAATGAAATATTTATTGTAAAGGGCTGCTTTAGGAAGGCCAAGAGCTTTTATTTCCCTAGGGACTCTCCAAGCGGCCCACGTGGCTCAGGGCCCTGCAAAAAACCCGCCGCAGGCTTGGGACACGCTCGCTGCATCTGCTCTGCCCGCAAGGGGAGAAGACAAAAAGGCTACAAATCCTTAATGCTATCTGATGTGCCTAAGAGCAGCCGCGAGGCCGCTGCCGTGCTGCGCACGACGGCGCGGTGCCCCCGGCACCGTACGAACACAAGGACGAGAGGGTTGTCTCCGGTGGTGCCTTAAAATCTAAAAGCAGTGGGGACAAAATGGCATGCATATTTTTTGCTCTTTCCAGCACATTTTCACACCCCCATTTCTCACGTTCTCTGCAGAGAGCAGGACACCACGATAGGCTTCCCCGTCCTGCAGGGGGTCAGCAGCACCTGCCTGACCCCACCACGTGGAGGGGGCAATGGGGCTGCCTACAAGGGCCCTGCTGGTGCCACCTCTTCACCCCCCCATTGCCTGCATCCTGGCCATGCCATCCCACTGCGTTCACCTCCACCCGCAGCCAACCCCCTGATCATTTCCCCAGTCCCACAGCAGCCCCAGAATCCACCCGGGAAGTGCCCACGCTAAGCAGCCACCGCCTTCTCCCCGCACCCGGTAACTTCCACAGCAGAATTGTGCCAGCAGCAACTGCGTCCTGCCGCCAGCACCGGGCTGGGAGCACCGAATAATGGCAGGGCACGCAGGCAGGGTGCAGGCCGGGATCCAGGCAGGGGTGCAGGCAGGGAGGCAAGCAGGGGTGAAGGCAAGTGTGCATGCAGGGATGCATGCAGGGTGCAGGCAGGGGTACAGGCAGGCATGAAGACCAGGAATGCATGCAGGGATGCAATCAGGGATGCACGTGGGGGTGAAGGTAAGTGTGCACGCAGGGATGCATGCAGGGTGCAGACAGGGATGAAAGCAGGGGTGCATGCAAGGGGTGAAGGCAGGGCAGCATGCAAGGGGCAAGCAGGGATGCAAGCAGGAATGCAATCAGGGACGCATGCGGGGAGGAGGCAAGCGTGCACACATGGATACAGGCAGGGATGCACGCAGGGACGCACACAGGGATGAAAGCAGGGATTTAGTCAGGGATGCAGAAAGGTGCAGAGAGATGCAAGCAGGGATGAGAGCAGGGATGCATGCAGAGATGCGTGCATGGATGCAGACAGGTGCAGATAGGGATGCACGCAGGGGTGCAGGCAGGGATGCACACAGGGATGAGAGCAGGGATGCAGGCAGGCGCAGGCAGGGTTGCACGCAAGGGGGGCACGCAGGGATGTATGCAGGGATGCACGCAGGGATGCAGACAGGTGCAGACGGATGCAGGAAGGGATGCAAGCAGGGATGCACGCAGGGGTGCAGGCAGGGGTGCAGGCAAAGGGTGCTTGCAGAGATGCACGCGGGGATGCAGACAGGCGCAGACAGGGATGCAGGGAAGGCTGCATAAAGGCGCATGCAGGTACGCCCGCAGGGCTGCACGCGGGCAAGCACACACAACCCCCTCCCCACTCCCACCGCAATTTGGGTAAAACCCACCCCCAGCACAGCCCTGCCAGCGCAGGCACCACACCGCGCTACCCCCGTGCACCTCCCCCAACCCCCCCCCTTCCCCCCCCCCCCCCAGCAGCACATCCCCCCTCCTCCCCTCCCCTTTCCCCCTCCCCTCCCCGCGCGGCCTCCGCGGGCGCGCGGCAGCGCCGCGCCGCCCCCTGCAGGCGGCGCGGCGCCGCGAGGGAGGGAGGGGGGGGGCACAAGAACTACAACTCCCATCAGGCCGCGCGGCGGCCGCCGGCGGCGCGCGTGCGCAGTGCGGCCCACCCCCCCCCCCCAGCTCCCAAGTTTGGAGCTGCGAGCTGCCAGCCCTGGCCCATCATGTAGGTGCAGCGCAGCCTGCCCTCGCCGTGCAAGCAAGGGGGGGAGGCCGCCCCCCCCGCCCCCAAAGCTGCCCTGCAAAGCGTGCAATTGCACGGCCCCCCCCCGAGCTGCAAGGAGAGCTGCTGCTGCTGCTGCTGCTGCTGCTGCAGCAGCAGGCGGGCGGGAGAAGTCCGTTCCCCCCCCCCCCCCCCCCCCCCCGTTGCACGAAGATTTTTTTTAATTTTTATTTTTATTTATTTATTTTTATTTTATTTTTTTTTTGGCCGCTTGCAGTCCGCATCTTTGTTGCAAAACTAGCTCCAGAGGAGAGGCAAGGCAAAGTCTTTTGTGCTTCCCCTCCCCCCCAGCAAAGCAAAGGGGAAAATGTCTCAGGCGAGAGGTAAGGCTCCTGCTTCCGTTTCGTTGCAAAACGTGCAAGAAGGCGTGCATGCATTTCGCAGTGCATGCATGCATTTTGTCGGGATGCAATTGCATTTTGAAGTTTGAGGCTTTTTCAGTGGCTCTCAGTTGCATTTCCTGTTTAGCGTGTGCCTTTTTGCAGCCACACACGCACTCACACACACAGTTCCTGTAAGGCAGGGCTCGCAGTTCAGCTGTGCATTGACGTTATTTGAATTCTTCTGCGGGGATTGCTGAGCCCTTTTTTTTTTGCCTTTTGCACAGTCAGGACAGATAAAGGGTGTTGAAGAGCAGCTGCGTTTGCTGCTGGATGTGTGCATGCAAAATGGGCACGGTGCATGAGAATTAGAGCTAATTGCAAGTGCAAAATTAAATGAAACTTTTAAAGGAGTCCGTGGACGAGATGAAAGGTGAAACTTGAGTGGAGTTACCAGGAATTAAATATATACCTATGTTTCCATGGGAAAGTATTGTTCTTGTGCCAGGACTGAGATCATTTTCCAGCGATCTCCCCCCCCCCCCTCACCCCCCCCTTAATATTTTGTAACTTTTGGTCGGAGGCAGCAGTGTGCTTTGCAGCACCGGATCGCTGAGAGCGTGCAGGGGGGGCTTTATTTGGCATTTCGGAGCAGGGGCTCGGTGCTTGGGATGCAGCGGGAGGGGCAGGGCTGGGTAGGGGACAGCAGTGATTTTTGCCAGCAGCGTGGGAAAGGCTTGAGCTTGCTTTTTAACTCGGTGGTTATTCCGGACTCGCTCTGCCTTGTGTCCTGCAAGGGCTTGCGTGTCGGGGGGGGGGGGGGGTGGGAGCTGGGGAATTGAATATTGCAAAAAATGCTGTGGGAATGCAACAGTCCCTGCAGGAGCAGGCGGAGATGTTTCAGGAGTTGCTGCTCCGGCCATTCATTGTGAAAATAGCTGCACATATGTCAGCGCCCGGCCACACAGATGCAGCTTTCTGAGCTCCTCTGAACGCGTGGATTTGCTCTTGCAGCTGCCTGCTCTTGCATTTTGCAGCCGTCACGCGGAGTGGGGAGCGGGGGGGCGAGGCAATGCACGCCCCGGGGGGACAGCAGCCCCCAGCCTGGGACTGGGGCTGGCTTTGGGCTTGTTTTGCGTTGTTTTCCTGAGACGTCTGCGAAGTCGGTGGCCATCCACTGCGAGCCTTGCTGGGAGGACATAGGAAGGAGGTGCTTTCGCAGCTCTTGCCACACAGTTTTCCTTTGTAAGAAAAATGTAAAGTTGTTGTATAATTTATTCCTAATTTGGGTTTGCTGCAGTCATCTTTTCCAGCCAAGCAGAGAATTGTAAAAGTTTCCAATAGGAAGAGCCAAGGAAGTTTGATAATGCAAAATTTGAACGAAATGATACCTGGAGCTCGCTGCTGCTCGCAGGAGGGTCCCTGCAGGACCCCCGGGGGCAGGAGCTGCGTGGGGAGCAGCCGCTTGCTGGGGGTCCCTGCAAAGCCTGGGGTGGGAGAGCGTGGCCTTGGGGAGCCAGGGACGGGCAGGGACCCGTGGGTGTCCTCACAGCCCACCCCCGGGGCACCACGCAGCCCCCACGCACGCCGGCGCTGGCCTTGTCCATCCTCAGTACCAGGAAAATGGGAAAACGCGAGTAGCCAACCCACAAAACATGATCCCAATGAATGGCATCATTCTTGAATCCGTTTTCCGTCCATCTCCTGCTCTGCAACGCGAGCGCCGAAGCCGGAATTCCTGGCGCAGATAACTCACCGAGCTCAGCTGTCCGGGCTCAGGTCCTGCTTGGGAAGGGGCTGCAGCTCAGGGGCTCGCACCCGAGGTATCGCTCTCCGGGATGAATTAAATGAGCCACAATCTGCATTTCGGGATCAGCTTTCACGTGTTGCAGGGGAGGTTGCTCGGCAGCTTTCTAAAATACTGCGCAGGGCTCCAGCCAGCTGCCGAGCTGCGGAGCCCTCTCCCTGCTTTGAACTGGTTCCAAAGTTGTTCTGAGAATTTGGCAGAGATTAATTTTTTTAGTGCTGCCTGTCAGGGGGGACGGTAATCGAGAGGGCCGCTCTCTGATAAGACTTCTTCCCTGCAAAGAGCCTCGCCTGGCTGAGCGCAGCCCCGCTCCGCAGCCGCTACCTGCGCCGCGCGGAGATCGGCTTCTGCACGGCCACGGCGCTGCTGGAGGAGACAAAACTCTGCCTGGAGCGTGGAAACTGCACTTCCCTTCGGCCCTGGCCGCAGCAGAAAGCAGAAGATGCTTTCAGCATCGTGCTTGCAATATTCAGCCGTGCCACCTGCGCTCTGATGGACTTCAAGGCTTTGTGGGCAACAAAATATGGATCAGATCTGCAGGACGCAACCGGGTGCAGGCTCCTGCGTTTTGCTGCCGGCTCTTTTCCACTTCCAGTCCTCTTCTCAGTTGCAAAATGGTGTTTTTAGTTGGATGGAATAGCCCATGGAAAACAAGGCTTCCCCGAGCACCGAGGGTCCCTCAGCCCGCTCCGGAGCATGGGGCTGGGCTGTGGCGGTGGCTCGGGGGCTGAATCCTCACCCAAACGTGGAGCATTTGGCTGTCATGACTAACAGGATATTATTCTGGAAGAAAAAAAAAAAATGCGGAAGTCCATATTAATTACAAGCTAAACGCAGTTTGAGGCTATAAATCTGAACTCTCGTGACAGCAGATACGTTCGGGAGCCTTCCAAATTTGTCGTAATGGGGGAATTATTCACCTGCGAAGCCCACATCAGAGGAGCAACCTGCAAATATGCAAACTTCTCCGCTAAAGTAAGAGAAAGGAAGGGGAAACAGTTGCCATTAGAGCAGTAATTCATAAATAGTTCATGGAAATGAGGTACGTGTAACTACTGAGTGTTTCTGCTCATTGATCTCATTCCTAATTCTCACAATTTGTTGCTTCAAACGCAATTTTTTGCGCTCTGGCTGCAAAGGGATCCTGCACTCATGAGAACCACATCCCACGTGATGCTGGCTGAGCGTGTACCCTATGGACTTTGACCAAAGGCCCTGCACCTATGCAGAATTACACATTTCGTGCAAAATGCTCTTTTTTTTTTTTTTTTTTTTTTTCCAGCTAGAAATTGCCATGGAACAAACGCAAATCCAAAATGGTAGCTTTTTAAAAAAAAACAACCACCACCATTGCTGCCATCCCGGGTAGGTGGCAGGTCTTTGCTGGTATAAAATTAACCCATGAGCGCTGCGAGGCTGCTGGAGGTTGTGCAACGTGCCTCGTCAGCACCAGCTCAGCGCCTCGCCATTACCGCGCTGAGCGGCGCTTGGCAAGGGGAGGCTCCGCCGCGGCACGGCCAGGGAGGTGCCAGCTTAGCAAGGCTTGGCCTAGCAGCAAATGCAACCCATTTCAGTGCAAATTGTATGCTTTTTAAATTTTTATTATTTTTTTTAAAAGAGACCCTGCTGAGTCGCTCTCTCACCCTGTTGCACGTCCTGTCTGCTTCGGTGGTGGAGTCTGCCCGTGTTCGGAGCGGGCAGATGCACACAAAGGAGTTTAAAAGTCTCGTGCAATGCAGTGCTGGGGGAATTGAGTAGCATGGGGTGAAAGCAAAGCAGATGGCCGGGGTGGAAAGTACTAGGCTAGAAACGAGGTCTGACACGAGCCAAATTGCTGCACGGTGCAGCTGAGCGAGGGGGAACCGAGGCACCCAGCTGAGCGCCTCCAGTCGCTGTCTTGCTTCCTGCTCCCTGCATTGCACCGGGGAAGGATTTGCTTGCAGTGCTGCTGGAGGTGCTGGCAACCCTCTGCTGCAGGCAGCAGTGCTGGGGTGCCGAAACCAAATGTATTTTGGGGTGCCCTGTCCTGTGTCCTGGCACGGAGGTGGCCCAAGAGCCAGCAACGTGGTCAGGGCAGAAGCTCCCCGGAGCTGAGCACGCTGCTCAGCAGGGGCAGGAAAATATAAGCATTTAAAAGCTCAAGCTATAGAAGTAATTATAGCAATAAAAGTGATAAGTCGCAGAGGAAAAGGAGTAAAGACGTGCTTTCTCCTCCCAGCTGAAAAAAGTTTGGATTTCTCACCACCACACTACGTGGTGTGCTCGTTTGTTTCGTTTAGTCGCCAAAAAAAAAAAAATGGATCTTCCTCTGGGGTGAATTCCCTCCCGTGACACATACGCAAGCTGCTAAGGTGAAGCAAATGATACTCAATTAAAACCACAGGTGTAATTTAGAGGGATGAGACACTTCATTCTTCCAGGAGCATTGGCATTAATGGAACACAATTACCTTGCAAGTCACAAGGCAGACTTGTCAGTTGTGTGCTGTGGTTGCGAATACATAAGATGACTACAGAGTTGTTTTTGTTTGCTTGTTTAGCTGCTTTTTTTTTTTTTTTAACACATGCATTTGGGGTCACTCGTCTATTTTCTCTTGCTGAAAAGAACAGTAACATCATCTGTAGAAGGCTCTTGGAGAGGGATCACATCTAAAGCGAGCTCCCGTTGCTTTTTAAAGGTGGAAAATGAGGAATAGTGTAAACAGCGCAGGAGCACGCCTGCAGACCTCTGTGGGTGCGCTTGGAGGACAGGACCTGTTACCCCAAAGGCTGGGCACAGTGCTCCCAAACCCTTTCCAGGGCTACCTGCTGTCACCCCACGAGCCTGCAGGCCAGCGCTCGTCCTGCTGCTGGCTGTGGGCTGCTCCGTGTCCCTGCTCCCAGCCTGGGGAGCCGCAGGGGACACGGCAGCACCGGCGGGTGCCGTGGGACATGGTGCGACCGTGTGGGGTCACTGGTGGCTGGAGAACCCCCAGCACCGCTCTTTTCATTTTAGCCACAGCCAGAGCTATAAATAATAGAAGTTTAATTACCTGTAGGGTTGCTTAGCTCCCTTCCTTAGGGCCCGACTGGGGCTAGTGTAAGAAATTACCATTATCAGCTGGAGCAATGCTAGCGCTAAAGCAGGTCGAGGACCCGGAGCTGCGCCACGCCAGGTATTATGGTCTGTGGGGGCAGAGCAGTGAAGGCCATTCGCTACGATTTCCAGACCTGCTCATTGTGCAAAAAGGTTGTTTTTTTGTTTGTTTGTTTGTTTTTGTCTTCCAAATCCATGTTATTTTGCATGTTGACAAGTACAAATGGAAAAGCGTCCTTGCACAGTAACCCTGGCTCAGTAAAAAGCCCTTTGGAGGGGGGAAGCGCGACACTCTTGTTTGTAGGGCTTTTTTTTTTTTGCCTCAAAGCCAAAATTAAGGCTATCCTTCCCTTCAAGCAGGAAATCCCAAACACTTGGTTGACGTTTCAGAGAGTTCATCCCATCATTAAAGTCTCTGGGGCGCTAAAGCACTTCTGAGTCATCTTGACTTTGGAGATGTTGCAAACAGATGCTCAACATCCTTCGTCAAAGCTCCAGGCAGCTGCTCGCACATCTCGGTCTGCTGGTGCTGGCAAAGCCTTGGCTCAGCGCCGCTCAGGATCTGCACCCTGTAGCCACACAAAGGCTGAGCACGGCGAGAGCAGCATCCGACCACATCGGGAGAGCAGCTTGGGGTGGGAGCTGCTCGGGCTGCTCTTGCTCCCCATTAATCACCCCAGGAGCGATGGCCATTGCTTATTAGGCTGCTGCAAAAAGCCGAGTGCAGCGAAGCCCAAGGAGCATTGTGCAAGCAGCTGGAGGGAGCAGCCTCTACGGCTGAGGCCGTTTCATATTTGTAAGAAAGATTTCAGAGAAAAAGCATTTTTTTCCCCCCCCGTTCAAGCAGGAAAACTCCACTGAGCAGAGCTGATCCAGTTTCTTGCTGTTGCTGTTTTGTTAGCCTACTTAGCTTGCAATTTTATAATCACGGCTAGATTTTCCTAGCCTGCACCGAGCAGATCAAAAATCATTAGCAGAATTGAAGCCCAAAAAACATCCACTTTTACTGCACTCTGATGAAACCAGTGGAAAAAAACAGTAAAAGTTGCAGATGAGATGCCAAAGATAAGGCAGCAATAGAAAATAAGTACAGGAGTCAACACTTGACTGTGTCTGCAGCGAGAGGCTTTTTATGAAGGCTGAATAAGCAAAGGCTTCGTAGCTGCTTTTGAAGGAGAATCTTTTTCTAAACAAAAATATGTAATTGCACTCAATAAAACAGTGCTCGCTGGTGCCAAATGGCCTCGGAGCATCGTGTGCCGGCTCTGCCACGGACGTCTCAAGCAACATGTTTTTGTGCTTATTTTCCTCCTGCGGTGGGGTCCGAGCCTGACACTTCTCATTCACATGGATGTCACCGGGGCTCGTCTGACACTCGAGCAGCAAGTTGCTTTATGAAAATCACAGCTTCGCTCCGCGTTATCCTTCCTCTTACGGACATTTATTGCTTCTCCAGTAGTTCAAGGTCAGATGGAGAATGACTCAAAAAAAAAAAAAAAAAAAAAAAGTCATTACTTTGGAGCTATCGGAGCAACAAAAAGTCCCCATCCGGCACGGACAGCCCTGCCCAGAGCACCAGCACCGAGCAGAAAGGGTGAGAAGGGTTTGATCAGCATCGATGGCTGCCTCTCCCCAGCCTCGATCCCTCCCAGGCTCCCAGCAGATCCCATCCCGTTTCTTCCCAAGGAGCACGGGAGCCCCACGAGCAGCCCTGCGTGCCCACGCAGGTACCTGCGTGCAGGAGACGAAGCCTTCCCTGCAGAAGGGTGCACGGGATGAGAAGGTCCTGCTGGCAGCGGCTCCGGGCAGGGTCTGTGCAGCACCTAGCGCTGCCCTTGGCACCGGCCCCTTGCTCCCCAGGCACTTTTCCAGTGCCCGCAACTGGAAGCCATTTCGAGGCACGCTTTCCAGCTTTGATTTCAACACAGCCCTTTCTTTCTAGTGCTGCTTTAATTGTCTACAATTAGGGTCTCCGGCGCTGCAGAAACACCGAGAAATGAAGCCAAGTTTGGCTTCGTGAGGACTGGAATTGATTTCTCCTTTCAGGCAGCTGATGCTGTGGCCTCTTGTAAAGGAGGTGCCAGGCTGTGATCGTAGCACTCCTGCACGCTACTGCCCACGGATTGAAGCAGATGCACGACATTTGTTGTGGCTTTATTCAAGGAGCTGAACACCTGTAGGACCTGAGAGCAGCTGTCCCCCTTCTTCCAGCTGGGTGCACCGTGAAGGAAAAAAGCAGGGACTTGATGTGCTGTCATCAGGATGCCAAAAGCCCTTTGGGCAAAACTACGTCTTGGGTCGATTTGTTTGAGCAGGGAGCCCCAGCACTTGGCAGGAATGCCTCTGAAGGAGCACAGGGCTTTGGGTAGCCCTGATGGGTCCCTGGAGGAGCGACGGGGGCACCCAGCTCCTGCACAAGCAGGATCTGAGCTGGATTTCCAAACCCCATGCGGATTTTGGAGCTAGCAGCAGGACAGGGACACCGCAACAGCTCTCATCGTAAGCTGGACTGCCACTAAAATTTTGGGGATGGACACAGACCTGACCTGCGGCCCCTCCTGCAGGTTTGTGCCTCTGCTCAGCGATGTGCTGATGGTTAACGCAGAAGCTGGCTCCCAGGAGGACCTCGGTACTTAACCGTACTAATTAAATGTTTTCAAAAACCACAAGATTGACCTTCACTGCATGCCCACAGATTTTTCTCTTATTTAACAAGCATGGGGTTGACAGAGTGACCTATTAAAGGAGAAGAAAGGCAGTGCTCTAGATACTGTTGTTTTCCAACCCCTTCTGAAGTGTTTTTTTTTGCTTTTTCGGCTCTGGGTTGGAAGCCATAATCCTCTAATAACATACCAGGAGAAACCAGGCTGGAGACGACGAGTGCTTAGCTCAGAGCACAAAGCCTGATAAAGCAGTTAGCACACCTAAACCCGAAGTTTCCTCGCATTACCTGTGCAAGACGCCCCAGCAGCCATTATCTGTATGGGCACTTACGTAACCAGAGAGCTCCTCTGTGTGGCGTGGAGCTGTCCTTTGGGAGATACCCTCTAGAAAAAAAACAATAAAGGCAATTAACAGACTGACTTCCTTACCTTTCCCAAGGACGCCAGTAATTTGCTCAATGCTAATAAAACCTGGAACGTCTCTACGGAAGACTTGAGCTCCTGCCAAGGAATCGGTTTTACAAATTAACTCAACGAGCAGCTTGGGGCCGTGCCCGGCACGGGGGGACATCGCACAGCAGCCCCTGGCACCAGTATCTGAGCTGCAGGAAGAGCCCAAAATAACCCCCTGGCAGCTGGGGAGGACGACACAGATGCTGCGTTCAAAGATTGTTGGTAGTAAATCACTCGCTGAAGATAAGAGCACCTAAATTCACAGCGGGCCCCTTCTCGGCAGCCAGCAGGACCCGTGGGCTCGCAGGATGCAGTAGCACGGGCACCTGGGCAAGCGCTTCCACCTAGCCCGGCTTCAGCTTCATTCATGCCATCAGGCAGCTTCCTTTAGAGCTAACCATGTGATTTTTTTTTTGATTTTTTTTTTCCCCCTCAAAAACATTTGGTACTTCCCCCGCATGAAATCAGAAGCTTTCTGTCAGATAAGAGGCTGGAACAGCTTCCTGCAATTGGCGAGCATTCCTCCTCTCACTCTTCCTGTGCGTCCCTCAGAACAATGCCAGCGCTCCCAGCACCAGCGAGCATTCACTTCGCCTCCCAGCACGGCATTTCGGGCCCATCCTGTGCAAGCATCTCCCCAGGCAGCACCTCCTTTTGCTTTCAAAAGGCCTCGCTGCAGCTGAACGCAGGCAGCGGTCTGGGAGGTTGGATGGGAGACGGGTCTGGAGATTTTTTTTTTTCCCCTTACAATAGAAGCTGATATTTTTTAAATTTATTTTTTTTTCTCATATTCTGATCTTGAAACTCCTTATGCATGTGTTAAACTTGGAGCGGATGAGCCTATTTTTTTGCAGGAGTCAGTGGGACTGGGTGTGCTTGCAGTTGAGCACACGCGTAAGGATTTACAAGGCTGGGGGTGTATTCTGACCTGTTGCCAAGTGGGGTGGACATCAGGGATCTGCCTGGATGATTTACACCACCCTCCTCTCCCTTGGTTCCTTTTTTTCCCTTTCTGCTTGTCTGTTCTTGCAAGTTAGAAAGCGGTAGCAGATTCGAGAGCGTTTATGTATACAAGTGAAACTGCAGCCTGGAACCTCGCACAGGGACTTGTGTAGAGGCTTTGACAGAAGGGCTTATAAAGGGAGGTTTGTACTTACAGCTCCTGATTTAGAAGGCTGGGTGGAGAGATGTAGCCTAACAGGGTTTGATCCACGTGGACGTATGTGGGTAGAGAAAAATCTGCCCGGTTGTGTCAGGGACGCTTGACTGGAAAAAAAAAAAAGGGCAAGAAGTGCCATCTTCTGCCACGGTGCTGCTCCATCAGGAGGTTCGTAATGCTTTCCGAACTGAAATAAAACTGCACGATAAGAGCTGAGGAAAGGCTTTTGTTCTTCGCATACCCCTCGGTTTACTTTATTACGTGAGGTGCGAGCACGTGTGTGCTCTCAGCAGGTGGCTGGAGGACGAGCTACAGGTTCGTGCCCTCTGACTTCTGGCACAAACCCCTCCGAGGCTCCGAGCTCCCCTGGGAGCTGCTCTGCATCCTGCACACCTCCGCCTGCACTGCTCGGAGCTTCCTGAGGCTTCTTGCACACTCAGACACATCGCTGAAGGACAGCAAGGCCGAGACTTCATGGTCATGGTTGCACGGAGCTGCTCCGGTGCTGGGCAGCACCCAAAGGTGCTGCAGGGTTTGCCTGCGGTCGCCCCTCGCGGGTGCCCACGTGTTTGCAGGCAGTCGGAGGAAGCATTGGGTGCCTGGAGGCATTGCCAGCAGAGGGAGCATGAGTGAGGTCCTGCCAGCTGCGCTGTCCAGAGCTGTCGAGCATCACCGTCGATTATTTTGGTACAGAATAAGCAAACAAGCTCGTAAGTGAAAAAAGAAGAGAATAGCAAAAGAGGGCTGCCTAGTGGGGGAGCACAAAGGCAGGTTGTTGACAATCCTGACTGCGTCGACAACTGCGTTTGTCTGAACCCTCACAAAAATCTCCCGCCACTAAAGGTTGCTCGGGGAGGGGAGGCTCTGGGCACGGGGCACAGTGGGTGCCCCCTGTCCCCGCAGGACAGCCCCCGAGCCATGCTGCCACCCAGGCTGTGGGCAGCTCACCTGCTCGGTAATTCAGATTACCGAATTATTAAGCACACCTGAAAAAGACCTCGCAGGACCCGCCGGGAGAGAAACCCAGCTGTGCCAGGGTGTTAAAAAGCCTGAAAACTAAAACTGGAACTGGAGTGAGACCTGAGGCAAAGTGGTGTTCATGGGCTGATGGGGAGCGGACCCGTGCCGGACTTAAGGAAATTGTTTTCTGGGGGACTGTGCAGAGTAATGGGGAAAGTTTTGTTCCTCTGCTGAGTTTTCCAGGGTTAGGAAGAGCAGAGGTGTTTGTGGCTGGGCTGGGGCTGGTGGTTTAATGCATCCTGCTCCCACCCTGGCCGTGAGGACACCCGCTCTTATGCTGTGTGTAAGAGGCTTGCTGCTAAATGATGGGGAGGGGGTCAGAGCCCGGGGCTGCGCGTGGTCACATGTGGTGGGGTTTTGGGGTGAAACCTTAGTAAATTAGGGGAAATGCAGGAGTGCGGCCAAGGGTTTGCAGGCGTGGGTGAGGTCACCCAGCACCCGTATGCGATTGCATGCCACGATGCGTTTTTGGAGAGCACTTTGCTGCACGCAGCGCTCTGCCCTGCTGCTGGCCGCAGCGGGAGGCGTCTGTCCACGTGTCCGTGTGTCCCCGGCGTGCGCTGCAGCCCGTGCCCCCTGCTCTGCCGGCAGGTGCTCCCTGGCAGGGAGAAAAGAGAAGCGAAGGTAGCAGCACTGAAAGCAGCCGCGTCCTCCAGACCCTCCTGCACAAAAGGCCTTTTGTTCCGCGGGTGGATTCCAAGAGCTTTTCTCCAGTTTTGATTCCAGCAAACTCCCACTGGAAGCAGGCAGCCGAGGTTTTGAAAACAAAGCAGCAACTAAACCAAAAGTCCCTCGGCAAAATCCCCGCGAGGGCTGGAGGCTCTTGACAAACAGCCTCCCCGGCCGGCAGTTCCTGTGGATTTCCTAACTGGAGATAAGCAGCAGAGCACACGGGCTCTGCGATGGGAAGGCAGCGAAGCCAGCGGCCCTTGGCAGGGGGAAGATACCGGTGTGATTTACGGCGTATCGGTGACTCGAGGGAGTGACTCCCTCTGCTGCTCGGCTCCCTGGAGCTCCACGCTGTGATTTCTTGTGATAACCGGGTGAGAGGAGAGGCCCCGAGGCTCCCAGGCGGGCTCCTGATGGCCTCTGCTCTCCCTGGGCTCTCCACCCCCACCGCATCCTTCCCAGGGCAATACAAGGATGCAGCGGGGACGCGGGAAGCAAAATCCCCTTGGCCACCACTTGGGCACTAATAAGGTTTCTCCAAGCTGTTAACACTTGTGCAGCACGGGGGGCTTGGTGCCCACCCAGGGCCAAGCTGGTGCTGGGGCAGCCGCAAGTGATTTGTGGGGTTTGAGGCCATTTGGGGTGGGAGCAGGCTGGTGGCAGAGGATTTCTGCTGCGCGTGGGCTGCGTGCGGAGCCGGAGCACTGCATCAGCACCTGCGCAGCCACCAAAGCAAATCAAATCGGTGGGTAAAAAAATAGTTAGGCGAAACAAGGTGAGAAGAGGCTTTGGCCCCTGTGGGATTTCCATGAGACTGCTGGAGATGGGGTGTGTGCAGGCACGCCGTCAAATTTTGCATTTTGGGCTTTTTACGCAGCGATTTTCTGCAGGAGCTTCCCCAGCCCTTGCAGGTTGGCTCAGGCTGGTGCTCACCGGCACCAGGGGGAACGGGCCTGCCGCGTGCGCCCCTGCTGCCTTGTGCCCCTGTGCCACGCGGGCAGCCTCCTCCGCCGGCTGCCAGCCTCCTGGTCCCGGAGGTGACTCAGAGCCCCGAGCACCCGGCGTGTTTTCGCCTCCGTTCGTTATTGCGGCACAGCCGAGCGCCAGGCGGGGAGGCACACGCACACAAACAAGGCTTGTGCAACCTGCCCACGGCCACGGACGGGGTCATCGGGGACGCAACCGGAGCGTGCACATCGCGGTGCCGGGTCCCTGCTGCCCACCACCTCCTCTCCTCTTTCCGTGGTGGGTCAGGAGGCTGCTGGAGGGCATCGTTGGAGCACCTCGTGCTTCCTCCTTGCACCCCCCTGGGCCATCTCTGCTCCGAGGAGAGCTGGGCAGGGGCAAGGCTCGTGCTGGGGGCACCTCTGGGCAGTCAGGGTGGAATTGCCCACCAGGAGATGTGCCCAGCTGTGCTCCCGGCGTGTCTCTCTCCTGCTCGGTGACGTTGCCACCGCCTGCACAGAGGTTGCAAGGAGCCGTGCCCTTTCCCCCAGGCCACCGAAGTTCATGCAGCTGGATGCACACGTGGGATGGGTTCAGCCAAAGTGTTGTAACCGCTTTTTTTTTTTTTTTAATATATATTAAAGCCTCTTGTGCCCTACGCTGAAAGCCGTAGGCAAGCAAAACTCTCCTATCTCCCATCTCCTACTTGCACTAGCACCTAAAGTATGATGAATTTCGGTCTGGTTTGCATCGCATCTGTTTTCTAAAGAAAAGCAGGACGTCAGGGGAGGACTCTGTCTTGCCTCATCATGTCTGCAGGTCCCAGCCCAGCTCTGGCAGCAGCTCAGCAGGAAGGTTGGGGTGGCCCCGCGCTGTGCCCGGCGCTGCCTGCAGCTCCCTCGCTGCGGCTGGTACAGCTGGCAGAGCTGTCTGTTGTCACCACCCGATTTCCTCTGAATTGTCAGCCTCAGCAAAGAGCACGTGGCTGCTCTCTGACGGTCTGCGAGCGTGACAGCAGGTGCTGCAGGTCTCCTTTCCTCCCACGGGGGTATTCTTGCAAGCAGACGCTGCAGCAAGGTGCAAGGAACACGTCGAGGCAGAGACAGGTTGGGAAGGGAAGCCCAAGGTCCCGGCAATGGAGAGTCCAGGATGGTGCTGAAGCCCATAAAACAGCTCAGCGAGGTTGCAGCACCTGTGCTGGGGCAGAAAAGACCATCCTAAAGCATCGCAGCCTCTCCCGTGCGGCCTGGTCCCGATCAAAGTGTCCCTTCCCCGCCGCACTCAGAAGGTCTGAACGCCTCTAAAATGCAGAGGTGCTCTTATCGGAGGGACCAACAGCCTCTCGTAACCAAAATATGCTGGCAGATAAGGAGAAATTGCACCCCTCTGGTTTCTACATCAGCCCAGATAAACGCAGCAGACTGCAGCCCGTTTGCAGGATGCATTAAGAGAAAAATGAGCAGAGCAGGGGAGATCAGCCTGAGTCAGGAAATTACCCTCAAAATTGAATTACCAAAACGCAGAGCTTATTGAATGGCAAGCAAATGGGTTCTGATATTGGCACAGCTGGGCGACATTTCTGTATGTTTCTGCGCTGCAGGACACGCAGATTACCCTGCTGGAGCCCTCATTGCCAGCCTTTCTGCTTCGCCTTCTTCCAGCGCTTTGCTCCCGCCGCTGCTCACCGCAAACCGTCCCCTGCTGGAGGCAGGCTCAGAGGGCTGACCCGGCGGTGAATTCACCTCGCAGCAGAAGCGAAGATCTTTGTCTCCATTGCTCGGCAGAGCTGACGTCCGTCGGCGGCTGCAAATTGGGAACGCAGCTCTTTTGCAGCGGGGACGGGCCCCGAGCCAGAGCTAACCCCGGCGCGAGCAGGGCACGGCCTTGCGCAACCTCCGCCGCCCGGTTCACGCGGTGCACCTCCTTGCAACAGCCCTGCTATTTTGGTTTGGGGCCTCTCCTGCGCTGGGTTCATTGCAGGTTGCGGGGCTGAGTCACGGGAGCGAGCGGAGCCTTGCGACAAGGCGGCCCCGGGGCTGGGCGCAGCGGGACGGGATGGGACGGGACGGGGCGGCTGCTGCGCTCCGGTCCCAGCGGCGCCTTGCAGTGCTAACAGTGTCCTGGCACGGGGTTGGGGGGACGGCTGTGCCCAACCCATGGCATGGTGTGTCCTTCTTGGCTTTGGAAGCCTCAGGAATTAACCCAGGAGGTGACTGCAGCATCCTCTGCTCGCTTCCAGGTTTCCAGGTGTTGCTTTTCCCCATGGGGACGCAGGGTGCAGGGCTCTCTGTCTCTGTATTTTTACTGCTCGGGCTGACTTTGGGAAGAGGGAATTAACCACTTCTAGGCTGCGGTTCTGAGGTTATCTCCTCGCCAAGGGGAATTTGGGTGATGGGCTGGCTGCGGCTGGGTGCCCAGGGTGTCTGTAGGAGCCGGACACCCCGCTCAGTCAGAGCCAGAAAGGAGAGGAAAAGAGCAAGGGAAAAGGGCTCGAGCACTCCCTTCAGCCTGCTGGCATTTCCAGCTTCGCTATTAGACAAGACTAATTGATTGATTGATTTTGTTTTGGAGGAAAGCACAAGAGGAAAAGCAGAGGGCTGGGAGGTCAGAGGAAGCCGGGGCTGTCCCGTGGTATCTCTGCGCTGTGTTTCGGGCATATCCTGGTGCCGGATCTTGCCATATCCATGACAGCTGTAAAAGCGCCCCTGCTTTTCCTGCTTCCTGTCCCAAAATGCAGTTTGTGGGGAAAAAAACACAAAACAAAACAAGAAAGAAAAAGAAGAATGCTTCAGTGGTGGGGCTGGCAGCGGTGATGGTGTGTCCAGTCCTGGATGTGCTGATGGCCACCAAAGGAGCTGGAAGCTCCACGGCACCAAATGCAAGGAAGAGGATGGAGCTGGGACCTGGGATCTGGGACCTGGGATCTGGGATCCGTGAGCCAGGAGCTGCTGCAGCCCCATGAGCTCGGCCCCTTCCCCCAGCAGCCCCGTGCCGAGTTGTTAAGGAAACGGATCCCAAGTTTGCCGTTTCCAAGGCGTCATTGCAAGTGGCCGTGAGGGAAGATGCTGATGGGAGAGGTGCAGGAGCCATCCCCGCCGGGCACGGAGCAGCACCACGCTCCCCATCGCGCCGTCTGGCTGCCTCCGGCCCGTCCAGGTGCTGATGGAGCGATGGGGGAGCAGCCAGTGGCACTTGGCCGAGCCTGTTTATTGCCAGGGCTAAGGAGAGAGAAGCTGAATTATGTTTCGAGGAGGCAAAGAAAGCACAGCATCCACTTCAGCCCTTCCCTTGGCTTTTGATTGAAACTTTAACAGCCTTTGAGAGCCTCTTGCATGCTAAATTCCTTTTTTGTGGCTCAATGAGGGGTTGGAAAACAGATTTCCAGGCCACTTCCATGTCACCAGTGCTTACATGAACACCTAGCTTTTGTTTTTCTCCAGAAACCGGGGCTTGGCTAAAGCCATGCACCTACAAATCGGGGGTGGGCGCTCCTCAGCCACTTGCCCACCCTGCCCCTGGCTCCCTGCTCCCAGCATCTCACCGTGGCTTTGTTCAGCTCCCCAGGGGTGAGCAGGGGTGTGCAGCCCACCAGCAGCCTCCCTGCCACCTGCGGAGCTGTGCCAAAACCCCTGAACCCAAAAGGCACGCCCGGAGCCCTACATCCCCTGTTTTGGTATCCCGCGTGCCGTAGTTCCGAGGCTCTCCTGCAGCCCACGGAGGGCCGTGGCGATGCAGGAGCTCGTGGTTGGGGCTGTGGATGGGCTCCCATGGCCGGTGGGAAGGCTGCTTTGGGGGCTACTGGCAGGTGCCCCCCCTGGGAAGAACCGTTCCTGCCAATAACCCTCCGGTGCGCTCCTGTGTGTGAAGCTCGTGTCAGCTCTGACCACTGAATAATTGACCTTGAGTAATTTGCAGGCATAAATAATCGACCTGTGAGATGATCTTTAATCATTGTTAAAAAAAATAAATCAGACTTGGTTCCCTTCTCTGGTCGTCTCATGGGAGACTGGTGTTAAACACGAGGTTGGGACATTGGCTGCAGCAGGAGCTGCATCGCTCCCGGTGCCATCAGCAGCTCTGAGACACCTTCGTGTTTATGTGTCTGAGTCCCGGTGTGCTGATGGGCAAAGTCCTCAGAATTTGGGTATTTTCACTCCTGGCCTGCAAGGCTGGAAATTCTCCTTCACGGCGCTGACCCTGTCATTTTTTGGCTTGCACTGGGGTACAAATAAGAGATGCCCGTTGCAGCTGAACACCAGGTCTCTGCAGGAGGCGCATTTGCAGCACATCTGGGACAAAAACCAGTAAAAATCTTCACTTCTGGGTTTTGCAAGACCCGTCTCAGTTTGAGGTTTTGCACCAAGCCATGGCCAGGGGTCCTTGCCCACCGAGTGCAGTGTCAGGCGAGACGGGGTCGTGCAGCCACGGGGTACCGGGTGCTCCTTTTTGGCTTTTTTGGCTTTCAAAAACTTTCGGGAACATCAGACCCCAAATCCTTAAGAAAGTCAGGAATAGTAATGAGCCACTTTTATCTCTCAGAAAAGGGGCAGAAAGAGGCATTTCCCTCCTGTGAAATTTTACCAGCAGACTGCATGCTAAGGAGTGTTATTTGAAAGAAAGTGTTGCTGCATGGCTATTAAACACGGCTTTAATAATAAATTGTGGTGAAGACAGAACTGGTTAATATCCTTTCAAGGAAATAGGAGCTTTTTGTGGCAAGGAACCATTTACTTTGGATTATACCATAAAAAGTTTTTGACTGCAATGAGAAGACTGGAGACTGGGGAATGGGATTTTCCTTCAGAAGAGAAGGTTTGTTTTCTGTTACAGCGTATGTGGGCAGTGAATTCCTCTGTCTTCCCTTTCTTTGTCGTTTTCTGTTATGTTTCCTACCCTTCTGCCGTGAAACTTTGAGGTCTCACTTTCCGATATTGCTATTTAACATCGCTCTAATTGGAAGGGGCCAGCGACACTAATTCTGCGTGCTCGGGCAGCGGCGGTGGGAAGAGGTTAACAGGCCTCCTGGAAGCTGTATTTTCCTCCCCTCCCTCAGGAACTGGGTTTAAGACCTTCACAGGGAAGTATTTAATGTGTTTTCATTAAGTCACTTTTTCTTTTTCCTGCTGCAGGTTTGCTCTCGGACCTCGCTCCCGTGGGTGTGGGGTGGGTGCTGGGGCAGGGGGCTCGCTCTGCGCCCCCGGGGGCAGCGCCGAGGGCTCCCAAAGGGGGCGAGGGCAGCATTTAGCAAGTGCTTTGCTAAAGAAGGTGGATGTAAGTTTGTGCTTAGCATCGCTGAGACCCCAGATGTTTCACTGAATCAGAACTTGGGGCTGGGAGGTCTCCGTGCCCTGCTCAAAACCAGTCTATTTATTTATTTATTTTTTTCACATTTATTCTTAAAACCTGGCTTTTGAGTCAAGTGTTTGTGAAAGTCTCCGCGTGGAAAATTGCAGGGAAGAGCTTTCAAATGAGCTTTAGCATGCAGGCTCCGAGACCAGCAAGCCACCCGGGGCTGTTTACACGGCACACGACTCCCGATTTCTGGGTGCTGGGGGGCAGACGTGTGATCCCATCTGCCCGTCAGCTGAGACCGTGAACCTTCTGCACAAGGAGCCACGTTTAGGCTTCGTGCTTTGTACGATGCGTCGCTGGGGCTTTCCACACTGCAGATCCCAGGGAGAGGCAGCAAAACTCCCGCACCCATGCTCAGGAACAGCTGGTTTGTGCCCGGGGCTGAGCCTTGTGCCAATATTTTGGGGCCTGAGGCACCTGGGCTGCAGCTGGGTGGCTGGTGTCCCCACGGGCTTTGGTGCTTCAGCCTTCCTCTGAGTTGGGGACTTGCTCAGTCACCTGCTTCTACCAGATTTGCAGTCTCCAAGAGCTCAGTTTCTCTGTTAGACACAGCTGAAGTCAGCCAGTGGATTTACACTTAACCACGAGGGACACAGTTGGATATATACACGTGCGGTGATTTTCTTCAGGAAACAAAGCTAAAAATAATAATGATTCACAAAAATGCTATGAAAAACACCGTCCTTCTAGTGGATGGAGCAGGTAACATCCAATTATGTGTGCTGTTAAGCTGCCTCCACGTTCTGAGCTCCTGCACAGATGACTTTTCGCAGACTGCAGTTCCGCACAGCGTCGTCTTTCGAAAGCGACGTCTGCTGTGGTGGAGGCTGTTATTTTGACAGCGAGATGCTTGCTTGGCAGCTGTTGTTGCAGAGTACTGATCTTGGAACTAACATTTTTTATTTTTTTTTTTTAAAAAAAAGAGCCCTCCGAGCGTCAGTGCCTGCCTCTGGGGACAAACTCCCCCAAGCAAGTGTGACCTGGATGCTGCCCCTGGCACGGGCGCTGGAGCCGCGTGGCCGCGGGTGCGCTGGGTACCCAGTGCTGCCCCCCTTCCCTGGGTCCCTTGCTGTGATTTTCCCACGTATCGTTCGTTTGGGAGCAGGTCTTGCCGAGGCCACGCTGCTTGCTTGCACCCTCCCCGCTGTGCGTGCTCAGAGGGATCGGGGTTAGTTTAAATAGGCTTTTTTTCTTTTCTTTTGCAAACCCGCACGCAAGGAGCGGCTTGGGCACCGGGTGTTTTATTCTTATCCCTGCTGCTCACCTGCCGGGGTCCCTCCCTGTCTTTGCAGGACATTTTATTTAGTAGGGCTTGTGTCTTGGAGCAGCTGCAGAGCCTCAGCTGAGATCCCCCATGCAGCTGGGAGCTGGGAAGGGGGGAGCCCGCTTCGTGCTCGGGGTGGCTGATGCTTTGTGGCCAGGGTGGCTCACTCTTCATGGTCAGGATGGCTACTGCTTTGTGGCCAGGATGGCTAATACTTAATGCTCAAATGCTCAGGATGGCTAACGCTTCATGCTCAGGATGGCTAATGCTACCTGGCTTTGTGGCCAGGATGGCTGATGCTACCTGCGAGGCACTTTCAGCCCCCAACCCCAGGAGGCTTGGAGGGACGAGCAGTTTGCACCCGTCAAAACAAAAGGAGCCGAGACCCTTTGATCTGGTGGAGAGGCATGAAAACTTGTGCTTGCAGCCCGAGACATTCATTACACGAGCAGCAGGGGGGTAGCAGTGCGGAGGTGACCCGTCACACCCTGGCATGGGGAGCGGGTCTGCAGGAGGTGCGGGTGCTGCGGGCGCATCCCCCCCGTGGTGATTCCCACTCGCGGTCCTTCCCCGTGCTCTCCCGAGCCGTGTGCGCCCCGTGCCGCTGCTGTTGCTTTCTTCTGTCTTGAAAAGAAAACCCCAAAGAACGTTAAACTGCATCTGTGTCTTGGCAGCTCGAATATGCGAGCAGATTGTGCTTCAGAAAAATGGCAAAGTTTCAAAATATTGTATTCTGCGAAGAAGAGACAAGGAAAATAAACTCCCCAAAGTGCAGATTTTATTTCACCAGGAGGCGGAAGGCTTTTAATATTTATTTGGGTTTGGCGTTTTGCTACCTAGTTCTTCTGCTGACACCACTTGTGAACCACGGGAAGATTAAATGCTTCATAATCTATCCTGGTTCATGTTCAAGGCAGGGTCATTTCCAGTTGGTTCCTTTACACCCTCACAGAGCTACCTGAGAGCAGGTTCCTGAGGTCCAGGTACAGCACCTGGAACTGTGCAAGCAAATCCACAAAGGAAAAAAAATAGAATGGAAAAAAAAAGAGAGTAAACATCCACTTGTTTCCCTTTTATTTTGGTGGTTGCGTGCGTATCATTGCAGCAGTGTGGCTGGCTGGGTGCTCAATGTGCAGAAGTAGCAGTATGCCAAGGGATGGCTGGTGAGTGTTAGTAGGAAAAGTTCAGCTCTGGAGTTAAAGAGGCAGGTTCTGTCTCCGTGGGCAGTTCAGCGAATTTCTGTCTTCATTCCCATGTGCAAAATAAGGATGAAAATGCAGATTTTTCACATGCCCGTGATTGCCTTGTTTGCTTAAACTGCGAGAGGATGCAGACAGGTTTTTGGAGGCAGAGAGGCCACGGGGATGGCAGACTTAGAGGCTGCCAGGGAAACAGGGGGTTGTTTGCTCGCGCTGCAGGACCTGTGTTTTGGAGATTCTTTTTTTAGCTAAAAGATGACAACATCGAGAACACCGCTACCGATTTAGCATCCTGTTGGATACAAAATGCATTTGAGGCAGTTTGGGCAAGAAATGGTACAGCAGGGGCTGCTTCTCAGCTGGGCCTTCTGGAGACCTCTGTGTGCAAGAAAAGTAGCAAAAGGGTCAAAGAACAGCTCCGCTAGCTGTAGAAATTCCTGCACTTGTTTTTACAATTATTTGTACTTCCTTACAGACCAGCTTCTACCTCTTGGAAAATCTGAGAGCTGTTCCTCATGCTTCTGAGTGGCCCCACATCTTTTATTTTGTCTCTTCTGAGTTAGACTGGAAGCTCTTTGGAGCAGAGAACTTTTTGTTTTGTTTTGTTTTTGTTTTTTTGCTTTGTAAGTTTGCAGCTCTGCAGATTTCTAATGACAATAGCGAGCGTGCACAGTGGTTTCCAGTAAATGCTTTTCCCACGAGGTGTCATCAGCTGGGTTGTAGCAGCCTGTCCCATCCTGGAATTGCTCTTTGCCAAATGGAGCGAGCACGATCTTGTCTTTTGGAGCAAATGTTATAAAAAAAAAAAAAAAAAAAAAAAAGGGTTGGCAATCTGAATTGACTAATTGCTTCAAAAAGGTCATTTTCAGTTCTGGGTGCTTGCGCTTTGATCTAGCACCCCTCCGGCACTGGGATGCGCAGACATCTATCGACCTGGGTTTGTGTCAAGGGGAAGAACAAACTCAAACATGTATAGGTGAAGTTTGAAGGAGAACATTGGGAATAAAGAGTAGAGCTCAGGCTTAAAAGAAAGACAGTAATTGATATAAATTGTTAGGCTGAAAATGTTTAAAGCCTAAATTAGCTGCCTGTGCCTTTTTTGGGGGACCAGGGATTCTATTACACGCTCAACCAGCCAGATGTTTACCTTGGGGTTTTGGTGACGTGACTTATGTTTTCAGGTTATTTTATCCATGAATCCAAAACCCCGTGCTGAAATGTGGCTGTATATGTTTAGTCATAAAAAGGTTCTTGTATTTCTCTAGTCTGCCTGGCTCTTATGTCTGCCGGCTTGGACCCCCTTTACAGGAGAGCCTGCATTTGAACTGCTTCAGCGCTTGAGCTGCATCCAGCTCAGCAAGGCTTGGCTGGTCAGTGTGAACAGAAACAAATGGCTTTGAAGCCTGCAGACTTCATTCTGCTGTATTTTTTGCTGGGTTTGCACAACTTTAATGGCCAGGAGGTGAAACGTCAGTTTAAACAGAATCAGAATCTAGTTCGGGACTTTCGGATTCAATCTGAAAAGGATTTTTAATCCTGCCAGGGTTTGCAGTAATATATCTGGAATGGTTAAAATCTGTCTAAGAAACATTTTAAGGGATCTTACATGGGTAGGGCTGACGAAGGAGAAATACCTTTCTTTTTGCATTTCACATGGCCTTTTCGCATGCTAGGACTCTTGCCTGTTTTCTGTACCAAGTTGGCAGCCAGACCTTGCAGGTCTAAATGAAGCGTTCCTGAACAAAGGCACTTTATGTTTTGAACTCTGTGCCCTGAGTCTACACCACCAGCCTGGCCTGGCATTTATGTTAAGTAAGGTCAACAAATATAGACAAGCTGTATTTTGCAAATTAAAACCAAAAAAAAAAAAAAAAAAAAAAAGGCCTTTCTTTAATTCTGCCTCTTTCTTGTTTCGCAGGCAAGAAGAGAAACCCTGGGCTGAAAATTCCTAAAGAAGCATTTGAGCAACCACAGACAAGCTCCACGTAAGTCGCCAAACACTGAGGGAGAATAAAAAGAAAACCACGAGCCCCGGCTGCCTTCCAGTGCCTGCGCTGCTGGGGCCGGGCCGGTCACAGCCAGCACCCGGGGCTCGTCCTTGCAGGGCTGGGATAACGGGAACCCTTCGCGAGGAAAATGCCTAGGTTCATTGTGGCACCATTGGGGAGGATCAGAATCAACAGCCCTTGTATTTCTTCCCCAGCTGCACCTCAGGGGTCTGTGTCTGTCACGCTCTACCCTTGGTCCATGTCTTTGCTGCTTTGTGATGTGCCGAGGAAAAGGAAAAAAAAAACAGGGTGGGCACCCGGTTTTAACCCACGTGGCACTTCTGCCACCCAGATCGAGTCAGAGAAGCAGCTGGTCAAGGCAAAAAAAGGAACCCCTTCCCTACATATTCAGCCCTGCAAAAGAAAACCTTGTGTTTTTAGGGCAATTTTTTCAACTGTGAAGTCTGCAGGTATCAGAGCTCACCTCCATGAAGAAGCTCTGTAGCTGTGCACCTTCCACCTGCCCTCACATGGGAATAATTTCAGGCCGATCACCCCATTCCAGAAATAAAATAGCAAACCCCCAGGTGTTCTCCTCCCTCCCTCCTGCCCCCCACAGCCCCTGCCCCATCCCGCTGCCCCTGGGTGCTTCGGAGCAGCAGCTGTTGGGTGCACACTGTGCTGATGCCCAAGCCTCCCTTTTGGGGTTTAATGGGGCAGGTCAGCGACCCCATGCCTGGTGTCCAGCAGAGGAGCGTGGTACGGGCAATGTTTTTGGTAAAAACAACCAATTCTGCAGTGCTGGAAATGAGGGGCTCCCTGAGAGCCCCATCCCTGGGCAGCCCTGAGCTGACATCTTCCCTGCCCCGGGGAGAAGGGGGAGGATGTGGCGAGAGGCTTGAGCCCTCCCCATCTTGTCTTAGCTATTTCTGGAAAGGATTAACGGAAACCAGGTTTTGCTTTTGACCTTTATGCCCACTTAGTCCATATTTCATACAGGCTGACAGAGATTTGGTGCTTGTCACCTCGCTTGCCTTGCCCAAGGCCAGGCTGCTGAAGGAACAGATCTCTGGGTTCCTGCACAGGGGATTGGATGTGGGAAATGCCAGCTCCAGCAGCTGCCTTCCTGACCCCTTTTTGGGGTGACTTTGTGGATCTTGGTTGTATTTATTAATCCTGCAAAGTTAGGAGACCATTAGGCTGCAAGGGCTGCCAGCTTGCACCAGCAAGGGGATGGACAGGGGTCTTTCGGGGTTGTAAATACTTGTCGAGGGAAAAATTCACCTTTTAAGGAACATTTCACATCTCTTCCCTCTTCTCTCCTGCAGGCCACCCAGGGATCTAGACTCCAAAGCCTGCATCTCTATTGGTGAGGAGGTAAGACTGGGAGTGACGATGAGAAGAAGACCTTTGGGGACAGGCGCCTGTCCTGGGCTGGCTGCTTCTCCACGCAGGCTGCTCTTGGGCTTGCTTCCTTCTTAACTGCAGCCAAAACTGGGGAGGTTGACAAACACCAGCTATTTACAAAATGTGGCCCATTTTGCATGAAGCGGGGGGTAGATGCTGGATGCATGGAAGCTGAGAAGAGCCAGGCTGGGATTTTGCTCCTCTTGGTTTTTGTGAGCCCCGCGAGCCACCTCCAGCCCTGGAGAGCCAACTGCTGGCTGCTGGTGGTGCTCCCGCAGCAAGGGCTGTCCCCAGAGCACCGGTGGGCAGCTGGCTGTGACCTGCTGCTTGTCCCCACCCTCTCCAATGTGCCCCCATGGGCTTGCCCTTTGCTTTCCATCATACGGGGGACTCCTTCAAGTGTTCCACTTCGGAGATCCCTGCCCTGCCTGAGGTGCAACTAATCCCCTGGAAATATCCGTTACAAAGCGAGGGGATTACTAGCATGAGATCTTACTCTCCTTTGCAGTTGCTCTGCTGATTTAAAGCCTTCGTCCAAAGTATTTCCCTTCGCTAATACCGAAGGCCTTCTCAAGAGCCTGACTCAGGGTAGATCTTCCTGTCCTGGAAGCAAATCCTTCTGACAGCATGGAAACCGGTCCACCTGATGCTATAAAAACATAGCAGGAAAAAAAACAAAACCGAGGGCAGCTATTTTGATAGGAGAAAACGGCACAGCAGCATTCATAAAAAACACTTTAAAGCCGGGTAATAAATTTATTAGGTGCAAAAGATAGACCTCGGTGTCAGCAAGTTAATTTATGAAGTGAAATACTAATGCAGTGGCGTTTTATGCTGTCTATCTTTGGATGCTTTTCTTTCATTTTGGACTTTGTATTTTCCCTGGCATGGAGCAGGGGCTGGAAGGTGGAAAGAGTGCGAGATGCCTCTGGAGCAAAATGGTGCAGCACCAAGGCAGAGCAACTGCCTGCTGCTAGAGCAAATCCAAGAAAATCATTTCTCCCCTGCAGTCCCAGGGGCGAGGAAAGTCCAGGTGCTCCAAAACGGCTCCGGGCATGGAGGCAGAGAGCCCGTGTTGGACGGTGCGGAGAGGCACTCTTGTAAAACACAGAGCTTGGTCTTTTTTATGGATGTGGCTATCTCGGAGAGACTGATGTGTCAGGGTTTGAATGTCGTGTGGGCTCATTGCTTACTTGTCTATCCAAGATCCTTTACGATGCGCTCCCCTCTTCCACCAGCCTTCCTCCACTCGCCCCAATCCCTGGAGAACGCCACTTTCCCCTTCTCCCTTTAAGCTTTGCTGCTAATTTTATGGGTTGCCCTGAGAGAGTCGAAGTGCCTTCTTGGAGAGGGTCCCGTGGAACAGTAGCAGCAGTGTCAGAGATGCTCAAATCAAGCAGAAGATGTTCGTGAGGGCTCCTTTAGCAGGCAGCGGAGCCTGAGCGCACAGTAACGCAGTGTATGGGCCCCGTGCGCTGTAGCCCCCCCGGCCGGCACGGGCCAGGCTGCAGAATTTTTCTGCTGTGCAGGCAAAAAAAACGGTGTGGGATTATGCGCCGTGAATCAGTTCATTATAAGCTGCTTCTTTCTGGAGGATGATTGACTGATGTGGTTGCGCGTTCAGCAAACAGAATGGCCGGTTTTAGTAGCAAAGGCATGTTTTAAAGATCCAAAAATAATAATAAGCAAAAAATAGAGCTGCTGCACAATATCGCGGCATGAAGGGAGAAGGGGCAGGTTAAAATGCAGGGCTGCAAACAAAGTAATCCTTTGTGTAAGGCCAGGAGAAAGAGATCTCCAGGGCTAGATGAAATAAATCCTTCATGGCTTAAAAATGGGGCGCACTCAGTATTTGGCCGATCTGCAGGGATGCAGAAATAAGATTTTACGGGCCTTAAGAAAAATTGGAGATACTTCCATGGTTGTTTGGGGGAGGAGAAGGATGGAAGGAAACAAACAAAAAAAAAAGAGAAAGAAGGGAAACTGAAGGTGATTCCCAGGGGAGAGGCTGCCGGGGCGCTCTCCATCCCATCTCATGGTGAGGCTGAGGGGCGGCTGGGTGCGGGTGGCTGCAGCACCCTGCCGAGGAGCACCCTCCCTGCACTCATCCTGCTCAGGGTGCGGTCCATGCAGGCTCCCCGCTCATGCACCAGGCCTTTTCAGAGCTCTGCTAATTATTTCAGAGTAGTTAATCCTCCCGTCAGCTCCTGAGGGCCATGGGTTTGTTTCCAGCCTCGTTGAGCAGGCAGGGAGGGGGATGCAGGGGGATGAATTCACGTGCTCAGCGGGGTTGGATTTGGGTTAGATTTGGGGTGTGTTTTGCTCCTTGCATCTGCCTCCTTGCTGACGGGTTCCTCCCTGCAGAACTTTGAGGTGAAAGCCGATGACCTGGAGCCCATCTCCGAGCTGGGACGAGGTGCGTACGGGGTGGTGGAGAAGATGCGGCACATGCCTAGCGGGCAGATCATGGCAGTGAAGGTAGAGTGAGCCTCCCGAGCTGCTTTCTGTGTGTTCGTTGTGTGTGGACGCCCTCTGCACCCTCGTCCCTGCGCATCTCTAATCTTGCTTGTTCTGACGCATGCCTTTACTGGGATCCACTTCTTTCCAAGTGGAATCCTCTTTCTACACAGGGGGAAGGAATGCCGAGGTGGATTTGGGCCCTGCTGACCAAAGAAAAGGGATGTGTCCAAAAAGTGGGATGCTCAGTGTGCTTCCTGCACTGTGGTGTATACAAACATATTGTTCTTCTATGTCTGCATATACCTGATTTTGCCAGGATTTTAGAGGCTATATGCCATCATTTTTTAATCATGCATATTTTTTCTAGCATGGATATATCCTCAATTCAGGGCTCTGCACAATAACTGTAATTGTAAAGAGGACTGTACTGTAAATTCAATTGCATAAGATCATTTTCTTCAGCTGGGACTTTTTTAATCTCCTTGGAACACAGAATTATTTTTTTTTTCACATTTTGTCTGCTGCAGTGGGGTCTTGATTCATGACAGGTTTGTAGATGCGATTGTGAAAAGTTTTCATAACAGCAGCTTTGACTCATAAGCTTGCAGCTTAAGGAAATAGTCATGGGAAAATTTGTACCTTGGGAAAGGCCAGTTTTTACAGGGCTGAATTTTAGCTCAAATTTCCTTTCAGAATAAGAAAAAGGCAAAAAAAAGATGCAGAGCTGGAAGCCAAGAGCAAACTGAAGGGAAATTCTTAGCTCCTCTGTTATGGCTGGACCTTGCTGTGGATGGTGGGATGTGTCTCAGGGCCTCCATGTTCCGCATTTTGTCTTCTTGTTCGCCAAACTGCAAAAAACCTCTCTGAGTATGATGTGAAGGGGGTGCGGCAGGCACATTCGGGCTTTTACTTGCATCTGCAATGCTGAACGGTGTAACTCCATCACTTACCGACCTCGAGTGTGTTTGGCCAAAGAGCCTGGATATGTGTGTGCCCCATATTGAGTTGTGCTGTGCCTGTTTGTTGTGCTTCCCAGCTGAGGGGCTGCAGGTTTGTCACATAAATGACATCTCTTCCCCAGGAGACTGGGAAACATCCACTTTCCAAAGCCATGAGGCACACATGGTGTTGGGCTGCAGGGATGGAGCCTTCTCTCCTGACCAAAGCTGCTGATGTACATAGATGGATGCTGCAGCTTCAGGAGCCGTGGGTTCCCACCAGCCTAGAATTTGATTCCCTACTCCTTTCTGCTCAACCAAGCCCCAGCGACTTTTGGCTGTTGTAAAAAAAAGTGGCATTTGCCAAGCAAAATCCCCTGCAGTTTGGGCTGAGGTCAAAAGACCTCTTCATCCACCGTGGCCTTGTGTGGCACCGGGGTGCCTGTGGTTGGGATGCGCCCATGACAAATAGGGATGATAAAGGGTAACTCAGGAGGTGTGAAAAAAGACAAAGGCACGATGTCAGGACATGCTGGGCAGCACGGCACCGCTGCAGTGGGTCCCTGCAGCAGCAGCGTGCTGACAGCCGTGCTGACAGCCAACGCTAACCTGCTTTGTGTTCCAGCGCATCCGAGCCACAGTGAACAGCCAGGAGCAGAAGAGGTTACTGATGGACCTGGATATCTCCATGAGGACGGTAGATTGCCCCTTCACTGTCACCTTTTACGGGGCACTTTTCCGAGAGGTATGGCATTCCGGAGACCGGCTGCGCTACCCTGGGGGGCTGGATCCCCTCCCGGGCTCTGAATTCCCCTGCCTTCCTCTGAATCCAAGGGTTTGATCTAGATATGAGACACGGTAGAATTTGAATTTGCTCAATCCTGGCCTAAGGGCTGTCGTGTGCAGTTATTTCGTGGTGAGCGAGGAGTGGCACGCTGCCATGTGAGGAAGAGCTGAGAGCATCCGAGCCCCTGTGCTCAGTGAGCACAGGGTGGTGATGGGGGTGGCTGGGTGCCGAGGACACCAACTCACAGCCTGGTCCGTTTGTGTTAATATTGTCCTGACTTGCGATGAGAAAGCCACATGGAGGAAAAATGTGGAAAGCTCTGGAGAGCAAGATTTATTGAAGAGGTTTAAGCCCAGCCCTGCAGAGCTGAACTTTTCCTGGCTGAGCGTTTGCTGAGGGACCTGAGCACGTAGGAACCTCAGTCCTGATAACTTTCAGGACTCCTAAATCACCAGGACTCTGCTTTGGGATGAGACAGCAGAAAATGCACTCTAAGTGGTAGGGAAGGTGGACAGCACTTAATTCCAGCTGGGGAGGAGGGAAAGAGAAAGCCCAGTAGAGTTTTGCTGAATAACTTTTACAAGACAGGGAAGAAGCAAACAGGCCAGCAAAGGGCAAGTGCCAAAGCAGACGTTTGTACATGAAAGGCAAGGATGGTCCGTTCCAGTGGGCAGATGTTTGCTTTCTTTATCCTCCAGGGAGACGTGTGGATCTGCATGGAGCTGATGGATACCTCACTGGACAAGTTCTACAAACACGTCATTGACAAAGGCCTGACGATTCCTGAGGACATCTTAGGGAAAATAGCTGTCTCTGTGAGTATTAGCGGGGCGAGGGGGGAAGAAAAAGGGTGTTTCTTTTCTAAGCCAGGTCCTGCATGACCCAGCCTCCCAGCAGTATTTGTGCTAGGAGGAGCATGGTCCACAGGCCAGCCCACGTGGACATTCCTAGGTGGCTTCTAGTTTTTGGTTTGGGGTGATGCTATTTATAAGCCATAAATACCCCCAAATGTGCCTGTACACCCTGTAATTGAGAGGCGGCACTGTGTGAGATGTGGGGAGGTCCCTGCAGCTCCTTTGCCTTCTCAGTCGGGTCCTGGTGCCCTTGGAGATCCCTGGGGACCCGCTGTCACCTCGGGGTGCAGGATGCATGTAGTTCCTTCCCTCCGAGCAGGTCCATGAGGATGGGGGGTGAAGCCAGAGAGCGTTCCCTCCCCGTTGTGGTGCTGCCAGCTGTGATTCACTCTAGGTTTGTTCTTTCAGATCGTAAAAGCACTAGAACATCTACACAGTAAGCTCTCCGTCATCCACAGAGGTAAGAGCCAGGCACGCAGCCGTGGCCGTGCCGGTGTCTGTCCGTCCCATGCTCCGTGGTGTCAGTCTCACAAGGGCTGACCTTGCAGCCAGGCACAGGGCTCCCATATAAAATCAGCCCATATAAAATCAGCCTTGGACAGCAAAAATATTCCCCAGTGTCTCACGACCAGCAAAAGCCATGGCAGAAGGCTGCTGACTCCATGCTGGAGCTGGAGTGGAGGAGAAGTGGGCTCCAGCCTGATGGTGTTGGCAGAAAAGGGCAGTTTCCCTTGCATTACATTTCCCTAATCCATGGTCTAAATCCATGGTGTGCTTCAACACCTCTGCAAAATTAAAACAGACTTTTCCTTCTGACTTTGGTGCGCTCAGGCTTTGTGCAGGCTTCTCCTGGAGCTCAGCAGCTCCATGCTGGTGTGCAGTGGGAGGCATTTCCTTGCTGGCAGGGATCTAACCATCCCCAGCCCCTTCTGTGGGCTTCCCCAAACGCCGGCAGGGCAGAATGGTTCAATACCGAAAATAGCTTCAAATGTACTCTTGAATACCCTCCTTAAACTCTTCCGGCATTTTTCCCATTTTGGATCTCAAATACGCCATGAACACACTCAGAAAAACACATTGCAGTGTTGCTGCTTGGTACCTTTATTTCTAAAGGATCGTTTTCAATTTGTTACGAGGAGGAAAAAGCCCTCTCCAGAGTGTGGCTGTGGGGGGAAGGAGTGTCCGAAGTGAAGAGAGTTCAGCTCCAACAGGCTGTCATGTGCTGTAGGTCCTGCACGTGGCTGGGGACTGAGTTCCTGCCTTCTGTGTCATTTGCAGTGGGTGGAAAATGCTGCTCAGCTTCTGAATTTCTGTTTGCTTCTTTGACTTCCACTGAAAATTGTCTTATTTCAAGATAATAACAGATGGGTGAGGATCTCAGATACCTGAAGCACTTGATTGCAAAGCGCTGATTAAAGAGTAGATGTTAATGAACTGTAAACCACCCAGTGCTAAAGAGCAGGACTCAAAAACAGCTTCTGGTCTCCCTCAGATGGTGTTTCAGCGCTTACAATTAATCCTTTATCACATGTAGGTAGATGGCCTTCTTGCAGAAGTGGCCTCTTATTTCTGGGTGTCAACAGGGGAAGGATTGCTCCCTTTTGAGGCTCATTCCTCAGATGAGAGAAGGGTAGCCTGTGTCGGGCATTTAAATAGCTCAGCAAATGGGCTTTGTGCTGACATTTCATCTGGGAGTAGCCTAGCCAGGAAGCCCCTGTATGCTCTGGCAGATATCACTTTTGACTTCTTTCTGTACCTTAATTTCCCTTGCTGATGGTGATTATAACCGCCTTCATGAGAATGATGCAAATGCGAATGCACCAGGGATTATAAGGCTGTGATGGGAAGCAGATAAATCTGGCAGTAATAAATAGATGAGACACTGGACTGATTTCCATAAGGTGTGGAGCACCCACACGCCTGCTGCTGTTCTCATTGCCTTCAAGCTTGGTATCCTTAAAATTAGAGGCCACTTCTGAAATCTTGATCCTTGTCTCAGTTTCCTGCTCCCTTCTTCCACTGCAATCCTCACGGCTCTTCACCCTTTCCTGCCCATCTTTTATCCTTTTCCCCATGTTTTTTTTTCCTTGTGCTGGCAAGAGAGCAGCTTCAGCTGGGGACTCAGTGGTGCTTCAGGCTTTCAGATGTCCCCTGGAGATGGCCCCAGCTCTGCCAAGCTGTTCCCTGTGAGCACTCTGATGGCCATGGCCATCTCCAGCTCGCTAGGACATGGTGGCTACCTGCAGGGTTACCTCCCACCCCCCAAATCAACGAGGGGAACCTGCAAGCGAAGGGACACTTGCAGGACATACGACAAGCCCACGAGGCAGTCACCTGACCTTGCAATAGCCACAACCAGCTGAGTTTCTGTCCTATATGGAGCACTGGGGTTTACATGGGCACCTTTGGTGCCCTCTGCTGATAGGAAGCTCTTTGGCTTTTTTTGGCTTGGCGCAACTGCCCATGCATGACAGTGACTGTGGTATGTGTTCCTTCTTGCAGATGTAAAGCCCTCTAACGTGTTGATCAATACACAGGGGCAGGTGAAAATGTGCGATTTTGGAATTAGCGGTTACCTCGTTGACTCGGTTGCTAAAACCATGGATGCGGGATGCAAACCCTACATGGCTGTAAGTTGAGCCGCGGAGAAGCCGCTTGTGAAAGCTGCTGCAGGGCAGCCAGAGGAACATGAGCCTGGGTGTCGGGTCATCCTAAAGGGGGAAGGATCAGCCACCAGCATGTCCCGGGGCCTCATTTTGTAAGACGTGTCCCTGAAGTTACTTGTAAAGGGGTAGAGGGAGGAGAAGAATCTCACGGGTCAAATCAGGTCTCCTGGGCGTGGCTTTCTGCTGCCTTATCTCCTCCCCGTGACCTTGGGAAAGGCTTTGTAATTACTCCGTGTTGAACTTTTGCTGTTTGCCCTGTGGGGACAACAGGGCTTTCTTTCTGGGAGAAAAACACTCCTTTGGACTTGCTCTCTGTGAAGTAGTCGCACGGGGTGAACATGGTCCTGGAGAGTCAAGGCTTGTCACCTCCTTCGTGCCTGATGTGCTGGGTCAGCTGCACCACCACAAACCCGGTGTAGGTGCCATCTCCTTCTGGTGACCCATTTCACTGTCTGCCCTTACTGGCACGGATGTAGGCTTGATCTGATGCCAAGATGGCCAAGGGAAGGAGCTGGCAGCATGGGCTAAGCGGCCCTGGCCTGACACCCATGAAAGACACCTCTGCGGTTGGTGAGCCCTGGGTGCAGGCATCACACTGGGTCCATCCCTGGTCCTTAACTGCCCTTGTGTCTCTTCACAGCCTGAAAGAATTAACCCTGAGCTGAACCAGAAGGGGTACAGCGTCAAATCTGATATCTGGAGCCTGGGGATCACAATGGTAGGGCAGTCTGGGGGCTGGCAGTGTTGTTGGGGTGTTGGGTGTGGTTTGTGGATTGGTTTTCCTCCCCGTAGCACCCTGGCACTGGTGGTGCTGGTTCCCTGGGAAGGTGTCAGGGTTGGAAGGGGCACACAGCTCTGCAGCTACCAGCGAGCTTATTGCGGGGTTGAGGGGAAGGCGGACGGAGCTGCCTTGCTGGCTTTGATGTGTCGGCGTGGCAGGACTGGTCTCCAAGGGTGTCCCACCCTTGGGACACCCCCGAGGCTCTGTCTGCGGCTGTCCCTGGGGCTGCCACCCTGCTGGCGACAGCCCTGCTGTGGTGGCCACAGGCTGCCGGGAGATGGCAGCATGGGCTAAGGCGAGGGCATCCGGCACTGCATGTCTGTCTGTGGAGCAGGTTGGATTTCAAACCTGAAAAAACATCCCAACAAGTCGCACTTAGCACAGTCCCTGTCAGAGGAGGGGGCATCGGTGGCATCTCCTACACACCGGTAGAAGCAGTGTTTAGGGGGAATCCATCTGCTTGCCATTTTATAGCACAGTGACCCTTTGCAATATGTATTTTTTAAACTTTTAACCTCTCCCCAGTGATATCCAACAGGAGGGCAGCAGGGACGATTGGACATGGAGGCTGCTGGGCGTCCTCAGGCCTGCCCTGTTTGCTGGGGGAGGTTAAACACAAGAGGTTTCTTGTAAGACACTATGGCCTAGCGGGGTGAGGAAACGCCACGTGTTTGTGCAGGGCCCAAAAAACCACACACGTGGGTGGGTAAACAGGCTGCCAAAATCCCGTGGAGTGGCAGGGCGAGCCCTGGGGTGTCTGTCCCCTGGGACTGAAGCATGGGTGCTGTCTCCCCAGATCGAGCTGGCCATCCTGCGCTTTCCCTACGACTCCTGGGGGACACCCTTCCAGCAGCTCAAGCAGGTGGTGGAGGAGCCGTCGCCGCAGCTCCCGGCAGACAAGTTTTCGTCGGAGTTCGTCGATTTTACCTCGCAATGGTAAACCTCCCCCATCCCTGCTGCCCTGGCCCTGCTGGACCTGGCCCTTCTGGCCCTGGCCATCTGATGATGAGGAGGGCAGGTGCCGGTGGCCTCCCACAACAATGTCCCTATCCCCACAGTTGTCCCCCACAGTAGTTGGGACAGCCTGATATTTGTGAAGTAACTACCCCTCAGGGCAATGGCTGGGCCTTCGTGTGGTGGCCAGCGATGGCTGGCCTTCTCTCTGCTTGAGGCCCAGACTCGGTGATTTGGGAGACGTACAGGAAGAAGGGATTAAGAAGGATATCTCAGCCAGTCACCCCCCTATGAATATCACGGGCTGTTTGTGGCAGGGTGGGGAAGCTGAACAAGGCTCAGGAATGGCCACATCCTCCAGCACCCGGGCCCTGAGCAGCCCCTTGTGCCACCCCGCTCCTGGGGGACGCAGCTCTGAGGGCAGGCCTGGTGCAGAGCTCGCACCGCGATGGCCCCGACCGTGGCTGTCCCGCTGCCGGGCCCTCCGGCTGCTGCTCTGCTCTCTCTGGGACTCGGAGCTGGAAGCAGCGGGAGAATTTGGCCGCGTCGTAGGAAAAGGGTTGGAGCAGATGCGCGCTGTCTGGAGGCTGGGAGTGCTGCATGAAAGCGCAGGCTCTCCCAGCACCCGAGGAGACTCGCAGCTGCCCTCATCATATGGTTCAAAGAGAGCTGGCAGTGGCCCCGCGGCTCCTGACTGCTTCTCCCTCCAGCTTCCCTGGAAACCGCCTGGGAGGCGTTTTTATTTTCCAGGCGCTGCAGTGCCATCTGCGGCTTGCCAAGTTGGCAGGTGGATGGTGGTTTGCAGGGTAGCCAAGAAAGGACGGCAGATCGACAAATACAGAAATGTGAGACTGTTCCCGAGCTGCCAGTGTCAGGGCCTGGAGTCCGGCCGGCTCTGCTGTGACCCAGGAAGGGGATTATCAGCCACTCCTGCCCAGGGACTTTAAGTACCGACGCTCAGATTCTTTGGAGTCTTGTCCAAACATGTTTTTGAGGTCCCTGGATTTAGCTGCACGCCTCTCTACCGCTTCGTGCTGGGGAATACCTGCACATGCCCACGCTGCTCTGTGTCTGTCAGAGGTGGGAGCTGGCTTGGAAAAACCATCTCACATAATGCCCACCATTTTTGCAAGGCCCACACTGAGATTTTGGACCAGCTGCCTTTCTCCTGTGCTGCTGGCTCACTGCTTGTTATTGCAGACTTGCCTGTTTGTGCCAGGCACTCTGTTGTTCCCCACTGAACAGAGGCATAGTTTGCTTTTGCAGACACAGTGTCTTGCAGCTATTGCCTTGGGCTGATTTAGGATTAAGATAGCCACAGCTGTTCATGGTGGTTGCAGTGAGAAGCATGACCCTACTGAGCAGCACTTGTATCTTGAAAACTCATGCTTTGGAGGGTACATGGCAGATTCTCTCTGTGCAAACTCTGTCATCTAGGATTACTGAAGACCCCTAAATACCAATGGAGTTGCATGGAATCAGAGGAGCGAGCTTTGGCTGCATGTTGCACTAGTTTTGTGGTGTCAGAGTCTGAGAATTTCTTCTGACACCAAACCAGGTCACGTCAAGTCAGTGTATCAAGGCTAGCTGCAATTCAAGAGGTCGCAGGGTGAACACACCATCTGCTGTCTGGGGCAGTGAAGCTGCAGTGACCTGTCTGAGCTAGCATCAGATCTAATATGGCGCTTTGTTCCGGAAAATTTACATGAATTTCAGTAATTTGTCACCAAATTTCCTGGTATTAATAACCTCGGAAAAAAAGGTTTTGTTTGTAGAGGTTCTAAATTAAGAGGATTATATCCAAATCCTGCTTCTGGACATGCCCAAGCTTGAAATTCACCTTAGCACCTCAGCTTGGGCTACTTTTGAGCTCAGAGGATGTGACACATCCCGTACCTCCAGTTCGGCAATATTGGCACGTATCGTTACTAGGTTCCTCTGTTCATTCACAACATGACACTAAACACGAGCCCGCTACACACAGCAAGCAGGAAATATCTATTCAGTGTGTGTCCTCCGCTTCCTCTGGGCTCCGGCAAATCCCAGCAGAGGAGCGACTTATCATCAGCAAGGTTCTCACTTTTGTTTTGCTCAGTGTGACACCTTTTCCCCGCCACCGACGTGTACGTGTGTGAAGATCTTTTCAAGTTGCTCCAAGTGTCTTTCCCCTAAATACACTGTCAGGAAGTGAGTAGAGATTACGTCCTGTCTTTTAAAAACTATTTTCTGCTGGAGGGAAACCAAAATAACTTCCAGCTACAACCCTCCAGAGCCATCTGTTGTAGGAGAGGAGAAAAAAAGGATGTCCCATGAAACCGTCCCCACTGATAACAGCATGGTGATAAACAAACCGTTGTACACATGCTTCGGAGCCGGTTGGTCAACTCTCCCAGTCAGAAACTGGAGTCTGTATCCATTCCTTTAGTCACTGACCTACCAGATGGTACCCAAAAGACCGATTGTGCCTGGTCCCCAGCAATAGGCAATGGTATATAGGGTATATACACTGGTATATAGGGTGTCCCTGGATCTGTGGCCTTGTGCTCACTGCACTGGTGTACCCAGCGCTGTGTGTCAGCTGGGGCCTGTGTGCAGGCTGTGGTGGCTGGGGGTGTCCTCAGGACCTAAGCTGTTTGCTTAACGTGGATGAGTAATTTAACTCACTCTACAAGGTCTTGAAACCTTGCTTTTATCAGGGTATAACTTTATGGCCATGCTTAAATTTTATAAAGAATGTAACTTTTTTTTTTTTTTCATTAAAGCTTGAAGAAGAATTCCAAAGAACGGCCAACATACCCAGAGCTTATGGTGAGTGTGCCTGGATTAAACAATGTTTTAATGTGTTGGTTCAGAACATGAGATGCTGAAGACAGGGTTTCCAATAGGGAGTGGTGATTTGGGATACTCAGCATCTGAATTCTCATAACAGATATGAGAATCCTGGCACTTCAGTGTCTTGGGAAGGTGCTGCAAAACAGAAATGCTCTTGGAGATCAAGTCAATCAAATGCTATTCCAGTCAGATCAAGGGAAAAGAAACTGTAAAAACAGTGAACATATTTGCTAAGGGATAAGAATGAGGCTGCAGAGAATCACTTAGCAAGGGTAAAATCCTCCTCTGGAGTTTGTGTGATGGCTTCAAACACTGAAGCCAAATGCTTGCAGCACGGATGCTCCACATGGGCTGCAGGAGCTGAGTGGTCTGCTAAGCTTCATTGCCATGGAGGAGACTTTTTGGACAGGGTGATTCCTGGATGTTAGGGACAGAGACAAGTCTGTGACTAATAATTCCGGTTATTGAATTTTGTCTGCTGCTTAGAGACTGTTTGCTGTGAGCACGCCTAGGACAGAGGAATAACTGAGGAAGAAAATGCTGATAAAGACTCATGACTGGGGAAATGCAAAGTACTGCAGGGGGTCGAGGTCAGATGCACTTAACTGCTGATGAACTTCCAGCAGTGCAGACACTGGCATAAACTCAGGCACAGCTCTAGGCTGGAGCTGGCACGAAGACGTCTAAGATGAGATTTTTCTGCCAGATATCCACAGCTTCGTGGCTAGTCTCCTGACTTTCTGGTGTTGATCCTGATGCTCCTAACAGCTGGTGCTCCTAACAATCTGGTCCCTTTTTTACTGTCATCTGGTTGACAGCTTGCTAAAGGGAGTCTTCTGGTTAAGGGGCGGAAGCTGCTCCAGAATATCCTCAGACATCGGTGTCTTCTGCCCCATAATTGTAGGATGTGTGTGATGCCATCCATGGGGTCAGCTTCATCACTGCCTCAGTCTGTGTGCTTGGAGGTGTTGGGATCTCTGTGGTGTGAAAGCACCAGGCTTTAAGGTGTTCTCTGGCTGCAAGACATGCTAGAAATCCACACACTTTTCAAAAGTGAGTTGTAAGCAATAAATGATTCCTGTGGCATTTCTTGCTGGGCCCTGTAATACAATTAGTCTATATATAGATCTGATTTACACACAGTTTGCCCAAATACTGGTTTCAGACAAAGGGAGGCCCGAGGTTTATGGCTTTTTTTTTTTCCTTTTTTTTTATTATTGAATAAATACGTATATATTTTAAGCATATTTCTGAAGTTTGCCAAATGGCCTTTTATCAAAAAGGTTCACCGGAGCAGCTCCGTCTGTTGCAGCATTAATACCCATTGGCAAGCGAGTGCATTTCTATTGAATTAGGTTCTTGGATCACCTCTCCAGAGTATCTCAATGCTGTGGTATTTTATGGCTGACATGAATGTTGTGAGGTCCTGTGGTTGAGGGTTGCTGTTTTGTTGTGTTTTTTTTTTTTTTTTTCTCCTCCTCTCTCTCTTATGGCATTAAGTTGCGGTACTGGATTGGACTTGTCATTTAGACCAAGGCTGCTCCCTTGCTTTCCTGTGGAATTGAGGTTTCTCATGGAAAATATGACGCTATGCTATCTTGAGCATCAGGAAAACTGATACCGGTGCTTAATTTCATTAAAAAACCCACTTCCCCAGGTGAAGTGGAGCATGAAACTACTGCAGGGCTTCTCTCCGGTGGTCTGCACGTTGCAGGAGCAAGCAGTGCCCACCCAGCATGGGGCATTTTGTGCCATAACCAGCCTCAGCCATTGCGAAGGGGTTGGGTTCACTGAGAGGCAGGGCTGGAGGCCACCACTGCCACTCATGTCATGCTTGTGGGTGCATCCAGGCTGTGGTAGCTCTGCTTTGGGTGTGAATTCGCTGGGTGTGAAGGCGGTGGCATCTCGCTAGGGTAATGATACAGCAGGCCGCTTGGGCCGTTTCTCTGAGATTTATTCAGGACACTCCAATTCCCGTGACTGTTTGACCCAGGGAGACCTTAAATTATGTCTGGATCCTTGCCTCAACCCATTTCAACTCTATTTCCCACATGATTGTGCTTCCTTTTCCTTGCTGCTGTGTCTTTGGGTTGCTTCCCGGCTGCTCAGAGCTGCCTCTCTCTTCACTGGATAACTTTCCACTCAAACCCACCTTGGAAAGTCTCTTTTCTTTGCCCCTCTCCTCCCTCCATGTGGCCATTGCTATAAATGACCTTTGAGATAGCCAACCCTCAGCGACGGGGGGTGGCAGCTGTGAAAAACCCTGTAAACTACAACATATCTTTAAAAATCTGGCTTGAATTGAGAGGGTCAGGAACCAAACTGAGCTCCCCCGACCCGCATACGGGAAGTACAACAGCATTTTACACACAGCAGAGCTTTGCCTGTGAGCCCCACAGAGCCCCAGCTGCCATTTGGCCCTTTCTGACACCCTCAGTACAAATAAATGTAATTAACTTCCAAAACAGTGTGTGGGAAAGTGTGTTTTGGTGATTTCAGGTGGAAGCTGGCTGATCTCAGCTGATATGTTGCAGCCCCCGGGAGCAAATGGAGCCACCGGTGCCGGCAGAGAGGAGTTTTTTGGGGGGGGCATTCGGCTGTGGGCTTTTTTCTCCTTCCACATATTTTTCCATTTGCGCTGAAATGTAGGCAAGATTTTCTGGCAGGATGTCTTCCCATGTTGGTCACGATTAAGTAGTTAAACATACAGCTGCGGATGGCTTTCCAGCCGGGATGGCTTTCCTCTCTGCGGCGGTTAGGGGTAAAGTAGCCATCTCCTGCTGCGAGCATGAGCAATTGCAGGGAAGAAATGAGACTCAGAAGTCACCAGAGGGTAAATACACAGATAAAGCAGGAAGCTGAGGGAAAACCCACTGCAGTCAGCCTTCCTGCAAGGTTTTTTCCCTTGCTCCTGATGGAGCTGGTGTGTGGTGGGGTGGGTAACCGCCATCTCAGGAGCCACGCTTCTCGTCCCAGGGTACCGCAATGCTGCGAGCCAGCTTGGGCTGAAGGGCATGACATAGCAGAGAAAGATGCAGTGTTTTTAATACCTTCTGTTGCTTCAAGAGCAGCCCAGGTCAGCCCTCACAGCCGGGGCAGGGTTTAGAGGGAATCCACAGCCTCCATGAAGTGGCCCCTTGGGCTTCCTAGACTCCCTGCAGCTGCAAAACATGGAAAGCCCAATATTATGATGCTAGCGACAAAGTGTTTTTTACTGTCTGGAAGACTGGCTGAAAAGGGGTTAGGTTTGGTCCTCAGTGTTGTGAATAATAAACTTTTTTTTTTCTTTCTCTCTTCTCTTCTTTCCTAGCAACATCCTTTCTTCACCCTGCACGAATCCAAAGAGACAGACGTCGCCTCTTTTGTCAAACTCATCCTGGGAGACTGAGAACTGGACTTGTATATGAATTGCCCTTCTGTGGACTGGTGGGTGCAGGGGAGGGGCGCGTGGCAGGACTTGTCATGAAAGCACCAACAGAAAGTCGCCGTGTTTTGTTTTGTTTTGTTTTTATTCTGAGAAACCCCCGCCTCGCCGAAGTTTTTAAAAGGGTTCTTTGGTATCCATAGTGACATAGAACGAGCTGGTTAGTGAAATGAATTTTAATAAGGTTGGTAACCTTAAAACAAAAACAAAACAACAAAAAAAATTTAAAGAGTGATTTACATATTTAATGACAGTCAAAATCCCTCTTCCTAACTTTCTCCTTATTCCCCGTCCCTTCCTCCCGAACCAGAATTTGCTTTGTCATGGTAATAGGTGCTATGGTAGTCATGAAGTTGTATGTAGATTTATATTTTGTCCCTTCCATTATTTTAATATTTATGTTAAGTGCTTGATGGAATAGATTTCTGTTTTATATGAGGATGAATGTGTGGTGACGATGATGATGCTAAATGAGGCCACAGCAAGCGATAGTTCTAGGGCTTTGCTGGGGTAAAGGTGTCAAAGGAGAAGAGAAAGACGAGAAGTGTCTGTGTCGTGGAAAATATTTAACATGCATCTTAAAAAGAATTTATAAACAAGGATCTCAGCTCAGCTACTCGAGCTGCCTTCACGGGGTGCGAGGCAGCGTCACTGTAAGGCAGGGAGGCCCCGGCGTCCCGCGAGGTCTCCTCTCCTCCGGAGACCATGCTCCGAGCCCGGGCAGCACGGCCTGGCCAGCCTGGTGCCTGCGGTGTTCTGCCAGCCTCCTGCCCGGGGAAAGCCCCTGCCCTGTGTCCCAGCCACTTATTCTGCTATAGCAGGCAGGTGATGAGGTCCGGGGTGGGAAGATACTGTGGGAGACTGGCTGGGATCGAAGCCCCAGGGGGAAAAGGCTTGTCCAGTAAGTTGCACAGAGATCAGGAGGAGGCTGCGGCGGCTGGTCCCCACCTGCCCTTGTGCCCAGCGGCGTTGCAGTGTCTGGGGTCACCTGGGCTGGGGATGTGCTGCTTTGGGTCTAAAAGGGTGTTCCTCTCTCCTTCTCCAGTTGGGAAAGGCCAACAGTCTGCATAGCAGGGATATCTCGGCGCGAGTTTCCAGGGCTCTCAGCGCTGCCTCGGCAGCAATCCCTCTGTACTTGCCCGTAGACTTTGGGAGTGCTAGCAAGCTCCCCTGGAGCCTGTGCCGGTGTGCGGTTTGGGCCGTGTCCAGCGCTGGTCGGGATGCTGAAGGCAGCCGGGAGTGCTGGGCTCCGGCACAGGCTGCAGGTGTCCCCCGTGAGAGCAGCAGCCGGGAAAACCACGCAGGGAAACCACAGCCCACCCGTACCAGGAGCTTGTTGCTGTTGGCCAGGTCCTCGGAGAAAAGCTGCGAGCCAAGGGCAGGAGCACGGGGGCTGTCTGGGTGGTTGGGGAAGACAGCGTATCACGCTGCTTTTAGGTAAGGCGGTTACTTTCTAGAAGAGGGGGGAACTGTGCGCTGCAAGACATTGCCGTGAGTCTGGAGCAAGGCCACTTGCTCCAGATTGATGCTGGTTTGACTGAGCCAAACCTGCACAGCTGCCTTGCTCGGCTTTGAGGCCTTTGCCTTTGCCTGTGGCTCCTTCCCACAGCCCTGCAAAGGAGAGTGCCTGTATGTGGCTGAGCTGCAGCGTGCGTGCGTGCCTTGTGCCCCTTTGCGTGCTTCCCTTCCCCACCCATCACTTCTGCACAGGCTCTTGGAGCCAAATCCCAACTGGAAGCATGCCTTGCCCTGCAACATTTCAGTTGCACGGGGTGTAATTCAGCCTGGGATCCTGCCCTTTCTCTCCCAGTTTAGTGGCTTTGGTCTCCGTTGGAGTAGGTTGGGCTTCTGGACTAGCCTGAACACCCACCTGGGAAGCGACCCCTTGGAAAGGCCAACGAGGAGGGCAGTGTTTGGAGCAGGGATCCCCGAGCGGCAGTACCACTAGCACCAGGGCCATGCCGACCACTTCAAAGAGGTGCAGACACCGCCAGTGCCTGGGCTGCCGCTGTCACCGCCACGGCCGTGGCTGGTGGTGCCCACAGAGGTGGCTGCGAACCCTAAACCCGTGCTGCTCTGCCCTGGGGCCAGCATCAAAGAGGACAGGGCTGCATCGCTCCCGAGGATTCATTGATCCTTGTGCCCCTCCGCTGCGGAGCGGGGTGGATTGAGGCGGGCTCGCAGGGGTCAAGGTGCAGGAGTTTCCTTGCTGCAAAGAGCTCACGGGTCGTGCAGGCTTTGGGGTGGAGGTTCCCCTTCCTCAGCCGGTGCTTCATGAGCCTGCCCGAGGCTCAGTAACGATGAGCTCCGTATTCCACTTCGTGTCGAGGAGAACCTTTCAGGTCACATTTCGTTGCGGGTGAAACACAAAAGATGTTTTACTTCACAGTGTAATTTTAAAAGGCCTCGCATGGCTCATAATCTGCCCTCTCATATTCCATGGTGTGTGTGTGTGTTTTCTCTCTCTCACTTTCTCAGAGTCACAGAGCTGTTTTGATTGATTGTCCTCAGCTGCAGCTGAAAGTCCGGCCAGCCAGTTTATAGAGTTGGTTCCAGCATCAATTCTCGCTTTGAAAAACATGACATTTAAAACCACCCTTTGGTTTTCCTACATATGGATCTGATGCTTTTGTTAAAGATTGTTTTTGCTGCTTTTCTCCTGGAATATAAGTCTCGTTTGGACACCGCATCTCCTTGACCTCACAGCACCTTTATTTCAGTGCCATTGTAATTGACAGGTTGAATTTATGAGATACTGTCAAAGTTCAGTATTAATAGCAGATATTAATGTCACCAGCGTTTTCCAATAGAAAATTAATGTCAGTGTTGTCTGCAGCTAGTAACCCTCTAAAACGATTCCTGCATGCCTCAACACTACATGCTGAGTGCTTTCTTTTATGCTTTTTGCTCTTGCAGTGCTTGGGCCGTCTAATCCCTTTGTTTTAATGACATTACAATAGAACATGCAACAAATCACTTCACTTCCCTCTTGATTCTCCATGACTTTGTTCCTTTAAAAGTCATTTACGTCAGCCCAGAGCAAGTGTGAATCCTTATGACCAGTGTGAGTAAAAGCAGCGATCCGCGTGATCACCGCTGCGGAAGGTACTCACGGCAGGAGAGCCACGCGGAGGCTCTGCCTCTGCATCTCTTGTAGCATGTGTGGACACAAAGCTTGGCCTGATCCAGGATTTTCTTAGAGAGAAGCCTGAGCTGGTGGCCTCAGTGCAGGGAGGAGAGCCAGGGACTCCTGCGTGCTTAAAAGCTGAAAACATGCTGGGTTGCAAGACAAAAATCAGGCTCTTTTCTCTTTCCTTTGATTGTGAGCTCTGTAAAGATGAAAAGGCTTTGGTCAATACTCAAAATCTTGTTAGACTTTAACATGAGCACAGGTTGGCCTGTGGCAGGCATGAATTGTGGGACATCAAGCCCTTCCTAACCACCATGCCCCCCGACCAGTCCTGGTGCTGAGCTGAAGCTGTTTTCCAAAAGGCTTTTTTGTTTCCGACAGCACTGTGGGCAGCACGCAGGGTGTTAGATTGTCCTGAGTCAGGATATTTAAAGTGTGAAAGAAGCAGGTCTTATGCCATGGACCTGAAACAAACCAAAACACACCAGGGAGCAAAGAGGAGAGGAAAGCTGCCCGGAGCTCAGCACCAAGCCGTGGCCTGGACCAGCAGTGGGAATTAATTCCAGCACAGCGAGGCGTTTGCAGAGCAGCGAGGGCCTCTCTGCTCCTCTCTGCTCCTCTCTGCTCCTCTCTGCTCTGCCACAGCAGCAGCTGAGGGGCTGCAGGAGACATGCACAGCCCATCCTCATGGCAGGAAGAGGGAGACCACAGGGGCATGATGTTCCGCTTTTTTCCTCTGACACGCAAATTCCTTACAGCTCCTGATGTGCCTGGAGCCTCCTGCATGTTTGAGGCCTTGCCTTGAACTGTGGCAAGCCTGAAAGCTACTTTTTTAGGGACCCTGCTGGTCCCTGAACTTGATGGAGGTATCGGAGGGCATTTGCTGGTTACTGTTTTTAAATGCCAGGTTCCTGCTGCTGCGGTGGGTAGAAGGCCCATCCTCTCTGGAGATTTTCCGGGTGTACAAAACTACACAGATATCCACGTACTGTATTTCTGCATTTTTCCTGCCGTTTGTTGGGCTTATTGGCAAGGAAGGAGGCATCTCTGACTTGTTGCGGAGGTGGGACCATCAGTTCTGGAGGCAGCTGGCCTCCCCTGTGCAGCGGGGAAGGCAGTTGATGGGTCAGAAGTGGATCTTAAAAAATAAAGTTGAGCTCCCACTTCTTTAGCAGCTGTGGAGGGAGGTGGTTGTGTGCCTGCTGGGTCAGCGTTAGGTGCACCTTGTGGCAGTGCCGTGCCCGGTTCCAAGGGCAGGAACACCAGCACTCCCAGCCTTAGCCAGGACTTCTCTGTGTTTGCAGGAAGCTAAGTATGTACCTGCACGTTTCCCTTCTTTCCTAGACATTTTGGAAGAGGAAATCCTGCTCGGCCAATGCAGCATTGCTTTAGTGGCTGGTCTGATGTAGTTCAGACAAGGTTCCCACCAGCTCCCTTGTTTAATAGACCTCTTTTTTATTAAAAACAAAACCCAAACTCCTCTCTCAGAAAAGCCAGCCAAGATGCTCTTTTTTTTTCTCTCTTCCATCTTGTTCCTCTTAGAGGAACTCTGGGAGCCTGTCTTGGTGCTTTCACTCTTTCACATGCCAAAGATTGCTACATCCCTCTTAGTTATGCTCCTGCCAAACCAGATCTTATAGTCTTGCCTCAAAAATCATCCACTTCCCTGCTCCTTGGGGTTCCTTTTGTTGCTGTTGCTTTTTCATTGAATTTCCTCATGTTTATTGACATGTCTATTGTTGAGCTTCCTGGACTCATGCGGCTCTCTTTTTCAGATACAGAGAAAGACAAATAGTTGCCTTCACTGGTCTGCTCCCGCTGTTGGGGAAATACTGCTAGCGATATGATTCCTGCAGATGGGGATGGGTCTCATTTAGAGCTAGGGTCATGGAGGGTGTAAACTGGCATTGCTCCATTGGCTTTGCTGGAAAAAGGCCAGTTTTGTCCAGCTGAGAATCTGTCCTTACTGTCTAAACAGTTATTACACACTAATAAAGATTAATGATTGTAAATCCCCGCGGATTATACATAAAATGGCAAGTTTTACTCATTAATCTTTATTGCCATATTATAGCTGTTTATGTTAGAGGAGTCATCTCTCTCTGTTCTGAACATGCACTTAGGAGGAGGGGGCTGAGCTTGGGGCAGACGAAGGGTGGACATAACAGACCAGATGTCCATGTGTTTGACAGTCTGTGTCCTCTCCCCCAAGTTGGTTGTTTCCTTGAAAGCCTTTAACCAGCAGCAAAGGATGTATCACAGAGCTTTGTCTGTTTCTCTGGCCTCTGGCTGAGCTATAAAATCCAGATTGTTTCTGGTGAGACGGGATCAGATCTCCTAATTAATATTTCAGCTCGGCCTTTACTGGAGCAGATGGATACTATGAAATTTGACGTGTGCTCTGGCAGGCCAGAGCTCTGCAGCAGACTGACATTGACTCTGGACCGTGGCTGGAGGAGATGCATTCTGTGCTGTATGCAGCTCTGTTGCAGGTTGAAAGAATGCAGCTCCTTCATGTAACCCCACGCCACAAAAGCAGTTGATTTTGTTTTTAAGGAGGGCAAGAAAAAAAGCTCATTTTAATCTCAGCCTTTATGTATTTGTAGGTGAGCATAGGCACAGCTAGGAGGTGGTGGCGCCAGTGGTCTGGACACAAAGGTTTGTGTGCTGTAGAAATGAAGAGGACTCTAAAGAGAGTGTAGTAAACTGCAAGGGTGGTTTTAATGGCATAGGGACAAAATAAGTCCTCTGCTAGGCAGCTGGTCTCAGTCCCCTCTGCCAAGGAAGGTCTGGAGGTGGTGGAGAAGAGTGAAGCAGACAGAGAGGAATGGATTTAGGGCATGCGTTTTGTCACCTGTCCCAGATTGCCACTGTGTCCCCACCTCTTGCAAGAGAAACAAAATTTAAAACTCAAAAGAAAATGGCTGGGAAAAACTGCAAGTGAACCAGTGCTTGTTGCCTGCTGCACGGCCTCGTGCACCGCTGCTTCCCCTGCCAAGCTCGTCAGTGAGGTTCCTTGGACATAGGTGATGGGAAAAGCTTGGGAAATGCCTCTGTAGCTGAGAAAGAAGAGGGTAAACATCTTAAGGTGGCTTATAACTAGCTGAAAAATGGGAATATCTAATTTATTGACCACAGGGGCAAGTGAATTCTGCAGGGAGCTATGCTGCGGGCAGCGCTGTTCCCAGGAATGACTGGCTCGTGACATGTATTACACGGCCTCCTTTAGTGCACTCCTGGGTTGCTAGAAAGCTCTTAGCTTCCGTCGACCCCTTACATCTCGCTCACTGTTACATTTTGCATTTTAGTGTCTGGGATTTTACTAGCAGCCTTTTTTCTAGGCGGTTGGGCAGAGTGAAGGCAAGGGAAAGGGGCCTCCGGCCAGCTCTCGGCGGAGCGCTTTGGGAGAGGACGGCGCTGCCTGCATCTTATCCAGTGCCTGCCTGTGGGAAGCCGCAGCCAGGGCCTCGCTACCCTGCGGGTATCCAGCCCAAGCGAGAGCTTCCCCGGGCTGTCGGATTGCTCTCTGACACGCTCTCATGCTTCGCTGCCATCCCATTAAAAATCCCTTCCTGGAAGCAGAGCAGCTCCGGGGTTGCAGCAGCCTCGCGGCATGGCGGCTCACCCTTGCCGGCAGCCAGGCTGCGGGCCGGGCAGCGTTTTCTTCCTCGAAAGGCTCTTGGGTTTCTCTAAACGATGGGGCACGACTCCAGTGGCTGCGAAGTGCCGCGAGGATAAGCTGGGAAATGCTTGGAAGCGTCTTAAGTGCGCTGGAAATAGAGATGGAAATCTCAAAAGATCAGACGGCTTTCGGCAATTTCCAAAGCTGTGTGGTTTTAGCCAGACCTGAAAACCCTTCCTAGAAGTTTATTTCAGGGTATTTTGGTATGTTACTTTCGCTTTTGGGCCCAGCTAAATCCAGGAAGCTCAGAATAGTGTAATTTTAAAATAAAGGATAAACACACCCGCCCCAAGTATTGCTGAACCGATCAGGAAGGTTCGTGTTTGGTTTTTCATACAGGGCGAATTCAGGCCAGCTCAGGGTTTATCCTAATTCATTTTCATTTTGCCTCAGATTTTTATTCTTTTTGAGAAAACAGGAGATCAGTCTGTGGTGTTTCTGAAACGCCTTGACCCATCACGCAAGGGTGCGAACCACGTTGTGCCAGAACGCGGATGGAGATAAGTGCTACGGCAAGAGGTGGCCAACTCTGAGAGATGGAAAGCAGTCTGGCAGCAAGCGTGCCCACAGCCTCCAAAAATGTAGGGAGATCGATTTTCCCCACGGTTGCGTGTGATGGAGGTATTGGGGTCTGCCACGTCTCCTTTTGCTGTCTGTTTGTTTCTCTAGTTAAGAGCTTTCAGCCGTCTCGAGGTGTCCAGGAACAATAGCTGAAAGTCTTCAGTATTTCTCAGCCCAGTTGTATGCTGTTTTTGTTTTTTTTTTTTTTTTTTTTTTTTTTCAGGAAGGGTATGGTGTGAAGAGTCAGAAAGGACCAGGTGTCCTTGATTTAGGCAGCCAGAGGGAAGAGATGTAGATTAAGTGCCTTGTAAGAGCCAAAAAGGTGTGTTTAAAGATAAATTACAGCCTGCACTGTAGCTGTTAAGTCAGGATCGAATTTTCACGTCTACAGGTGCAGCTGCAGAGCTCCCCATCCACATTTTGCCCAGAGTTAGTCATGAGTCTTCCATAAATATCTGATAACACAGCCCATGCTGTGCGGTGGTCTTAACTGAAATCGGGGCTCTACAGGCAGAAAAAAGCCCGGTACAAAGTACAGCATCACCAAACCCAGGATGTAGCTCTGAAATTCCCCATAAGTCTAGGTATGTAGTGCATTTCCAGAGCTCTGCCACCGTTTCTCTTTCTCCATAATGGTGAATCAAGTGACTTGTGTTTGGTGACGGCTGTCACCGTGCCAGCGGGGCTGCTGGAAATCGTCACAACATGCAAAACGGTGGGAATTTGGCATTTGTTTTTCAATAGCAATACACTGGGGGGAAGCTGCTACATGTAGCGTCTTGCAAACTGGGGATATGCTGGAGTAAAACTTGTCATTTCTCACAGAAAAAAAAATAGCTGCCTAAAAATGTCCAAAATCTTCAATTTAAGGACTGACAGTTTTATTCGTGAAGATCCATGTTTGGCATCAAAATATATGAAATTTCTAGAGTTTCTGTCTCTCTGCGTGTGAAATGTGCTTTCTTGCAATGGTGGGAAATATGTAACAAGGATATTTCTATGTACTTTCACTAAAAAAATAAAAAATAACTGAGCTGAATGGAAAAGCAACCACTTCCCAGTGGTCTGCTGGTGTTGAAGAGGACAAAGGCAAAGCAGCTGTGCTTTGAACACATTAAAAAGAGAAAACTTCCAACCTACTGTAGTGCAAGTCTATTTTGTTTTGTTTTATTTTATTTTATTTTATTTTATTTATTTTATTTTATTTTATTTTATTTATTTTATTTTATTTTATTTTTATTTTTATTTTTATTTTATTATTTTTGGGGTGTTTCTTTTTCTTCTTCTTTTTTTTTTTTTTTTTTTTTTTTCTGTACCATCCTTTATTTCATAACTGTGAAAGTCTCTGCTTTTCCTTACATCTGGAAAGCTGATTATTCTTTCTCATGTTCTTATTATTTATTATTTATCCATTCCTGGTACTACCCAAGATGTGCTGAAGGTATCTCCCAGCCTGCCCTCGAGCTATATTGAATCGCTCTCGTATCTCCTGACAGCTGGGATAGTAAGTGTCAGTAGATGGCTAATTATTATTTTAAATTATATATAGAGCAGTTCAGATTTTCTTTTAGTGACCCAGTTTGCTCTGGAATTGGAGATGGAGATAAGCAAGCTTTTTTTTTTTTTAAAAAAATATTTTTTCCACTTATTCTTTAAATGTCTTGGGGTATTCTGAATAAGCCTACTCACTTTTTTGGTGTTGTTTTTAATAAGAAAAACACCGGTCGGGTTGTAGTTGTTCCTTCAGGAGGGCATTGACTAGCATCAGGGTCAGTTTAGCTGCCATGAATGCTCAGTGCCGCGGCTTCGTTAACCAGCAGCGCACTGGAATTCCAAGAAAAGGATCGTTTTCTACCTGAGGAATAACACCTGGCTTGTGATGGCCTGGGTTTGTCCGAGTCTCATCAGAAAAAAGCCTGGAGTTTTGTGTTAGCCCTCGAGGCAGTGAGGCGCTGAGGCCTGCCTCTGGCCAAACACCTGCCCTTGTGAGGAGGCCGCGAGTCCTGCCCATGAGAGGCTGTGCTTGCTCTGTAGGAGACAAAATCCTGTATGTATGCCCTGCGTGAGTCTGTAAAGACTGGCATCTCACAAATACGTGCTTTTTGTTCTTTTCCTCCCGTCCCCCCTCTTCGCAAAGGTGCCTTGCTGCTCTGCTGCTTCCAAAGCCTCCCCGGCCTTGCTGTGGTGCATCTGTTTTCTAACAGCTTGCATTGGTTTTCTGGTTTGTTTTTTCTTCCCCCTATGTATAAGAAACGTTGGGTAGCAGAATGTGGAATTCATTAGAAGTTCATAAAGCAGGGACCTCAGAAGGATGTGGGTATAAATGCTTTTCAGGCATCTGAGGTGAACTTTAAATGGAGCTTTGGCCCTCATTTGCTTTCTGCTTTTCAAATACCATTTATGAGAAAGTGGAGCTGTCAAAGCCACGCATGAACTTTGCCTTCTTGCGAATAACTTGTCTCAAAGTAAATTGTCAAAATGCACCAGGAACTCGTCTCAAAGTAAATCCGGTAGCTCTCCAAGGCTGGAAGCGTGCGTGCGTTGGGGGTGTGTGTGTGTGCAGGGGTGGGTGCCGCGAGCAGCTGCCATTTTGGAGATTTAAAAAACACAATGCGAGTGTTTTCAAAAAGGGCAATGTAAAATATTTATTTCTTGGCAAAAGCACATCAGACCACATCTCCCATCCTTCTTTTAATTGCTTCATGTTTGTTTTTGTTGTCTAAGTCTTTGCTGGCCTGCTTCCTCCGCAGTGCTCGCTGCTGCTCGGCAGCCCGTCACCTCACACAACCCCTCTGGCTGCGAGGGAGTGCGTGGCACGGGGCAGCTCGCCGGAGCTCATGAGAATCAAAAGTGTCCCCATCCGAATGCCAGACCCTAAATCATAGCTTTGGGTGAGGGTGGGTGGGGATAGGAAGCTTTGAGTCCCCACACTTCTCGCCCTGGCTTGGCCAGCACTGGTGAACACATGCTGGGGGTTTACTGAGCAGAAAGCAGGTGCTGTCGTCTTTGTGAGATCACACCTGGGTTCTCCCCAGTGCCGAATGAGGTTTGCAGTCAGGCAAAACTGCACGTTGGAGGCAGGCAAAACTTCCCATGGGAGGCAGGCAGGCACTGCAGAGCCCCCGGGTGCCCCCATGCTCCAGAGCGCATCGGTGGTCCCCCGGCTGCTGGCCCCTACAGCTTCACGTCCGTGCTCTCTGAAGCACTTCTCCTAACCTGTGTTGTCTTCATTCATCTCAAAGCTGTTCCTCGTACTATGAAGATGATAAATAGTAGGAAACTGACAGTAGGACCATGTGCGTAACATTAGATAGGCTTTTATTTAATGTTGTTGTTTTAATAAGATGCTTTTAGGATCCGTGTTGTACTGGATTAAGAACATTGGTGGAACAATTGAACTGGTATTCTTTAACCCTGGCTGCCCCAGGACCTTTCCCTCTGCCCTCTTCATTTGGAAAAAAAAAAAAGTAAAGATTGGGAGAATATATTTAACTTGAAAAAAAAAGTACCCTGCTGGTGAAATAAGTTAATCTTCTTTACTGCGCTTCAATTTTATTTCTCAGGATATCCAAAGGTTTATCACTGCTGCTGAGAGAAGGGGACAGTACACCTTTTGAAACTTCAACCACTGTAACCGTTTTCCAGATGTGTGTGTGTGCGCGTGTGTGTTAAACTCAGCACTGTGTGTGCGTGTGTTCTGCTGAATATTGTGTGCATCTAAGAAGTGCTTCAAACAACTGCCTGGAAGTCAAAACCAACCACCTCTTTCCAGTCATATGTTTGCCGTGACTTTTCATAACCACACTTGAACTAGTGGTCTTGGATTAAATATTCAAAGAGCAGGGCATCTTTATAGCAATGCTATGTCAGTCAAATTAAGAAAAATGTACACAAAAATAAATAAATGAAATTTAAAAATAACATGCTGTCAGTCTACCTGCATTTACCCCATGGAAGCACAACCCGGGACTGTGAAATAGTTGCTGGGAACACATTTTGTACAGCTTTTGCTATTCATATGGAAGATTTTTAAGGATCTTGTAACAGCTTATCGTACATTATTGAGAACTGAGGAATGCTCAAGCTGCTGTACAGAAAGAATCGCCTTTCTGCCGTCGGTTTTTCTTTCTGCGCTTCGGCTAGCGTGGCTGGCGCGAGCAGACGCATCCACATCCTGTCCAGCCCACATCAAAGGCGTGAGCCCCGGCCCCCGACGCGGCTCTGGCAGGGCGCTGGTGGGACCAGAGGAGCCGGCTTCCTGCCCCCCCAAAAAGAATCTTTCCAGCCTGGACTGGGGGTGCAGTGGGTTCTGAGCGGACACGGCCTCTGCGGGTGCAGGTCTCGGGGCTGGGCTGACACCAGCGTGAGCCGCTGGGGCTGGGGACCTGGGGGCTTGCTCATGCCCGTGGGCAGCGCCTTGCACCAGTGCTGGAGTGGGCGGGGGGCTCAGCAAAATCAGCCCTGGTGCTTTGCTCTGTCTTCACCAAGTCTTGCATCCAGCCCTGTTATCTGCAATTAAGCCTCTTGTTTCTTTAAAGGTTAACTATGCATTTGTCATGATGCAGAGCCAATTTTCACCCTTAATTTATTAGTCAAAGTCAAATAGCATTTTGCTTGAGTAAAGCATGCTGGTCTGGATCGTACTGAAATATGAACAGCTATTTTCCTCTTTTTCATGTAAATAAAATGATGCTTCCATTTATATAAGAATTGCTGAAAACAATATATCAGCTCCCTCTGCTGATCCTGCAGTCCCAGTTAAGGCAAAAGCACTGGTTGCAGAGCTGGTGCGCTAAGGAACGAACTAAATAAAAATAGCCTACTTAATATGATCACCCTTAAGGGCACAGGAAAGGGATCGATGTTTATTGCATAGCAGAAAGCACAGTGTCCTGGGTTGAACATGTTCAGATTGCAGGGGAACGTTACCCAGCATCGGGGATGAGAATGCCAGTGACATGGAGATTGCCATAAAAACGTCTGAAGAGAAGAGCTACAAGAGGCACATAACCATTTCTGGGAATCCTAAGTAAAACAGCTGCTGAAGTTTCATCCATGCTGTGGTATGTGTGTGTGGATGCGTGTTCCATTTAAAAGAAATTAAGAGCCCTACTTCTATTTTATCAAATCAAATTACCCTTGTATGTTCAGAATATTTATGCATCAGTACTTTTTTTTTTTTTTATTAGAACTTTATCTCACTGTAATCAATTCCAAATACAAAACTATTTTTATCGCTGAAATGCAGTGGTAATTTATAAGATGTAGACGGAACGCACACGAGATGCCAAAAGCAATTTTATGGAGCCTCTTTTGTTGTCATCTACAATGCATCAGCTCTTGCCTTCAGCCTCCCATCAATTTTAAAAGCCCCAAGATGAAAAAATAAAAAAATAAAAAAGAGTAAGTGTACTGAAGCAGCTGCCAGCCCCTAAAATAGTCTGGAGATACGTGTGCACCTTTGGGATAGCGTTTGATTGAGCACGGCACAGTAATGTAAGCTGGACTGAGCTTTGTAATACAATTATTTTAGTCAGCAAAATGGCATATCTTGTTCCCTCTGTGTCCCTTTCTACTACACAGTATCTCATGCATGTTCAGAAAAAGAAATTGTGAAGTAAGGTCCTGCATTGTCACAGCTAATGTCACACTGAAATGAGGAGGAGTGAAAGCTGAGGGTCCACAGCTGAACAGGAGCTCCAGCACTGGACAAGACAGTACGTAATCGTGTGTCTATGCTGAAACATGCGTTGAAATGGTCCCTCTTTGGTCTGCTTTCCTGAAGGGAGGAATCTGAGTTGCTCACACTGTACATGACTGGTGGGTTAATTGTGAGCCCTTGTATGGATGGCACTGGGTTCTCAGCAGTTGCTGGCAAATATCTGTACAGTTTTGTGGATACATTTCTCTTCATGTGGTACAAGAGTGATCAATCATCTGGCACAGCAAGTGGCACTTGGGGAGACACATCCCTGTCCCTGCAGAAAGTACCTCGGCCCCTGGATGCTCCCTCATTTTGGTTGTACTCGGTGCTTGATGGAAGTGGACAGAGACGATAAGGAAAAAACAAATGTTGAGGTATAAACAGTTTGTAGTCATGAGAGATGGCAAAATTGAAGAGACATTTCACAACTCCGCTTGCTAAAGATAGCCTTGAGTATCTAGAATCCAATTGTGAATCCTGACTTTTGCTGGGAAACACTTTGGCCTGACAAATGGCATCTCCTTAACATTCCTCCACAGTGACCATCATGCAGGACTGTGGACCAAAGATCAGGAGAACCCGCGGGATTTTTTCTGTACACGGTGCTCTTCAAACACAGGTCTTGCTCTGCAGGTTGGCTCCTCTGCCACTCCATTTCCTTGGGGCTGTGACAAGGCATGGGAAATTTGGCATTTGGGTTTAATAAAAGGGGCATGGAAAAAAGAGTATTTGAGGTGACACACACTTGTTCTTGGCATGAGCTGCTCTGCCATCTTCTCTGTATCATGAAAAACGTGCTCATAGCTGGCACAGGCAGAGCAGCGCAGTGTTCCTGCCTCCTCCGTCTTCTTTTCTCCCCACATTTGGGATCCCTTCTGGGCATGCAGCAGTATTTACTTCCAAAATGCAAATATAATGAATGAAGCCCTTTGCTTCGAGCCCCCGAGGAGCACCCGCAGCAGCAGCAGTGTCCGTTCTTGGCCATGAGCTGTCTCTGAGCTGGCTGATGCAGCCATCGGTTCTGCTCTCTGGAACTGCCCTGGCGTTCCCTGCTATAAAGCCAGTATTTTACCACTCCAGCACACTTCTGGTTACAGGTCTGGTGCTCAGGCTCTCTGGTGCTGGAGTGTGTGTGGGATGATGCTGAAAACAAAGTATGGCAGAGTTTCATGAGAGTATCTTGCATCTAGAGGTGGTGCTGCTTACTGATGTTAAAGATATGGACATAGCAGTCCAGGTTTGATCTGCTTGCCAAATCCTAGTAATGTTATGAGGGGAATAGACAAATTGGAAGTATTTCTAGTCATAAAAAGCATGCCATTTTAATACCCAATGATTGGGTATTATATATTTATAATATAATATATTCATGTTAGTACATCTATTTCAATATACTCCTAATAGCTATAGATGTTAAAAATGAATGTAAGAACATTACAGAGTGCTTACAAATTACTAACAGCAAACCTTACTAAGGCACCTTTCTTGTTTGCATACCACTTTCACATTAGAGTGCTTTTGGGAAATAGTAATAATAATAATGATAATAATAATAAATCCCTCTTGAAGGTATCGTTACTAAAGCAGTTTGCATGCAGATCACTTCAGGCTTCAGCACTGGGACTCTGCTAGGTTAGGAAATGAAGGCCAAGATTTGTTGATTGAGATCAGATGGCTGGTGGCGAGAAGGAATCTAGATGACTTAACTGGAGGGATTAAACTCGAGTCTTTTGGCTTCCATTTGGCTGTTTTATAAACTCCACCGCTGGGCCAGCTAGCTGGGCCGCGTTCCCCTCGTCGCGTATGTGTGATGTTAGCGCGGCGGTTTGGAGCATCAGCCAGTCAATCGGTGTCAGCAGTCCAGACGTCCTGGGTGAGAAAGGGAAAGGCAGGACAACGGAAAGCTAAAATTAGTCCCTGAAGCGCCCGTCCATGCACCTCCAGCCTGCCCTCCCACTGCTGCTGGCTGCAGGGAGCGGGGCCAGCGCTCGCCAGGCCAGGAGGTGGTGGCTGCCAGGGGCACCCCCGCTGCCAGGGCTTCTCCGTGCCGAGGGCCGAGGGCTGAGGGCCCTGTGCTGCGGGCTGAGGGCTATGGGCCATGGGCTGAGGGCCCTGGGCTGTGGGCCGAGGGCTGTGGGCTGAGGCCTGAGGGCTGTGGGCCATGGGCTGGGTGAGCACAGCCCCTGGGGAGCCTCCCTCATGAGGCACAGCCCCGCGGGGGCAGACACCGCTCGCTTTCTCCATTCCTTCTGGGCCCTAACCTTTCACTTTACAATGCTGATTGAAACCAAGAGTGGAAAGAAAAAGTCAGCCCCGCTCTCTGTTTTCCTTCCCCTCCCTTCCATTATCTTCTTGCTTTTCTATCCATCCTCATTTCACATGCCTCTCAGATTGCATCCCCCTGGTTTTCCAGTTATTTATTGACCCAGACCTAATTCCTTATTTCCAGAAATGTGTCATGAAGCCTGCCTTTGAGTCATTTGCTTTTTGCTTTCCAGGCTCACCTCTTTGACCACGTTTTCCTGTAAGAGATAAGGATATGGGGTTTGTGGAGTAATCGCAGCAGGATGCCTGGGTTTCATTCATAGATCTGTTGCCACCGGCCCGTTATGGAAAATTAGGAGAGTTATTTCACCTTTCAGTGCCTCACCTCGGTGTCACCATCTGTAAAACAAGGCTAATAATTGTTATCTCTTCCTTGCAGGAGAACTGGGGAGCTTCGCTAATGACCATCTGCTAAATGTTCTCAGAGCCTCACATGAACATTTCTACTGAAGTGCAAATTATTATTAGAAACCAGGGATTGTTACTGGATTGATATCAAATCATTGTCGACAGCTTCTCTGCAGGGAAAACTTAGGCGCAGCCAACAAGAACAAGCTGCATGTTTTGAAGTTGTGCAGTTGATTATATTGGCTTTCATCTTCTGGTAAGAGGATCCTCTGCCATCTGAACTCTCTGATCTCTGGGAACACAATTCATCCAATCAAGCTGGAGGAAAATAAACCTCCTCAGACAAAAAATAAAGTATCCACCTGAGATCATATGAAGATGGAAGATGTCAATTAATTCCCAGCCCCCCCCTCCTTAACTCTTGTAAACCCAGGATTCTTCTGGCCCACCAGGCAATGCTTAAGAGAACGATCTAATGCATCCATTGTACAGGCTCAGCATTGTGAAGAGCCTCGCGGGTCTGCCTGGCCTACACTGTAATTGAAAACATGCAAATATTTTATAGTGAAATTGGTGCCACTGAAGGCTTGTATGGACTGTCGAAGGGATGCTTGTTGGTCTCAGGGTAGCACACAGAGACCTGAGGTGCCAGGACAGTTTTTAGCCATGGTTCCTTCCTGGGGGGAGCTAGCCAGGCTGATCCAATGCAATTCCTCCCCAGGTCAACCTCAAGCTGCCCCCCAACACTGAGACCTGGTGGATTTGGCTGCAGACTGAACCTTGTTTAGTACCACACATATAGACAGAAGCCACCACTGGGCCATCGGTGGTGTGTGTCCCCTGCGCCCAGGACCTGAGCAAGTGCCACTGATGCCCTCACAGAGAACCACAGCCTTGCCTCCCCTCCTTTTCAAGTATGGGCTTATCTGTTGTATTTCCCCTAAGCTGGAAAATGAGAGGGAGGATTGCTGGAGGCTGCAACCCATTACTGGGTATTCAATAGCAGCACTGTCAATAGGGACAAACAGTGGAGATGGAGCTGAAAATGGGGATAATTACTAAGGCTGTGTTGTGAAGTCCAGAGAGCTCAGACCTCCTACGGCACTAAAACCAATAATATTTAACAGGTGAGGTGTAGCAAGGCCTGAGACTTTCCCCTCTGATACCGTCACATGCCATTATTGTCACTGTCTTAGTTTGCTGGGCTTAAGTAAAACAAAAGTGTTTTAGTGATGCAGTTACTATACAACATCAGCAGTTCTGTATGCACAAAACTTTTCCGAAAGGATGCTGTGAGGGCTTGCGGTGAAGAAAGTCAGCAAGACGGAGCTTTTGGGAGCTGCAAGGTGACAATAAATAGCATTGGTGCCAATATCTGTAGTGCATGGAGGACTCTGGGGACAAGACACGCCTCTCCTGCGCACTGCTGAGGTGCAGCACAGAGCATGTTAAAAATGGAAAAATACCACAGTAATTTTTTAATTAAAAAGGGATAACCATCTTGTGTTAAACTTTTAAAAAGCAATCCTCTACAGTTAAAAATATACCTGTAAAATAATATGTGCCTTTTGGCTATTTCCTATAATGCGTAACTTTGGTCACATGGCTCTCATTAAGACACCAGAAAATGTCATAAACTAGCATTTATAAGCTCAACGTAGGAAATTTCTGTATTTTTATTTTGAATTTATAATCCCAGTCCAAGATTTGCTGAAAGATATGAAACTTTATTTGAGGTTTTGGAAATGGAATGAATTCTGAGCAAAACAGTCTTCGTAAAAACTCCCATCTGCTCGAATTTTGACATTTTCTTCAAGCAAATATAATTTATTTATTTTTTTTATTCCTACAAAAATGCAAATATTAAAAAAAAAAAAATCTGGCTGAGAGCTCAGTCGCTAATACATAAAAAATGCAATGTTATGAAATATTAACAGTTTAAGATAAAAACGACTTCAGCCGCCTGGTAGCAGAAACTCGTGCTCTCTGCCTGGCTCTGCAGAGCAGAGTTCCCCTGGCTTTCACACTGCTGTGTGTGAGAAGAGAGGAAGTTTCACTCTGAAAATTGACAAGAAAATTAGGGAAGACGTTAACCACATCTTTTTAACACCGAGGTCTGAACAACAGTGCCCACGGAAGTTAATAATTCATCCTGCCCAAGCAGACGGGAGCTCCCCTGTTTCCTCTGAGAGCTCCCATCTCTTTCCAGCTCTCGGCAGGACGATGGTCGAGCTCGAAAATTCGAAAACAAGTGGACTAATTATACAGTGATGAGGCCAGACAAGCTGATGCCCTTCACTCTGAGACATCTGGGTGACCTGAGGCAAGCACAGAAGCGAGCTCTGGGGCTCGGTGCCGAGCGCGGCTCTTTCCCAAGCCGGCTGCAGGTGGCAATGCACGGATGTGTGAGCCCCGGAGCTCGGCCACAGCTCGGAGTGGAGGCTGTCGCTCTCGAAGAAGAAATACATCAGGAGGGAAATACGATAAGCATAATTGCAGGGAAGGGTTTAGAAGATCAGACAGGTTTCCTTTCGGTGGGAAGGGCTCATTTCTGAAGGCGGCTGCTGCGAGCTTTTTGCTTCCCCCCCAGCCCGTGCGCAGCTGCTCTTCATGGTGCAGCATCCCCCGAGGTGGGCGAAGCTCAGCGGCACGTCAGGGAACATCATAGGGGTAGAAAGGATGAAATGAGGCGTCTGCAACTCTCCTTCCCTGGACGCGTTGTTGTGCCATTCTCCCGGGAGCAAGAACGCAGACTTGCGGCTCTCCTTTCTTCCTTAAGGAAGATTAATTTCTGATTTATAGCATCCCTAAGTGCATTCCAGTGCCCTAGAAGAGTCACTGTAGGGAGTCACTGTGGAGTCCCTACAGTGTCCATCTACCAGTTCCCTTCTCTAGGTGTTGTAGCCAGGTTTGATCATAACTAAAAGCATTTTAAAGTTTCTCTTCTGTGTGGGTATTTAATTTTTTTGCAGTGCATTTAATACAAGGAGATGAATGGTCACTGGAAGAGGCAGCCTGGCAGAACAGATATCATTGCTGGGACGGTGGCAGGGAGCTTGCTGCCCTGAGCCGCAGAGACTTGGGTTCACATCTCCAGGCTCAGGACCATGGGCTGCCCTCCCCGTCAGCACCAGCCCTGCTGTGGGGTGCAGGATTCGTGCGTTCTGGGCAGGAATCTTCGATCCCTGTTAAGTTCCTCTTCTGGAAAATGGCCCTTATTTGCTATGCTGCGTGAACAGGACTATTATGAAACGGTCACAGAGAGTGACTGCTGTAAAGCAATATTGCAGAGTGCTCGCTGTGCTCCTCTCAGCTCTGGTGAGAGCAGGGACATCAGCCCTGAGTGATGCCACCGCTAACCCACTGAACGGAGCACATGCGAGAGCCAACCTGGCAAGGCACCTCCCGGCAGGAAAGAAATCCCTGTTTTAATGAAAAAGCATTGGTGTTTTGATCCAACCACCCTTGACAAAGCTTTACCTGAATCAAAGGAGCTGCGCTGGGGCTGTTTGTGTCCCAGGCTGTCTGGAGGTGCTATGGCACTGTGATTACCGTGCCATGTACGTGGTTGCTTGTGTTACCTCCCCGTCTCCTGCCCCATCCTGTCCCATCCATCCTGTCCCATCCCCTTCCATCCCCTCCTGTCCCGTCCCAGCCAGCGGCTCTGCCACGAGCAGGGCAAAAGGGCAAATGCAGCAATACCTTTGGCTTATCAGTGACAGGACAAATTGATACCAGACTTTTAGGAGGGTGGGGAAACGTCTCTCCATAAAAAGAATCTAAATTTACCATCGTGTTAACAATTCTGTAAGACTTTTTGGCAACTCCTAATGGAAATTTCAGGAGCAGATGGAAATATTTGGAAACATATAGAACACATGAGCCTGCAACATCCATTTTTATTTTCTCATTGGGAGTGTGGAATGGTTTCATGTTGCCTTTAAATTTTTTTTTTTCTTTCTGTCTTCTGGATACTAAGAAAAGCAAGACGGGAGGAAGGCAATGGCTAAAGGCAGGAGGGGTTTTGGGGTATTGCTCACTTGATTCCCCTGTGTGGTCTGTGAGGGGATTCAGGAGAAAGAGGCACCGGTGTGAGGTTCCTGGCTCCCAGATATTTTGGAAGCTGGCAGGGATGGGAGGGCACCTGCCGGCCTGCCCAGTGAGCTCCAGTGGGTCAGTTTACCTTTTTCTGTGTAAATTAAAGTGGGTAACCTGTATCTATCTCCGTGTGAGGTTTAATAAATGAGTGGGGTTTCTTTGGTGGAAGATAATGTCAAACGGTGCAAAATGGCTTCTGGTCCTCCCAATGGCAAATGCCCAGCTCACAGCCTCCCCGAGAGGCGAAGGCAGGCTCCGTAGTAAGGCGCTGGCTGTGTGACACAGAAGAGATGCTCAGATCCACAGAGGACACTGAAAAGGTGGGTTGGACATTTCCAACCCCCATTGTCCCCAGAACAAGGAAAGTTTTTGCGTTTTAGGTCCTGTAAACTATTATAGAACGTGAAACTGTGCAGGAGGGCAGGAATCAAGAGCAGTAATAGACACTCATACACAAAAGCTGGGATAAAAATAATAGCTATCAGTTACCAAGTTTCTGGACCACTGCTGATCAGTAATGATCAGGAATGAGTGAATACGCTGTATTTTTCCATCTCCCTGATGGCTTAGCACGGCGAGGGCCAACGTGGGGGCTTTGCTGCTCTGCTCCGGGAGAGCAGAGGCTGCGTGTTTTCATGTGGAGAGCTCATCTGGAAACTGAGGCATTCTCCAAGGTGTTTACGTTGTCCCGCTTCCACCGGATCTCAGCAGCTCTTGGAATATCCATACCCAAAGCCTTTAATTAGAAGGGAGACTTCAGGGCCTGGTGGTTGCAATATTTATTGTGCTTGGAAGGGGTCTGCCCTTCTATTATAGCAGCAGCGAGGCAACGCGGAGCCAGCAGCAGTTATGACAGTTATCACATCCATGGCTAGATGTGCTTCGCGACGGGAGGAGCGCGTGCTTTGGAAAAGGAGCACACATTCCCTCGGGGCACAGGGACATGACCTGGGTGACGACAGAGTGACTTCTCTTGCAACCACCCGAGCAGCTAGCAGAGAAAAACGGGTCCCGAATCCTTCACCGACTCCATCAGTTGTCAGCAGCATTTACAGCATCTTCATTGGCGCTGTGCTGGATCAAGCTACGGCCGTTTTAGGAACTGCTGCCCTTTCTGATGGGCGCTGCCGTCATCTCCTGAACACCAGGGAGGGGGGAACCTGACGTTTAATGCAGGGACTGAGCATGGCAGTGCTTCATCTTCCAGCAGAAGAACAATGGGGAGCAATCTTTCTCCATAGTGGGATTCATGCAAGGGGAGTTGGGAGTTGCCCAGACCTGCAGAAGTCGCTCAGCTCCTAAATCCTCTTTGCTGTGTCTCTTGGTTGTGATTCCCATGGCAAGGTGAGCTTGGCTGGATTGCTTTGCAGACCCCTGCCCAGGAGGCATTGCTGGCACAGCACAGGTTTGCTCCGGGCACCTTCCCTTTGCTGCAGCATCACCTCCCCGTAAATGCTCCCTCCTGTGCCTTGTAGAATATGAAGAAAGCAATTCCAGTGATTAACTGTGGGCTCTTCCTTCTTAATTGCAGTGTGATCCCATGTGTGACATGGAAGCTGTTACGATAATTCCTTTTTTATTGACTAGTAGTGAATAATTATATTATAATCCCTCTGTCCATGATAAATATGCAAAACACACTCACAACTACTCCGAGGCAGGTTTAAACCACATGCGCACACAGCTTTCCAGATGCTGGGTACTTCCAGTCATCCTGAATCACAAGAACAAACAAACAAACAAAAAAATCCAACAAAGTAGGCTTTATTTAAAGCAAACAGCAAATATCAAAACTCAGCAACTGAAAATAAAAAGATTCTATGGTTTTAAAAATATACAAAAAATCTCTGTTTTGCCTGCAGCCCACTGCTCATCTCCAAAACGCTTGAAATGAAACCACCTGAAGATACATCTGAAAACAAGCCAGATTTATTTTGTTCACAATACAGGCACCCAGGTAGAGCATTAATAATGAGAAGCAGTTGGGCTTTTAAAAGTTAATCAGTTTCAGTCAGCTGAGGAAGGAGTGTTATTCCTAACAGAGACAAACGCCTTTGCCTGTACCTGTGGTTCATGTGCTGACGATGACACCTCCCTTCCAGCTGCCCTTCCTCTCATCTACTCACCTTTTTCTCTATATTTTCCCATAATGCATTTTATAAACCAAGACTATTCGCATTCAACGCAGTGAATATGAAGTGAGGGCTGTGCACGGCCAGAGCATGTTCTCCCCTTTGCTCAGACACTGGAAGTGATGCTGGTGTAGAAGAACAGCCCTGTCTTAAGAGGGAGCCCCATAAGCTGAGCCGGAGTGGCTGCAGGGAGGGACAGACAGACCATCACAGCATGATGGACAGATGGACCCTTCCAGGAGCCCTTTCTGCAGCTCTGCAGAAGACCCCAGAGCAATTCAAATAAAACAAATCACACCTTTTGGTTTGGCGCAACTCTATCAAACTGGAGCAGCCCATCCCCATTCCTGCCAAAACCCAGTGGTTTAAGTTTTCCCAGATTTCCATTTTTTTTTAAAGAAAGCGCCAAAGAGCACCAAGAGCAGCAATGGATGATAAAATCTCGGAGTCCTCCCAAGCTGCCCAGAAAATGGCATGAAAATGAATGACTGTGTTATCCATCCCTGCAGAAGGAAGGTCGCAGCTCCCTTTCCAGCAACTTCCAGCAGGAATGGCCGTGCTGGCAGAGAACAAAACCTTTTTGCCCAGCTGCTGGTCACAGGTGGTGTTGGGAGGATGCTTCTGAGATGCTCCTGGGCCGCCAGTGCCATCGCCTGCCTGGCTGCTCGCAGTGATGGGAGGGAGCAGTGCTCTCGGCAGTCCTGACCACGACTCGCGAGGACCCCGCGCCAGATTTCCCCAGCTGTTAAAAATTAGCACACCGACATCAAGGGCGCTCTGCCGACTCACCCCAGTCACTGACCTGGCCCCAGCAGCCTGCTTTTTCGTTTGTGGAAAATCTGTGAGTGGATTAAAATTTCCCTAAATTTCTCGGCTTGTTCCGTAAACCCCCTTCACTGATGGATTTATCTCTGTTTATCCAGGGATGGGCTGAATCTGCTCCAGTCTCAGGGCTGCTGCCCACCCGTGACCGGTCCCAGGCAACCCGGGGATTTTTCTTTTCTTTGGTCTGGTGGATGCTTGAGTGCTTTTCTCGCAAACACCAACTGGTGCAAAGGGAAAGTCCGGCTTCGCCTGCCCTCTCTGGTGCGAGGACTCTGGAGAGGGATGATTACGGCTACTGCTAATTCGTGTAAAGATCTACATGAATAACTGTGGAAAATATTTTGCGTTGCTCAGCCCCAGCTATAACATGATTAAATACGTCTTAGTCTAAAATTATAGGCCCTTAAATACCTTGCATACCGCTCACAGCTGGTATATCTAAATTTAGGGATTTCAGCCGCTGTGAGCAGTGTCCCAGCAGCATGCACTATTGTCTGAGGGGACGCGGCCGTGGCGAGGGCACTCAGGTCAACCTGTTGCAGGGGCGGATGGCATTGACTCTCCAAAGCGACTTCAGGAATGTTCCTGGCCGCTTGTACGCTCCCTCGCAGAGTGGGTGTCACACTGCTGGGTGTGTGCTGGGTGCAGGGATGCTGTAGGGACGTGATGGTGCAGGGATGTGATGCTTGGGGTTGGGATGCATGGGGACGTGATGCACGGGGATGCAATCTGCGGGGATGCAATTTGTGAGGCTGTAGCTCCCTCCCGCCCTACCCTGGAACCCCGGGCAAGGAAAGGGCTCTTTTCAACTTATTTCCCAGTTGGACTTTATTTTTCTTTCCACCACCTCTTGACCCTGGACGTGGAAATAAGGGACTGGCATCCACAGAGCTGAGAAAGTTCTCAGCATCTTCTTTCCTTCCTGCAGACATCAAAAGGGGATTGTAGCCTCGATCATGTTTTGCATCACGGCAGTTTTTTGATCCTTTAAGCACAGCAGACATAAATCTTCTTCCTCTTTCTTTCTCTGTTTGGGTGTCAATCCCTTCCTGTGTTCGGAAGTTTCTCAGGAGAAAACGTAAGCGGGTTTATTGGCTGATTTTCTGTCTACAGCCTTGCGCCCAGGTGATCTGTATCACTAGTTATCTTTGTGGCATTTGGAAAGGACTGGAATTATTTGGTTCAGGAAACCCACCCCAAGACATCCCCTCCGTGGGCATCCCTGGGGTGGGTGGGGGGCTTTTCTGTGGCCTGGGAGCAGGACCAGGGGGGACCATGGGGTATAAAGGACTGAGATCTCCAGCCTGTACCTGGGCTGGGGACTCCCATCCCAAAGGGTTTACTCAGTCCCCTACGTGGCCCAGGTGTCTCGTTCGGAGCTGCCTTCACCATGGAGGCAGGAGGAAGCAGGGGGAGGCTGGAAGTTGATGGAAAGGTGAAGTACAAAGAAAGGAGCGAGCAGAGTTGGATCTGAAAATATCAGAGTGCTTCCTAGCACTGAGCCATCGTGTGCAGAAATCAGCATCTTGTTCATCACCCTGCTGCTCACCCTCAGCATCCCACAACTCATCAGGTCCTCAACGTCCGCACAGCCTGCAGGGATGCTCGCCCTCAACATCCCCGCTAGCTACACGAGGCAGGTATCGATGGGTTTGGCTGCAGAAGGCCATGGAAAAATAAATCAATTACACAGAGGATTTTTCTTTCCTCCCAAGTGCCTGCTGCCTGAGAACTGCTGACTACCTCGAGCTGGTAATGGCCACCATCTCCATCCTCAGCATGACCTGAGCGCGGCCGTGCTGTGTGAGTGTGCCGGCAGTGCGAGGAGGGGGCTTGGTGGCTGCAGCCATCCCACCAGCACCACCAGCACCACCAGCACCACCAGAACCCTGCCCCAGCTGAATTCGGCCCCCAGCACAACGCCCGCTGGGCAGTTTGTAATAAAGCACGGTCAGTTGAATGCAGAAATGTCGGTGACTTACTACCAGGACTGTGAAAAAGGAAAAAAAATAAATAAAAAAATGTGGGACTGGGGGAGGGGGGGGGAAGGTCATTCCAGTTTCTTCCTGCTTACACCCCTGCAGCTTTCGGATACAGGATATCGCTGAATGGCAACCTCCACGCTGCATTTATTTTTAAGCCACTGATAGCTTTCGAAGTGACCTCGCGGTACATGACCAACATCAGCCAAGAAGCTGTTTTTTTCCGGCCCTTCGACGTCAGATTGCTTCCTTTGACACCTCTGAGAGCCAAAAAATGGGAAGCATTCTCTTCCCAAGGTGACTTTATTTTTTTCCCCTGTGATAGGGCGGCTGGGTCTCTCTCAGGCTCGGGGACATGCATGGCGCTGCCCTGGGGACACGGCCCCGAGATGACAGCTGCAGGTCGCTGCTTTAGGGCAAAGGTGCCCGAATTATCCCCAACCTGGGAAAAAACAAATATTGCCCTGGCTGGAGCCGGAGTTAGGGCAACCTCACCTCGATTTAAAGCCCTCTGGCATGCACTTGTGACTTTTTTTTTTTTAATATTATTATTATTATTTTTCCTTTTCAGGGCAGCTGAGGTTTTCCAGGATATCCCAGCTCACATCCCCACAACTTGTTTACTGTAATCTTTGAATTAGCGTGAGCTTCTCAGGTTCATTCACAGCCAGATGCACGGAACTTCAGGCTGCTTTAGCACGGAGGCGCTGGGACACTGGGAAAACTCCAGCGTGGTCCCTGCTGCGGGGACTGGGGACACTCGTGCACCGTGGCTTGTGTCAGCACTTACACGAGAGTGTGGCAAGCGAGGACACCCTGACAGCCACTTTGGGAAAGCACAGGTGGTTTTAAGCACCCTCATGTGAAAATAATTATAAAGGCTCCTGGCATCTGTGGAGCTGGGGGCTGGTTGAGGAGGCTGCTTGCTTGGTGCCTCAGTTTACCTGTTTGTAAATCAATTTGCCCCGACCTAGTGGCTGCAGCTCCTGCCCTGCTGAGCATCGGGGTGAGCCCATCCTCTGCCTCCTGGGCAGGATAGGGGAGCACAGCACCGGTGTGAGCAGGGTTCCTCTCCTGATCTGCAAGTGCGAGCTGCAAAGGGGGTGTTTAATCAGCAAAGCAGAACCCACAGCCGTGCTCGGCACAGCTCTCTGGGGATGTTACAATGCTGGAACATTTGGAAAGCACCAGGCTGTGCCATGGTGGGCTCCCATCCCTGGCTCTGCACGGTCCCTGCCCTGCATCCAACACTTCAGACAACCAGGCACAAAAATCTGGCCGAGAGGTATCCTTCAAAGCCTCTTCTTCCTGCGTCACTCGTCAAGGAGAGGGCACTGGGCTCTGATACGGGTTTCTGAGCTTGAAAATGTCAGAAGGAAGTGATGGACTCGGAGGAAATTCTTGCGACGGTCTAGGAGGAAATGGGAGATGTGAAAATACACGATGTATTTTCCTCCCACAAGCTGCGCGCTCTGTTTTTATTATCATAAACCCGGGCCCAGAGGATGTCAGCTTGTTTATTTATTTGTTTAAATGAGGTTTCGCTCCTTGTTCAAACATTCCCATGTTGGCAGCTGCTGCGCCCCGGCCCATGTCCCGGTTCCCGTCCCCCTTCCCCAGGCGAGGGGACGTGTCAGCCCAGGCAGCGTCCTCGCTGGGGGATGCTGAAGGGGCAGGGTGGGAGTTGGGTGTCCCCAAAGGTCCCCCCCCGGCTTCACCAGCTGGAGAAAGAGCCCCTTGGGCTGGTGGCTCTGCAACGCCTTCATGTGTGGGATGGCTGTGTCATCCCTGCAGCCTCCCCAGGCTTATGGTTGCTCTCCTTTGGGCTAAAATTTAAAAATATCAATAATTTTGGCCCGTTCCCCCTGACTCAGTGTCCCCACAGGTGTCTCTGTGTCCTTGCCATGTCCACCCATGGAGTTTCTCATGGTGCTGGCATCTTCCCATCTATCCAGGGACATCTTCCCTTCTGCTGACGTTTGCGTTTGCTACCCTATAGGTCCCAGGTGAGGCCACAGGATGCCAGGAGCACCCGCAGCAGCATCACACGCCTGCATCCACCCGAAGCACCCACCCAAGGGGGAGCAGCCTGCATCGTGCTTAACCCGGGTCTTGCCTTCACCCCACGGGCATGGGGTGGGGATGATGAGGTTGTTTCTCATGCTGCAGCTTGCCCTGGGTCTCCCTCTTGACATGGCTGCCCCATAAAGGTGTTTCTGGGTGCGAGGCTGGGAGAGGATCCTGCCGTGGGCAGGATGCTGCATGGCCCCGCGTGGCGGGGAGCTGCGGGAGATGCACCTGGGAGGAGAGGCACTTTGCTTGAGGAAGAAAACAGGATCTAACGTATAAACAACATCCTCAATGGCTCAGCAAGTGAGTCGCTCTTTCCAGAGCCCGTTTTTGAGCCATTGTTGCAGCCCCATCCAGCCCCCACCCGCCACAAAATGCAATTAAAACAAGGTATAGGAGCCCTCCGAGCCCGAGCGATGGGGCTGCCCTGCTCCTTGCAGCCCTGCACGCACCAGCAGGGGCAGGTACTGCAGCAGCAGGGTAAGGCTATTTCCCTGCTCTGTTCCAGGCTGTATCTTGTGTCAAAGTGGCCGAAATGCAGGGGAAGGAGGCAATATTCTGCCCCTCCCCAGGCCCTGAGTATTTAGTCCAAAGCTTATTAGGGGCTGGAAGGCAGCAGGGGACAGAGCCCTAGGGACAAATGGAAAGCTTCCCCGAGGAGTCGCTCATGCTTCTTCCAGAGAGGCTCCTCCCTGGGGGTTCTCTGGAAAATGAAGATGGGTTTTCTGGCTACTGGACTTCTATTTTGCATCCAGGTGGGAAAGCCTCTGCATATTTCTGGCTCAGACCCTCCCGTATTCTAGCCTCTGTGGCCATGGAATTAAGCAGCACACTCTGCATAGACCCTGATTATTAATTTTTTTTTCCAACTGAAAATGATTTTAATTTTGTTTTCAAATTCGAATAAAATACTTGTTAATGTGCTTTTCATTGTTTATTCCTTCCTTTCCTCCCCTAAAGCACAGATAACCGAGCAGAGCATGATATGACCTGTTCCCACATTTATTTTGCAGTTGTTTGGATGAGAACTGTGCTTTATTAACCTGGGGAACTTTTGCACGTGGTGGGGCAGAGTCCCACCAGCCCGGGCTCTCCTGGTGCACTGTGGTGGTGGACGTCCTCCCATGTGGTACCCGTTAGCTACCAACAGAGTTTTTCCTGCCTGGATTTGTAGCCTTTCTTCTGCCCAGTCATGGATGGTACCATATGCAGCCCCGCATTACATGGCTTAACTGAGGTCCCTGTGCAGAAGCCTCTCACCATCACCCTGCATCCCACAGGTCCTTCCTCCGTCTCTCCCCTCCTGCCTCATCCATGTCCCCACCACAACCACTTCCCTCCGGACAAAATGTCAACGTGAACCATCCCCGCAGGCTCGGACCTGCCCACCTCCCTCCATCCCCAGCTGAGACCTCACTTGTTTTCCACCTGGAAACATCACCCAAAGAAACCATTCCCTGGTTTCTTCCAATTTTCCCCTTTCCTTCCACATCCTTTCCCTTGCCCAAATCTCCCCACCATGGCCCCACCACCCTCCATCCCTCCTTGCCCTGGTGCTGGTCCCCACTGCAGCCTCCCCCTGGCCCCACCAGCTCCCGGGGTGCCCGTGCTCGCCCCTTGGCCATGGGGGTGCAGGGCATGGGATGTCCCTGGGGGGTCACAGCCCCAGCAGGTCCCCAGCACAGGAAGCCGTGCTCCCGGGGAGGAAGCATGCAGCTTATTGTGGGAGAAAAGGTAAGCGAAGCGTTAACACGATTGCTGCGAGCAGAGGTCATCGGCGTATCCTGCTGCAAACTTCCTGAGTAACCTCAGCCCAGAAAACAACAACCCCGGGTGCGGGACGGGACGTGGCGGGTTTGTTTTTAACTCCGGTTACCTTGGACCTACTTCTCCTGGTGCTCGTGGCCGCCCACAAACGCTGGCACCCTCTCCCCCGCGCTGCTGCGGAGGCTTTTGTGGGGTTTTAATGTTTCTCTTGCGTGACTGATGGTGTTTTTATGCCTGAGCATCCTGGGCTGGGCCGGAGCAGGGGGAGGAGAGGAGGGAAGTGAAATGCAGGTTTCAGCTGTGGAGGGGTTTTGGGGAGGCACCGCAGATGCTCTGGTCCCTTGGGGCAGGGCGATGCAGCCGGTGGCAGAGCTCTGGGAAAATCCACCGGCATCTCCCAAAGCATCATTTTAGCCTCTGGCTCTGGGGAGGCGGAGCAGAGAGGACCGGGGGATGCTGCTGGGAGAGCAGGCTGGTGCTTGGGAAAGGCTCAGGGGTCTCCGAGTGGGAGCAGGATGCTTCATCACCTTCCCCTCCTGCAACAGGCAGCAGAAGTGTCCCTGCTGCTTCTGCCATCCCGTGACTGCATGAGAAGTGAGGGTTTACAGTAGCTGTTCTTCCTGAACACTAAAAAAAAAAAAACACCACCACCTTTAAAGGTAGAAAATGCCAGAGGTACTATGCCAAAAATGACGTTTTAGACAGAAATGACTCAGAAGTTTAAAAACTGAAGTGTGATGCAACTGGTTTTATTTACACACAAGGGCAGTGGCAGGTCACAACCAGCACACGAAGTTTTTTCATTCAGTCCAGAACTGGCACAGGGTTCCCAGCAAATATTTGGTGGAAAGAAGGGAGTGACAGAAGAGGGCCATGGCGCACTTTCGCTAGGCTCGTGGGCACAACCAGGATGAGCTGCAGCTTTGAAGCAAGATGCTCAGGAGCGGTCCCATTCCCAGGTCCCGAGGCAATGCCAGGAGCTGTGCTGAGAGCACGGCTCCGGCAGCACCCAGAGCTTGCAGCTCGCCCTGCTGCCAGCCAGCCAGAGCAAGGGCTGATGTTTTAAAACACCCGTGTTTTTGAAAAGAGGGATTCAACACCGGAAAAGGAGCAGCTCAGCGCTCATTTTGGGATGTCTGCTCACTGCAGTGCTCGAGAAGCATCATCGGTGAGCTTGGCCTGGCCACTGGGATGTTGTCATGTGCAGAACCTCAGAAAGAGCAGGTGAAGATGCTGCCAGGGTGTCCTCCTGTCCACCACACGGCCTCCTCTGTTCGTGGATTTGACCTTCTTTATATGTGCCTTTACCTAAGATGTAAAGTCCAAAGGTCCTGGGCCTGTGAACCCATAAAGAACATTAAAGACATTTTCGGGCTTCCCGTCAGCTACCGACACACCGGTGGCCAGCTCAGCGCACCGGGCTGAAGTTCAATTCCTTTTTCCTTTTCTCGGGACTCTGCCGAGCGACCCGCTTCGTGGCCAGCACCGCTGGGCTTCCTGCAGCCAGCATTCCTCTTGCTTTGATGGGTTTGACGAGAAGAGAAAACGCATCCAGGGACGTGATCTGGAGGCGTGGGGCAGCAGCGCAGCCGTCCGCGCTCCCAGTAATGCCTGGCTCCAGGGGAATGCGATCGATGCCGTGATTAGCTATGCTAAATTGAAATCTTATGATCTTCGGGGTGGTTACATAAAATGACAATTAGTATGTGGTCTACATTGTTTCATATAAATGTTTTTCATTATATTTTGCTGTCAGCAAATGCTGGTGTGAAACCAGTTTTCATCCCTCATATGGCCACCATGAGGAGGTTGGGAAACGCATTAGCACGCCCGGAGAAGTCCTTGAGAGAGAAGTTATCTCCTTCACCCGGCACCGGCAGGGCATATTCTGCCTGGGCAGTGGGATGGGAAATTTCGTGTTGGGAAGGACCAGCCCCGAGGGTCAGGGTTCCTGTGGCACTGACCTGAGGAGCAAACCCAGCACCTCCCACCTGCTGCAACTGCTGCTCGCTGCCAATTTAAGCCTTATTTTTCATATCTTTGCTGTGCCGATAAAGTGCTGAGTCACACGATCCAAGAAATATTGTGCAAAATAGCCGCAAGGGACTCCTATTTGTTAAGATGTCTGGGATGCTTCCTATTAAATAATAGCAAAATGCTGTAATAATAACTTGGCAGCTCTCTGCCTCCGTCAGCCTGATGCTCAGCGCGGGTTTGCTTTCCTAAAATTCCTTCAAGCATCTCGGCAAGTTGCATGAAAGGAAGGAAGGCCACTTCACGTTTGACATTTGCCTGAATAAGTCCTTGTAATGAGCGACTATCTTGAAGAGATGGAAAGGATGAGAAATAGATCTCTGTTTGTGTTAATTAATAGCTTGCATTATTGCACAATATATTTCCTGATAAAGCAGAGACCTGTTATGAATTTCACAGAGCTGTGATTTTGGCAGATTTCATCAGATGCGGGGCTATGGGTCAGTTGTGGCTTGCATCACCTCTGGGGGTAGTATTACAAAACCAACTATGTTTAAAAATAAAAAGCAAAAAGCAGACAATCTACCGCTGGCACGTTTTCTGTCTACTTTGCAGCCCTATTTCATGGTCCAAGTTAAAAATCTTTGGCAAAGAGAAGTTTTAATTCATATATGGTGTCAAAGCCACAAATAACTTTGCAGAGATAGATCTATGGATGTTATTTTCTTCTCAATATTTATTCAAAAATTTGTCTGCTGACTGCTAGGTCCACCAGAGCAGCCTAGGTGGCACCAGCTGTCCCTGCTAGGGATAGCTGTATGCCAGGTGATGCTCTTCAAAAAGCTGCGGTGCTGGGAAGTCTTTCCAAAGAACTACATTTTTTTCCCCTGAATTCAGGATGATGGAAGCTGAACCAGCTGAAAGATCAAATACATTGTGCTGACTCCAATATGTGGGGATTTTGGATGAGAAACTCCATGCAAAGTGTTTCTTAAAATGTTTTGCATCAGCTACTATTTGACTTTGTAAACCCTCTGAATGACCCGCTCCTGAGCTGTAGTTGCAGTCTCCTGGTGTTTCAGACAGTTTTTTCTCTCTCTGAGGGTACCTGCATTTTTGTTGGTGGCCACAATGAGGCCATGCTTCCCTGCTCCTTATCAGGGAGCAGCAGGGAAAGCTGGCGATGTCCCCGTGGGCCACCAGGTCCCTGTCCTCCCTCTGCAGCTGCCTCCCAGGGAAAAGATCCTGCTGCTGGGGCTGCTGTTGTGGTCTTCTTAGCCTCTCTGCAGTGTAAGGCATCCTGTTTTTCTGTGCGTGAAAATAACACAATAAATCTGTAATAAACCGGAGGAATCTCCAGGAAGCCTACTGCAGGAGTACGTGTAAAGCAGAGGTGAGAGCTGTGTTACAACACCCAAACAAACCCTTTTCCTGTTCTGATAAACAAAGACCTCAAGAGACCCGGATTTCATGCCTATGCATCTGAAACGCTGTATAAAATGAACATCCCTGCAATGCTGTCTTCTCCCCCTATTAAAAGCCCTGTCCCATTTGCAGCTCTCTGTATCTGAGCTGCCATCCTTGCCGGCGGCAGATGCGCATTTTGCTGTCGAGGTAGCAGCAGGCAGCACAAGATGCAGCGTGTGCGTCATTGCAGGCTAGGTTTTTCCTTCCCTCTTGTTAAGATTTGAATAATGACAGTGTGAAGCACCTCAAGCAAGCCCAACACAGTGTGTGACATTGCTTTCTGCATTCAGAGGTTTCCAGTGTGAATCTGATAACCAACTGAGACACGTATGAGAACAGCAGGACACCTCACCGAGAGCTTAGCATCTCCTGCTGCAAATTCTGAGAGCATCATTCTCAAACTGTGTACTACAGTCTTAGAAAACAGATTCTTTTGGAGTGACCTTGTGCAGGCTCCTGTTGCACAGGAAGATGCTGGGGGCTGTTGTGCTGGCTTTGTAAGCTGGTGCAGGAGCAAGATAAGGTGCAAGCAGAGAAAAACCACACACGTAAGGTTAAGAAGCAATTTCATCTGCTAGAAACCATAGAAAAGGAGATGAAATATTACAGTTTTATGGCATGAGTCTGTGACATGATGCACTGATGAAAAGAGCAAATGCAATTCTTGTTGTGTCCATCCAGCTATTTCCAAGAGAGATAAAGGATCACTCCTGTCACTGCACAAAGTCTAGATAAAGACATTTCTAAAAACTGTGCAGTTCTGACAACTCTGTTGAAGAGTAATTAATTTAAATGAGAATGGATTCAGAGAAGCTCTAATAGGTGGCTCTATCAGGTGCAAACGCAAGGAGCAGACAAATGCAGTGCCACATGCATGCCTGGCATTGCAGCTCACACAGAAATGTTCCTACAATCAAATGCAGTAATTCCCCCTGTCCTAAACCAGCAATGAAGTCTGGGCTGCCATACGGTGAAGCGGAATTTACCACTGATTTAATATTATTAGGATTTTTTTCCCCCAAGAGTTTGTGTCTGTCTCTTCGTATTATCTGACGGTCTGTGCGGAGTCCTGAGTCAGGAAAACAGCTAACTTAAATTCATCCCTGCGCACAGCAGAAGCCTTTGGTTTGACTTCAGAGTGATCCACGCATGTGCTTAACATTAAGGCTGTGCTTACAGGCTGTCCTGAATAATATGCTATAGTGTATTTCGAGAACTCATTTCTACTTTTTATTACAATAATAACTTCTACAGTAACATGGATTCCGACACGAAGTACCAAGAAATAACACAGCCTTCCAAATGGTTTTCCCCTTTGCAGTATTATTAGAATACATACTAGGAGAGCAGCATATTGTAAGGCAAAGCACTTTCCAGAAGGCGTATTTTTCTCAACCTTACTACAGCCCAGCAGGTATGTCACTGTGAAAGATTAACTGCATTACAGAGTCTGCTTCTGTAAATTGTAGTCAAATGGATCATTAAAAAAGAAGGATAACAGTGATAGCTGCTAGCATGGTGCTTCTGAAGGGCCCAACTAATTGAGGTGCTGAGTTCCTGGAGCTTAGATCGGCATTTCTGTACCCGTTTCCTTGTTTTCCCTTCCTTTTCTTGCTGGCTTTCCAGAAAATGTGTTTGAAAAGCATCCTGCTGCAATTCTGACAGTATATTGCATTTCTCCGAGAGCTGAGCTAGCGCAGGTAATAAACCTAGGATGACGATGAATGACCAGTCATGTGGGATAAGGAGATGTCTAACAATTCCTTTTGCTCTTATTGGGAATTACTGCCCAAGCTCTAAAGAGCAATACCAGACACAATACAAATCATGCCCACAGTCCTTGACAGTGGCGCGGGCAGGAGGCTGGGGACCCCGTGGCTGGGGAGGCTCCTTCTGCATCACTCAGGCTCAGCACCCTCACTTTCCTGTTACAGGCAATTATGCTCGAATCATGCCACCTTGTACATCAAATTCACTTTAAGCATGATGAAAAAGGTAGGTTTCTTTGCGAATAAGCCAGGAGGAAAAGTCAAACATTTACTTTCTGGCTGGTGTTTTATCTGAGTTCCCAGCACTCTGACAACCTGGGGCACATCTCCGTGAAAGGAGGAGATCACTGCTGGCTTACTCACACTCCTCTCTGCTCCACGTCTTCAGGGGAGGGGAATGATGACAAGGTTTCCACTTAAAATTAAGCTGCAAAAGGCAAAACAAAACTCAAGCTCAGCTAATTTTATCTGTGGTTTAAAAAAGAAACCAAAAAAAAAAAAAAAAGAAAAAAAACAACCCCACAAAAAAAATAACAATGGGAGAAATGAGCAATATTTGCCAAATAAAATCATTCACTAACTCCTCATATTAGTCAGGAGAGAAACAAACTTTTAGAAGGCCACACAGTAAAACAAATCCATGAGTATAGTTAGAAAACAGTGAGTCAAGCTCCTTGCTGGAGCTCCTCAAACTGCTCTGTATTTTCTTGGGAATCGGCATGTTGCTGCAGAGCAGCATCCATGCCCCCGAGGTCCGGAAACAGGCACGGTTATTTAGCCCCTTTAAGTTAATGGGAACTGCAGAAGGGATGGGGTAATTGAGCCAATTTGGTGCGTGGGCGTGCGGTTGTTTTTGTCAAAGCTCTGTGCTGCGGTGGGGCTTGGAAACCCACCGTGACTCACCTCCGCACGTGGCGGTGGCGGAGGAGCAGGAGCGAACCTAGCAGGAAGGCTGAGGAACACGTGGTGGTTACCGAAAGACAGCCGGTGCCCTGCCTGCCAACCTTTGGTTAGTTTTCTAATACCAGGCAAATTTCTGGGCTGGAAAGAGCAGGATTTGTGATGATCTGAGGAGCATCCTCAGCCACTACATCGCTGGAGAGGAGAGCATCCCCGCAGTGCATCCCCCACCTCCTCCAGCACCCCAAGTATCCTGCAGAGACCCTAAGAGCATCAGGACCACGTCACCACCATTTCCAGCCCTGTGGCCAGTGTCAGACCACCTCCACAGCAGGCCGTGGCCAGGCACCTTCCAGATGGCTGCTCCCTGGACAAGGCCCTGGGCAATCTGATCCAGCGGGTGACATTCCCTGCCCAAGGCAGGGGGCTCAGCCCTAGGTGGTCTGCAAGGTCCCTCCCAGCCCAAGCCTTTTTGTGCTGATTCTATGAAGATGATTCACGGCACACACTGCCCCACCTCTGGTTCGTTTATTCCCGTCTCAAATACCCCATCTTTGGAAGAGCAGAGATCTTCATGGCCTTCTTCTTGTTGCTTTATAAGATTTATACGATTCTATGGTTCTTTATGCTTTGGCACCTACCTGCTGGCTTTACAATAGAGAAGCTGTTTAAGCCTCTGCAGATATATTCTGTAGGTGCAGCTCAAGCTGAACTTTTGAAGTGGTGGGCTGAGTGGCCACCTGAGGAATACCAGTGTTTTTTACCACAAGTTGGGCAAGCCCTACTCCAGTTCTCCAAAAATAACCCCTCTGAAGTCAGGAGAAGCACTCACGGTCACAAGGGGAAGCACTTGGTAGTAGAACATAAAGGTAAATTTCACACCGTGACCTTTATCCTTTTCTTTTATTTTCCTTTTTATTTTTATTTTTTAAATTATTGCCTTGAGGTAGGTTTTCTTCCCTTCTTTCTTCCTGCCCCTGAATTCGACAGCGAAGTTGGTCAAATGAAAAGTCAGACACTCAACAAGCAATGGAAAGCTTGCTGATAGAGTTCGAAGGGCTGGGGAATGTAATTACTTTACTGAGCGGTAAATATAACGGAGTTTTTGCCACTGCATCCTTCAGGCTATATGCAAGGTGCTGAAAACACATAACAAACAGCTTTGTTTTCTGTGACAAAATTAAACAGATACTGAGAAATACAAGGAATAGAGAAAAATCCTCGGGAAAGTTGGCAAAACCTTTGTAAAGACGGTAACAGATGCCCCCAAAGAGGAAATTACAACATGTGGCAGCTGTGTTTTTTTGGTTAAGCAACTTTTTGTAAAAGTTCAAAGCATCTGGGGAAAGTAACTAGGAACAGGGTGAGACAGATTTATGGAGTCCACACATGGCAATATTTTTGAATAAAATTAGTAAAAAAAACGTCCTATCCCTAGACAAAGAGATTAATTCATACAAGTTTGCATTCTTTGAAAAGCAATCGTATTTTGACTTAGTAAACTGGAAGAACTGAGTAATTTCTTGGATTAACTGATCACAAGAGTTGTAATCTGTAAAAAATAAATAATAATCATCCACACAAGGCTTCCAGGCTTTGTTTCTCAGAGGATTAGGGTAACGAGTCGATTTGGCATTAGCAGAAGTCATCCCAGACTGCAGCCCCGTTACCTGGGTTCAGAAAGACAGGCACTTAATCAAAGTCTTTGACATATTTTTTTGATAAGGAGGGTTGTTATTGTTTATGTAAGTGGCTGGTCTGATGCATTTGGGAGAAAAGGTTTGCTAAAATCTACAGAGCATTGTGTGGGCACTGCATGGATTGAGCTATCCAGCTATTTATGTGTGATGTAAGTACGCACGTGTATGTATATACATTTACGTGTAGAAATCTAGCTCTCTAGCCATGACAAGGACAGTCTGCAACACCCCGCACTGCATGTTTGGTTTTATTCTCTCTTTTTACGGTACCCTCTCATTATTTTCCTTAGACAGAGAGCCCTTTGCCATCCTCTATTAGAGTCACTATGTGACAGAGAAAGGAGAAAGGCTCAGGTTTGTAAACGCTTTGTTTAGAGCTAATAAAGCCCTAAATTAAATTTCTAACTAAATTGCTAATGTTACTGGAGCTTGGGGATCCCTCACTGTTTCCCTCCCCATCCCGCAGCTCCAGCTCCTCTAGTGCTGGCACGTTCTGCGAGCCAGATCAGGGAAATGATGCTCCTTAAAATTAAACCAAATGTTATTTTGCTGTAGTTATTTTGGATTATTTTAAAGCCAGATCAATTCCCGGTCGGGTCTGTGCAGCCAGCTGTGCTGGCACAGGGCAGAGCCTTGCGCGGGGTGGCGGGAGGGTGGGAGGATGCAGCCACAGGGAGGAGAGGACCCAAAATCTTCCCCGGCCACTTTGCAGCTGGTGGCACCTCGTTGGATTTGCTCTTTACCATTTCTCACCTTATCCCAAGTCTGTTCCGAGAACATGGATGTGACACTGTAATAACAATGGATGAAATTGTTTGAAGTGAGCCTGGATCCTTTTGTGGTAGGTCCGGTGGGGATGTCACCGCAGGGACCAGCCTGTTAATCATATATTTTATTTCAGATCTGTGAGGCTTTGCATCCCTGTTCTGAGCTCTGATGATTCAGGACACAGCTCCAGCAGGTTCCTCGGCAGGACGAGGGGCACTGACTGGACCTTCCCACCACCTCCATCCCCATCTCCGCCACCCCATCCCACCGGGACCCTGCTGGGAGTCCCCGTGCCACAGTGCCCTGATAGCTGGGGACGTCCCAGTCCTCTGCCTGTGCACACACAGGTGCTCCCGCACTGGGACCGGTTTCCAGGAGGCGAGAAGAGGCCAGAGGAAGCCGCAGTCACGCGAGCCGCATGTGGTTTCAGGAGCAAGTGCCAACATCTCTCACTCTCACTGTCCCAGCCTTGCTCCGAGGGCAACCTGATCTGCCTTTAATCTACTCCGACCACAGGACAAATGGTTTAAATAAAATCCTGCATGACTGAGTCACTCCGTTTCTGGCTTTTGTACGGCATACTGAGGAGCGATGGTTTACTTTGCCTGAGTAACAGAATTAATATAAGAGAAACATTTTTGTTATGTGGTAACCAGGAAAAAAAAAAAAAAGACAGAGAAAAATGTAGAGAAACTGGGGTGGGATGTTTATGCTTGATAAAAGGAAAATCAAGGAAAATAAAGTAGCTGCTTTTTTTTTGGAGCATCAGGTAAATGCAACAACAGATCGACAGCTATTGCAGGGGGGCTGAGGGGCTCAGCTTCCCCGCTGGGTTATTTTGTGAGGGTGCAGCCCCAAGCCCTGCTGCCCCAGCCCAGCATCCCTCAAGCTTTTGCTAGCCAGGTGTCCGGCTAACTTGTCCAGGCACCGAGAGGCATGGGCTGGTGGGGGACCTCCTCCCTCTGTCCCCAGCATCTGTGGTGGCACCAAACCCCCTCAGAGCTGCACGCGTATCCTGGGAATGCGGGAATAGGAGCTCCAAGAAAGGCTGTTAAATGGGAATGTTTAAATCCCAGCAGCATGGGTTTGTCGTGCCGCAAGCCTATAACACCCATAGGAAAAGATTTGCCTTTTTCATTCCTGTCATTGTAACGAGAAAGCTTCGGATGGTTTTTGGTAAGCTTTAGGTCAGGTGAGGTAGTACCCTGGTCTCAGTGGGAATAACAAGAAATTCCCACTGACTTTCTGGGGTGCAGAACAGTTTTCCCATCAAATAATACTCTGTCAGGGAAGGATTTGCCATAGCAAAGCAGAGCGTTGCTGCATGCAGATGCCTGGCTTCATGCTTCTGCCAAGCACCAGCACTGCGAGGAGGTGAGCTTCAAACCCTCTCCTTGTCACACAGGTCTGGGCGTCCTTCCCCACACCCTGCAAAAGAGATCAGGGCTCGCAAATCGAGACCTGATCAGCTTTGTCTCTCCATGTGGTTACACGGTGTTTTTAGGATCACTTCTCTGTTGTCTTTCATCAAAACTCTGGTACGTCGTGTTCAGGACGTGTTCCCAATGTGCTCCACTGCAGCACGGCAAAGCCACTTTGAAGTGGGAGTTTTGGTGCTTTTACAGCAAGCAGTGCAAGAAGAAGAATGTTTCCCTTTGATGTTTATTAGTTGTGAGCATTGCTGGCCCCATTTGGAGCTGATTTCGTGCATGGTCCCCTTTAAGAATCGGAAATACATTTTACCAACATTTCAAATGTTATGAAATGCAGCATTTGGTGGGAAAGAAAAAGACAAATGAGAAAAATATGGTACTTTTTCGTTCTCTGAAAGAAGTTATAGCTAGAAAAAATCCCCTGTATGTGCAAAGTCAAAGCGATTAGCCATCACACTGCGAGGTTCGCAGCTCTCTGTGCCAGGCAACAGGGGCTGGAGATGATTTTTCAGTTCTTACTCAGCACCACAGCCCATACTTTGCAGACGTAGGGGACACTTATGGATATTTCTTTTAGAGTGTTTTGGGGTCATAAACAAAACAAAGTCAGCAAAGACCATGAGATCCCTATGTACTTCCCTTTATTGTCTTTGTATTATGTTTTTGAAGGTGAGTCAGTGTTTATCGATATAAAAATATAAGAAACAATGCACCATCAGAGTCGTATATTTTCCCATGTGTTCATTGTCCCTTCACTTGCTGCAAAATCCATGCGATAAGGAATTAATGAGCGGACACCTGTTTTCTTTGCAGAACCTGTGCTTTATTTTTTAATTTTAAGTGGTCGCTGCAAGTGCTTGCAACGGCAAAAAAAAAAAAAAAAAAAAAAAAAAGGAGAATAAACTTTGCCCTCACAAACGAAAGGCGAGATGTTTGCTGAGCAAAGGGTAGCTCTGGTGTTGTACAGCCTGGATGGACCATTCGGAAAATTCAGGCTGGCCACAGGGCAGGACTACATTTGCTCTGGACTGACCGGCTTCTTGGAGGCTTGTCTGGGTTCTTCTTGTTCAGCAGCAACCCAAGCGTGTGAATTTGGGATACAGCTCCCTGATATGCTGGTACAAGAGGAGTACTAATGTTTAATTTACCTGCAAGACGGGAAGCGTAATAGCAGGATGCTAAATGCAGTAGTTAAGTTTTCCATAAAGCACCGATTTGTTTTGCAAGGCGTATTCTCTCCATCCATTATTTATTTCCTCACTCATTAACTGCTCCAGTAGCCAGAGACACTTCAGTCTTGCAGCCAGACTTCTTACTGGAGAAACTCTTTGTTTTTAATGTAAGATCTCTCATCAGACACACTCTGAGCAACTCTCCTTTTCTCTGCTATTCCTCAGCCCTCCTGGAAGCACACACTCTGTTTTGCAAGACTGTGTTTACACTCGGCAAATACATAGGGAAACAGTCTCCTGCAAGGCAGCCCTGGCCAGAATCAGTAACAGCAACACCCGTGAAGCCAAAAATAGCTGCAGAAGGGAGCAAAAGGGAAAGAGAAGTGGTGGAGCCTTTTGAAATTCCTTCAATATTGTTCTGTCAGGCTGTGATGCCCCCTGGGAGATGGCCCTACCTCCAAGCCCTTTGAGTGAGCTTGAGGAGAAGGGAGGCTCTATACTCTGAACCGTACAGAGAGTTGAGTTTGTGCCCATAGTGAGCCCTTCTGAAGCTTGCAGTTTGTCAACTAGTGGAAAAAAAAGCAACTCTCTGCCTACGCCTTGCTTTGTCCCTACCTCTGATGTCTGGCAGACAGTCGGATAAACCAACTTAAAAGAGAGAATTTCCAAGAAAATTGCTAAGCTAAAAGGTGACATTAATACTATGTTGGAGCAATTTTGTATCATGTGTAGCCTGGAAACAAGATCAGCGTGCTAGAAGTGAATAATCCATCAGGAGAGAAAAGACAAAAGGCTGTGACGCAGCAACTGCCAGCCTTTGGTAAATGAAAGGTTCATCATTTACTTCTGAATTAAGTTCTGGACCAGGGACCCTGGAGTGATCACACGACTTCTTTGGGGGTGGCTTGGTTTTTGTTTTGGCAGGCAACGGAGCCATGAAGCCCGAACACAGGCAGCACATAAAGCAAAATTCCCCATGCTACAGGCAAATGGATTTAACAGCCCTCCTCTTCTTCACGTGCGAGTGTTTATATGGAAGGGATCCAACTTTATGACAAATTTCACTAGTTTCTAGCCAAACAGGGATCCTCTCTGCAGACACGAAATTTTGGGGTGGACAAATTTCATCAGATTTGCATGGCAGACCTGGAGTCAGAGGCATAAATGACAAATTGCTGGTATCAGAAAGGCTTCTTGAGAGACCCAACGAGGATCTCCAACCCCAGTACCCACTGGGGCCCACAAGGTCCAGCAGAGGTCTGCGTGAGCCAAGAGGGTCTTCTGCTGCTGGTGACCGGGATCATGGTGAGGAGCAGGCTGGCCCACACTCTGTGGAAACCCATGGGATTTTGGGGTTCTTAGTACTTTGCAGGATCAGAGCCTCTGCTGGAGTCACAGACTTGATCTGGAAGGAAAACAAGGAGCACTGGTGTGAGGGAAATACGGGAAATACTCTCCTTGCTCTAGATTAATTTCCATTTATGAAGGTATATGAAAAATAGCTGACGTAATTTTAGCATGATGGGTGCATGGTGTTTTCAGAGATGTGTTTTCCTCTCCTGGAAACAGTTTGCCTTGCTTTCTTGCGCATGAAGATGCCCTGAGTGCAGAAATAACCACAGTCAAGCTGCTTGTGCATACACTGGGAGCAGCGTGGAAACAAGTGCATGGCAAGTGCACAGAGAAACATTTGCATCTGAGAAAGTTCACTGGGAAATCTGACCAGTGAAAAACTGCCCTCTAAATGCATGTTCTTGGGACTTTCTAGGAGAAAACATTTTTTTTTTGCTTGATGTTTATTTGCTTCTTCCCTTTGGGTATGTGCGCATGTGTGCATACTCAAGGGTTCATTTATTTGCTGCACTGAATTTCAGATTTCATTTGCTACAGCTGTTTGTTTCCCACCCGAGATCACATCTCTATGACTTTGTCATCAGAGCTGTTGCTGTAGATAGTGTTATGACATAATACAGCAACGTGACAACTTCAGCTGGGATGTATACGGAAGCAGCAGAGCTCATCCCCAGCAATAATGAGCTTATTTTTGTCGGTTTACCTCTAACCTTAAGAAAAAGCAGAAAATAAGCAACATACCAGCAAAATAACCTCAAAACAGAATGTTCTCAAAGTTTCCATCAAGTGTCAGCTGCTCCTTAATTAGTAACCAGAGGGACGTCGAAGAAAGTTGCTAATTATGAGCACACCATAAAAATGTAAACACTGTGTTCCAGATTTAGCATGGCAACACCTTTGTCTCCTGTAGATGCACAAGTGAGCCTGGGTTGGCTAATGAATGGAAAATCATGGGATTTTTCTTGAACAGCTCACGAAGAAGCATCTGCAGTTATAAAATCAACTATTTCCTCTGGAAAAGGAATGAAAATATCTGACAAAAATACCTTCAAGTTTTTTATTCTTTTTTAAAATATATCCTAGGAATAATCAAGATCTGCAGTTCTTTAAAAAGAAATCGTAAATCAAGATGGCTTTATTGAAAACCATCGGTGCTTTCAGCATTTTATGATGCCTGAAATCTTGTCCATTCCAACTTCTTTTGTTTGTTGTTTCTGCCTTTTGAAGCTGTCCTGGAAGCCAATCACGAAGTGAGCAAGATCTACTTGCTGCAGTGAAAAAACCTGACGAAAAGCAGCTATTTGCGGAGATATTTGTTAGGCAATCTGAGTTTAGTCCAATAGTTCTCTTAGCCGGAGGTTACTTTGTTTCTTGCTTTATTATGAAGTCTCTGAGATTCACACTCTCCTGCATCCCTCTCCTGCCTGAGATCCTGGGGCTGGCTCATCCCGCAGGCGCAGCCAGCACCAGAGGATGCTCGGTGTGATTGCCCCCTTCTGCTCCAGCCCCGCTCAGCTTTTGTACTGGAAACACCTTATGGATGACCGTGAGCTCCAACCTAACCAGTGCTCAGGGCAAGCAGAGGAGGTGGCTGGGCAAGGAGCTGAGGACAGAGCTCAAGGCCACCAGGCTGTGGTGCCTGACATGTATCTTCCCTTTTGGAAATCTGGACTGAACTCTCTCAGGCCTGATTGTCAGAAATGTTTGACAGTGCTTGAATTCCTTGCAAGCTGAAGGTACTCCTAAAAACAGACCCAAATTTGTCTTGTTGGGCACAAAATTCAAGTTTTAATTCCCTCTGTCTTTTTTTACTGCCCTGAATGAACTCGTAATCTAATTTTGTGCACTGATAATCTTATTTTGTGTCATAAAGTATTGTTAGCTACTGCTTTTTTTTTTCTTTCTTTCCTTTTTTTTTTTTTTGACATAATTGATAATGAAGAAAAAAGTGTTGTTGGAAAATGTTTCTCCTTTACTTCTAAAGCACATAAGGGGGTGGGCACATAAGGGGGGATTGCCTGGTGGGCAGCATCACTCTGAGCTGGGTCTTGGTGTTTGTAACCAGTGTCCATTAACACTCACGTGCCTCATCATGACAGCTGAATAAAGCAGCCAGAAATAACCATTCCCAAATATTTTGCTCACAGATTTCAGTCCCATCACGGTAGCACAGTGACGGACAGAAAACTCTGGCTACAGCCAGGCTGAAACCGAGGAGTTAACCAGAAAGCGCAGAGACTGCTGTGAAGGCAAAACACAACCACGAGCTAATTCAGAAGAAAAGGCTGTCCCCAGGGGTCAGGAGATGACTTTGAACAGGTTGAGTGTTTAAATGGATGCAGGGTTGATGGATGAACCTGCATCCCTTGCTGCAGCTACATGACTGCATTACGTTGGAAGTGTGGGTTGCAGTTGATCAGCTTGAGTACGACAGTCTGCCAAAAAACTGAAGGAAGTTCATAAATTACCCCAGAGTTATGGAAACAGATCCTTTTTGTGGAGGGACCAGGGGAGCAGCAGCGTCCCTGGGTAGCCCATCTGTATCCCATAAAGCAGCGGATACCTGTAATTAGTGCCATGACTTATCACAAATGCGCGCGGTGCTCGTACGTCTCCATCTGCGCGGACAGCGCTCTGCGAGTGGGAGCGTTTAATATGGAAATAACCAAGACAGCTGAAAGCACAGCTTCACTGGAAGGCTTCCAGTCAAGACGTTTGAGGCAAAAGCTCGCAGTTGCCAGTATGGGAGAAATCTAAGATTCAGAGCTGATTGCATTTCCAAGAAGCAAAACAGGGAAACTTGGCCACGGCGGTGCCGTAGGTGCACTGGAGTTCACACCGAGCCACCTCGCGGCCGGCCGTGTTTACGGCGTCTAGGTGCTCTAGCGAGGTGCCAAAGTGCCATTCGGAAATCAGATAGCTTGAGAAAACAGCATTTTGTTTGTATTCCTCAAAGCCGCAAGGCTGAATGGGGGAATCTGGGATCCATTTTCCCTCCCCGTGCTCCCCGGCCTCGCTCATACTGAGGCTGAAACAAAAGGGCAAGGAGGCCACTGCAGAGTAAATGAGGCCCTTAATTTACCATAAAAAGAAGACGACTGGCTGTTAAGGTTTTATCGGATTACAATAAAGGCTCTTTGCACTCAGGAGACTGTGGTTTGATTCCCGGCACTGCTGGCAGGGCTGGAAATCGTAACCACAGATTATAGCAAGGAGCTTCCAAATTTCCATGCTCCGGCCAAGGGTGCTGCTCCCCGCATGGTTGCTCCCTGCTCAGCCCTGGGCACGGCCAGCCCCCACCGGGACCCCACGGGGAAGGGTTCTTGGAGCCCTGCAGGGCTCCTGGGGCATCAGCCTGGGGCTGCTGAGACCTCTTCTGCTGTGAGGTGGGAGCCAGGGCACAGTCATGCTGTGCTTGCTCTTCAATACCTTAAAAATGAGCTACCACCTCCTGCAGGCCTTTATGCTGTAACTTTTTGGAGGGGAAGCCTCCCTGCGACCTTCCAGATGCTTTACAAAGTGAAGTAAGAGCAGCAGATGATAACAAATGAAATTCCCTCTCTGTGAACCAACCCTGTTTTTCCTTTTTTCTTCTCCCCACCCCCTCCACCCCCCAAAAAGTGATTAGGAAAATAATTTTATTAATGCAGTAGATCTTTTTTTTTTTTTTTTTTTTTTTTTTTTGGTACAGAGAGTGCTGGTATTTTGTAGTCCGGTAGCAGAGGGAGTCCCAGGAAGTCCTGCACTGTGAGGAACATGCAAGGAAGGAGTTTAACCAATCTGCATTTGCTTTCTGGAAGGCATGCCTGCATTTCAACCTGCAAAAGAGAAATGTCTGTACACCTTTTTTCTTCCTTTAAAGGCTCATTAAAAATAAAAGCTCCTGTTTGTGTAGAGTAAATGTGCAACTCATTTGGGCTTACAGCACGCAGTTCACCATCCATTTGTCCTTTAATTTCATTCCTGCTAACTCCTTAGAGAATGAACATTGACAGGGCTCTGTCACTGAAGTCCTGGGCCTTCAAATCTGCATGTCCAAAACAGGCACTGAACTCTTAAAATAATGAGCAACAAGAAGCCAAGAGAAAAGAGGATTAAGCTTAGTCTCCTCGGAGGGTTGTTCTGCTTGCAACCAGCCTGCTCGGCTGGATGCACAGAGCTTGGGTGCAGCCTTTGAAGGGAAATACCTCCTGGGGCCATGCCACAGCCATCAGAATAACGGGGTGGTAAAATGTCACATCCATACCGGGGTGTAGAATGGTCCACAGACTTCCTTTATTTCATCGTTTATTCAACTCCTCATTTGGCAGTGCTACCGATAAGGCTGGAGGCATCTGCTGGTGAGTGGCAGGGAAGCAAAGGGCAGCCAGGATGAGGTTCACATGCACCAGTCTGCCTTGATTTACCCTTCATAAAAACAGCGCCCGGTGTTTTTAAACCAGACTGGATGTACACTAGGAAAGGTAACGTATGTCTGCTAGGTCCTACCACGGGATTAAGAAAAGTGTTGTGGCTGTTCCTCACTGCATCCCTCAAGGCCAAGGCAGTGTTTAGTCCTTTGTTACCATCCAGAGACTGTGCAAAGCTCCCAAGTAAAATTTTCCAAAGAAGGAATCCAGAAAATGTTTTCTGTAGATAAAAATAATTATTTTCATTTTAGCTTTCTAACTTTTATTTCTATAATATAATATATTTAATATATAAAAATATTAGAAAAGATATAACAAAACCAAAAAAATCCAAAACAAAAGCCATTGCAAAAAGGAAACTCTAAACATTTTGTTCTGAAATAGTCAAAACAGAATATTTTGACATTGTCAGAATTTTTTTCCTCAGGTTCTCTTCCAAAACAAAATTCCAGAGGAAAAAAAATCATTTTTTTTTTGTGTGTATTTCTATTTAACTTCCACTTCAGCCTTGCAGAATCCAAAGGAATATGTTTTTTTTTGTAGCAACTTTTGCAGTCAGCACTTCTGTACACAAACACGCATCATGTACAGAACAAATGGCCATATATTTTGACCTGACAGATGCTTTTATGATTTTGTACGTAAATAAATCAGATAGTAATTAATTAGATTAGAAACCTTGGTAGAGTCAATTTGTAATTGATAATGAACTTTTTTTAAAAAAAAAAAAACCACACAAACTTGTCTGATGTTGAAGCAGGACTAATAGATTCAGTGGATGATCAGATTAATATTAATGAGCATAATTATCTCTCTGTTTCTGAAGTATGGCATCTTGGTAATGCTAATATTCCAGTTTGCTGATGAAGGTCATGGAACAGATTTACACCTCACTGGGAACACAATAGAATTTAAGAAAAACAAAATTAATTGATAGTGTTAACTTTCAACACGTATTTATATATGTATATGTATTTTCTTCAGTGGGGTTTCTTCCTTGGTATATAGGTCAATAGCCTGAAGATAGCCCTTAGAGGACTTGCATGATCCACAAAACTTTTCCAGGAATGGCTCCATAAGCTGTCTCCTATTATTGCACACATTAGGGTTGAAAACAGAGCTTTGCCAGAGGCAGGCTCACAATATTAAAAAAAAAATCCACCCAATGAGTGGCAGGCTATAAGAAAAACAATATTGATGTATTTTCCTCTATTTGTGGTTTCTTTTGTCCACAGAGTGTTTTTTGTCTCTCAGTGACGTCAAAGCAAAATTCTCTTGCAAAATGACAACTGGAAAATAACCCTAAGAATATATTGGATTTCCTAACTAGTAATTAACTAACTTGAGCTTAATGGAATGTATTATATATTTTACCAAGTCTACAGAAGATTAGTGAAGCAAAAGTAATATTTTCTTTTGAAAGAAAGCTTGAGGCGAAAGCAGATTAATACTTCACAAGTAAGTATTTTGCATTTGTAAAGTATCTGTGTGCTCAGAGATGTCACAGCATCCTCGCTGGAGGTGACAACTGCACTGTGTGGCACACACTCAGCCATTGCCCTTGGGATACTCCGGGACATGGACAATGATGATGCTGGCCGTTAGGTTATCTGCATCTTACTCTTCAAAGGAGCAATTCATCCTCTTCTAGAAGAAACAGCCCTAATTTCCTGTTTCTCTCCATGGCTTGCAGAGAGACCCTTGGCTAGATACTGGTGTCTGAGATTTTCAAAACCAGGTAAGGGGAAAAGTGCTCCCAGAGACTGATGGGAACAGTTGGGGGCCTTTGAAAAGCCCTCTTTTCCCATTTATGTATGGAGCTGTTGTAGTCACCAGAACTCGGTGACTGATTCAGATCACTTATTCTTTTCTTCTCCTTGGTCTTCATTTCTGTAAAATGGGCACATTGTCAAGGACAGCATTTTATTACATGTTGCCGTTTATGGCTTTCTAAAGGGAAAAAGTTTTCTATTTCATTTATTTATTGTTATTATTATTATTTTTTACAGAACTTACTGTATCTTTAAAGCAGCTTCACAGAAAGAAAAATATAAATTTAAGAATATGTTCCATTGTGTAATATCGGAAGGAGCAGGTTTTATTGAGATTGTCTAGGACAAATCCAAACAACAATGGGCATTTTTCCTTCCTCTATAAAATAGTTTATTGATGACTTCACACTGTTAGGTGCCATGCAGAAATGGATAAGAATTAAGTCTCAGACCCCAAATCTAAAAGCTTTGTCAAGGCTCTTTTTTTGTGGTTTCAGTCTGCTGTTACTGAGCACGTTCTGCCTCATATAATATGCACCCATCTAGCAGTGTAATCACATTACATCACTGCTGATTAAGCTCACATGCAATAGACACTTGGCATGGCCTCCTTCCAGCCCATTGCATAAAGAGTGAGTAAAGAAACCCATTAGGGAGGTCAATGCCTTTAAAACTTTATTAATTGCAGAGGAACTTAAATGCCAGTCATTTGTTGCTTCAGCCGGATTGCTTGCTTCTAATTAGAGGTTGACAGCCATGGCTGAAGCTGTTTCTTCTCTTGGCCTCTCTGACGACATGTTTCAGGGATCAGAAGGAACACTCTTCTGCATTATTTATACCATGCTAAGCTCAGGGTATAAGTTATGGGAAAGCCATATGTGTGTGAGGAGGAGCCCAAAGGTCATGCCAAAGACCAGAGCAATCATTTACCACTAGGAAACTCCAGAGCCCATCTTGGGAAACACCCACCTGCAGTTATGGGGCACAGGGTCAACATGGACTGGGTGGCCCAGAAGGCCTTTGTGGTCCTAATTTGGATATGAATTACTTCTTCTTTTTCCTTCCAACTGCCCATGTGGGCCCGCAATCACTATGAAGAAAATTAAATTTCCATTTCTTGTGCATCTTCCCAGAATAGGGGAAATATCTTTTCACCTATATCCTGCAAAAACAGACTTTGCCACCATTTGCTCTGGGCTCCTCAAAACAGACTTTCAGTTTCATGGGAAAGATTTAGTTTTCCAAGGAGATGTTTTTTTGTGGTTTTAGTGAAGCACCAATGTACTTTAATAAAATTCAATTAAGTGGATATATGTCAGGGGAGATTTAACGTTGATACTGGTGATGTGCTTTGGAGATTCAATTACCCTTGGTTGAAAAAGACATGAACATTACTTAGCACATGAGTGAAAAGAGAATGTTCAAAAACAAAAAACCCAGCTTTGTCCTGCCAAAGCAGAAGCCAAGTGAAGAAACAAGGCTATATTTTAGCCACAGGAGAGACTGTACCTATGTGCTCTGCCTTCCTGTCTAAAAGACAGCGGTGTTTGGAGATCTGTGAAACAAGTGTTCTCTTGCTGATACATCAGGAAAAGCAGATGTTCAACCTGTCAAAAACAGTGGAGCCGGCACTGCAGCTGTGGAGGAGCTGGCTGTAGGAATCAGCTGGGTTCCTTCTGATATAAAGTTTGGGACTGGAAGGACGCGGTCCAAGGTGATGTACAGGCACCGGCATTTCACCCTGCTGCTTTCCCCAACAGGGGGCTGTGCTCACAGACCCCACCAGCACCTCCTAAAACCTGTGATGAAAAGCAGTGTAATTAGTAAACGGCCCCTGAGATAGCTTCTTCTGCTCTGGGTGAGTTTCAGCCCAGGGGAATGTTATTTGGCATTGCTCAGTGGTCACTTCTCACTTCTTACGTTTGACTTGGATCATGGGAATTTGGTCAAAATTCCTGTGCTTTGTGGCAAATCCAGGCTCTCAGTCAGGTTGTTTGAGAGGTGTCCCTGATCTCAGCCAGTGTATCCATGAAGCTGGTGTCAGCATTACCTTTGTAAGAAGACCAGAAAGTGGGAAAACCATTTGCACATCTCTGCTTAGCTCTGCTCCCTCGGCAGCTGCTGCCACGGGCGGCGAGGAGGTGAGGAGAACTGAGTCCAGAACGAAGGAAACCAAGTTTTACAACCTATTCAGAAGGAGTCATTTATTTAATGGAAAGATTTGTCTACAGTATTTTGTGTGTTATGTTTTATACATCAAGTGCAAAATTATCCTTTCGAAGCTATGGAAGGAGGTTCAGTTTGAGAACTGTGCACTAAAAAAAAAGAAAAAAAAAAGAAAAAAAAAGTGATTGTTTCCAGGGCAGGGAAAAAGGGACTTTGCTAAGCTCTGTCCCCTGTCTGCCACTGCTCCGTGCTCACTGAGTGCAAGGAGAGAAGCCCACTGTGCTTTCCTCGCTGTATAAGCAAAGGTGATTTGCTCTGCAGAAATCATACCTTAGCAAACCACAGCCTCTGTCTGTGTCTGGTTCAGAGTAATTCATGGGTTCCCCGAAACTCAGGGCTCACTCACTCCTGAGGATGGCAGGCAAAGCCAGGGCCACTTTACCTTTCTTTACCTAGCAAGGCAAGTGAGCATACAATGAAATCAGAACAAAGTCCTTATTCTAAAGGGCCCCACGGAGAGAGAAATGATCGAAAGCTATGTGACTGAAACATGGGTCAGAACCATGCCAGCCTGCCTGGTTAGCCTCACTTTTCAGGTAGTCCAGAGATGGAAACATTTAGTACCGTGTAAAACAATATTGGTGAGCGCCGCATGCTGCCTCTGTGTAAGTGCATCTGGAAAAGGGAGGTCTCCTGTCCTCAAGTGTTGAGTGACATCTTACAACCTGCTTCTTTCCAATCGACCTGGAAAATGTACACTCGGATTTCAAGGGAGAGGACATATAAAGCATTTTCTCATCAAACTCAGCATTATCTATTTCGCAGGCAGGCCTCTCCCACTGTACAGTATTTTTCCATTGTGTCAAATCAAACTTTATCTTCAGCTCTGCTTCCCCATTCTAATAATAACGACGTGGCATCCAACGTGTGGCTCCGCAAGTGATTCATTTCCTCAATACTGTTGATTGGAACTGTACATTGCTTCAAAGGTACGCAGCAATTTGGCTTTTTAGCACATTAGAGATAACGTGTCTTTTGCATTGGGATGAACTCATTATGGGCTTTAGGACCAGGACCTGATTATTTGCAGACACACAGCGTTGCTCTTCGGCTGATAGGAGTGGAGAGATGAGGCAAAGTAATAGATTGGGTAGGAACTCATTAAAGGCTGAGGCAGAACAATAGGCTTTTACAGCCCTTAACTCCTTAGATTCATCTGGATCTTTCAATCTCAGCATCCTCCAGCCACTGGAGACTAAAACAACAATGGACTGGAGGCAGGAAAAAGCTAGGCAATTATTTCACTTTGGTAAAAAGTTAATGGGATTCATAAAGTCTGAGCAAGATAACAATGCGAGGCTTAAATTGGTGTTGCTGAGGTTCTGACATAAGAAAAAGAGGAAAAGTGGCAAAGTATGAGCTGGTAAGTGCTCCCCTTTTGAGGCTGGCAATGATTTTGATGAGAAGTCTTAATGACAAACACCAAAATTCTTGGGAGAGTCTACCTATTGGCTTTGAACCTACCTATAGATGCTCAGATCAGCTCTTCTGAGAGCTGGGGTGCTTACATTTTAGCACCTAAATGGAGACTTAGGTGCGTGTCTATGCCTTACATTCAGCTGATACATGCTCTTTTAATGTATCTTGGATTGCTTTACATGCTTGACAGGCCGTGTTTCTTTCTGTTGGCTGTATATAGCACTGCAAATGCAAAAAGTCTGACTGCAATAGCCAGCTCTTTCTCTTCTGAGGTTTACATTATCATCTTTGTCTCATTATTCCTGGACGGCTGCCCATCATTTCTTATATGGATTTTTCTTCAAAAGATGAAAGGAGAAGGGTGTGGGAAGGAAAAGGAAGGGAAAGAAATCTTGCTTTTTTTCTTACAAAAAGAGCAAATAATTCATTCAACTGCATGGGTTTTATTATTTATGCAACATACTTTGAGGTACTAACGTGTGAGCTGAGAACATATAGAAGGGACAATAAAGACATCTCTGCTATCAAGGAAGAAAACCTCTCAGCACCCTGTTCTCTCCCCCCTACCTCTGACGTGGTTTACGAAGGAGCAAGACGGATGCCCAGAGGAACAGAGCCCAATTAGCTGAACACAGACTGAAGGGGTGGTAGCTCTAGCTGGGCATCCTGCCACTGCCGAGCGGGTGATGTAAAGGTGGCAGCAGCCGTGGTCCCAGCTCCCAGGGCCGGCGCAGGATGAGACACACAAACAGCACTGCAAACACTGCAGAGAGGAGCTTTGTGATGAAATGACTCAGGGCCAAGGCTGTCTGTCTGTCTGGGCTCCTTCAGCCCTGTGTCCCAGCAGCTCAGCCTTGCACAATGTGAGTCCTGCACTGCGCAAACACCAGCTTTGGGTTTTGAGAGCTTTTCATAGGTGTAACTCTCCAAAGCTCTCTCCTGCAAAACATGATAGGAGCTTTAACAATTAACATTTACCCTGGTACAGAGTTTCAGACACCCTATAATGGAAGAAATAGTCCCATGTTCTCATGTGGACGTTGGGATGCCACGGCCACCATTTCTTCATGGCATAAGCCCATTAGTCCTGGCTACTCTGCACCTCAGCCACCCTTATTTTGACTTGCGTGAAATGGCCCTGGATGAAAATTGCCAGGCAGTGCAACACAGCAGCACTGGAAACATGAGGACCTAAGGAAACCTCCAATTTCTGTCAGCTAAGTCACGGTGCTGACTACATCAAGCTTCCAAAGCTTTGTACAGTCTTGTCTAGGCTGGATCTTTATTATTATTTATTATTATTATTATTATCATTTACTTTTCCCTGTAGTTAAGAGAACCCTTTAAATATTTATTCTCTTCATAACTAAGCTGTGGTCATTTCAGCACAGTGGATGGATAGAAGAGGCCAGCACTACACACTCACACCCCATACTCCTACAGCCCATAGTTACTTTCACCAAGTGCACAGGCTGTTTGGTGGCTCTCAGCTCAGGGACGATAAGATGCAGATGCTGAAGATGTGCACAGGTTTGCACCAAATTCTGGGCTTTGAATAATCAGTGAACAGTTGCAGAGTTGTCTCCTTTATTGGGTATGAAATTCACAGCTGAATCTGGACTGCAGGAACCTTTCCCTTCCCACTGAAGCCTAGGCATGGACTGCAAATAAGGCACGGTTACAGCACAGGATTTTTGGGGGATGGATTTGATGTAGAAATGTCATCCATTGTCCCTGATGCTGCGATTCCCCAGGGTGTCGAGGACAGTCAGTGGTTAGGATGCCCCCAGGACAGCGATGAGGATGCTGCCAAGGCAGCATCCCCGCAGGGACTGCCCCATCCCCAGAGCCCGAGCTGCAGGTTGCATGCATGGACCAGCAAGGCAGGGGGATTTCTTTTTGTTGTTTCTTGCAGGTGAATTCCTAAGCCATCTGCAGAAAATTTTCCCTTCGTGGCCAGGAACACATGGCCTGAGGGCGGTGGGGTGGGTATTTAACTCCCCCGCTCCCTCCCCCAGGCTGAACAAAGCCCTGGATTGAGAGATCGGCTCTGGACTTTGCAAGAAAAGGGAGCTTGGGGCTTTTGTGTGTGTGTGTGTGTGTGTGTATTTTTCTTTTCTTTCCATCATACTAATGAAATTTGCAGACATGGAGAGGAAACTGAGAGTTATTTATAGGAGTGAGAGGAATGTGAGGCCTAATTGTGCTTAGTCTATTGCTAAGTATGTAATCTGTTTGCTATTAAATTTTACAGTCTTGCAGCAATGTAATAGGTTCTATTGTGGGTTTTTCTTTTTTGTTTTAAGGGAACTTATACATCTGATGAAGAAAAAACCCCAGGCTAAGGTGCTTGCAGTGTTAAGAACAAGTGACACAAAGCACCATTTAAAGGACACAAGGTTGGCTTTAGGGTTAACTGGGTTGGGTAATTTTTTACCCTTAACCTCCTTCGGATTTTTTTTTTTTCTAGCAGCCTTTTCGCACCTGCAGGGTTTCTGTGCCCCTACTCATAAGGCACAGGGGCAGCCCCAGCACCTCTCCTGGCAGGGTGTGGGTGCTCAGAGCACCTCAGCCCACAGCAGGGGCTGGTGCAGGGACCTGTGGAAACTGAGGAAGAGCCAGGCCTGCGATCCTGTACAACTGCTAATATCCACCAGGCAAAACTCAGCTCTGGCCTTCGCTGCTTTTTATTGCTTATCGCTGCCCACCCGCTCTGGAATATTCCATCCCTATAATTTCTGAGAGGCCCCAGAGGATCCTGTTGCCTCCCCTGGGTCTGGATTTCTCACTTTTTCAGACAAACACTTTTCCTGGGATATTTTGCAAAACGCCATGGTGACTCACTTTTGTCGTTCCGCTTTGCTGGGATAACAACACTGAAGGGAAAAACAAGTGATATTTACTCCCGGTGTCCAAATTTGGCTTTGCCACTGTGAGCAGAATTTAGAAAGCCAGAAATAGAGGAGTGATTATGGTGTGCACGGCAATTAGGAGGCAGCCATGTAAAAGGGGTTTCAGCCGGGCACGCAGCATCGTGCCAGCCGGCTCTCCTGCCAGCCACCTCGCTGGCACGGGCACTCTGCGAAGCTGCTAGAAGAAGAAAAGCGACTTGATGGATGCAATGGGAGCTGACATTTAGGGCTGAAGCACCGAGCGGTGCCCACTGTACATCTCCATGGGGATTATCTAAGCCTTTCCCAGCTTGCTTGCACATCCCTTTCGGACGCTCTGCATAGCTATCGCATGAATTCACTTTGTTCAGTGGGAGAATGAAGACCTGTGCTGGTTTCTGTGTTTCTGCCAAGCTGCCAGGGAAACGCTGATTTAGCATGTAACGTTTGGTGCATGCAGGAGAAAATGCCAGGCAGGTTATCGGCAGCGAGGCACTCGAGCCCTCCTCCATTGCAAACAAGCCATGGGATGCCAGTTGGCTGCTGGCCAGTCGTTTGGCCACTGACCAACTGGCTGACATTCGTTTCTTCCATGCTCTCCTCGTGGACCTGGTGGGAGGGGTGTTTTACAGCAGCAATTAGTTTATTCCTGGGGTAAACAGTAGAAATTGGAGGGTAATTGCAGCAAGAAGTTTGCTTCCTGTTCCAGCGTGAATAACCCGCGGGCCGCCAACTGGATGTTAGCCCTCAAATCTGCAAGGCCAATTGGCAGCTGGTCTGCATTTGTCCCTCTTAGGATTTGCAGATGTATGTTGGAAAGTGTGGGAATGGGGATCCCATCAGCCTGTCCACCAGCGAGGCGGGCAGCAGCGCATGCAGCAGGGTGAGGGCTGTGTCGGGAGGAGCCTGGTGGCCCAGTCCCATGTCTCTGTCCTCTTTTCTGTCCCAAATACTGGCTGTTTTTCCCTCTCATGGTCCTACTGGAGCCCTCGCTGGTTTGCATCCAGACCATCACCTTGCCTTACACGAGGATCTCTGCATTAGTGTGGGTTTTTGTATGGGATGAGGCTGCTTGCTGGCCTCAGCATCCCTCCCTGTGCCCTGTAACTCTCCTGAGGTTGTTCAGCTCCATGCAGCCTCGTAACTGCCCAGCCAAGGAGGACATCTGTACCTCTGCTGACCTGGCTCCACAAGTCAAACCTGACATGCTTCCTATGCCTTCTGTTTGTTTTTCTACTCCAGCTATCCTCCTCTTTGGCAGCAATCTCCCCTCATCCAGCTGCCAGAATGGAGCATAACATACAAGAAGATCTTCCTCAGGTGAGCTATCAAGCAACCTGCCTCTTCCATCACGTGCCTGATTATCTCACTTTTTTCCTTATTTCCATTGATCAGATGGATCCATAGATCAATTTTCTCTCTTTTTCTTTTCTTTTTTTTTTTTTTTTTCCAAGTTGCGATCTTTGCTTTCAAGGTCCCCTTTCTCCTCTCAAATTTGTCTCTTTACTTGTTTAAATTTCCGAAGGGCTGATGTCTTCAGGCCAAGGTGCACTGCACTGTTTTCCAACGGGGAGGTAACAACAGCATGCAATCCAAAGCGGGGTCTACTTTGCTGGCATTTCATCCCCCCTCTTTTTGGATTCAGTAGCAGCGGTGGCTCAGAGCTGGAGGGCCAGACAACGCTCTGCATTTTGGTGGTGAAAACCCCTCAAATCCATCCAATGATTTAACTGGAGTAAAACCGAGAAAAAAGATCAGCTCAGCATGTCCAAGCCTATTCAAGTTGCTAATATTCCTGACATGAAGAAATTTTTATACACAATCGGACATTTTCCATTTTCTCCTTGAAAATACAACTTGCCTTCCCAGTGACAGGAAACAGGCTTGCCTCACCTCCACCTCTGTTACCTTTGCATGATATTTTTTCAAATGTTTCTCATACAGCATTTACGAAACTTGTGCTGGCAGCCTCTTGCTGATGCTTTTTATCTTTGAGAAAACCTATATTTTTCATAGTGCATTTTCATTTTATTCAGTGCAAACAAGTAGGCAAGATCCTTCACCCTGGTGATCTTCTGTTTTTATTTTAGGGTAATTGTAAAGAAAAGCTGTAATTTCACTTCAAAGGAGATCTTCTTTAACCATTTCAATTTACCAACCTGTATCCCCACTGCTACTTTCCATGACTATACCAGTTGCGTTTCAGCCTAAATTCCATAACTTTTGCCACTGGATGAGTGAAGGTCTGAACTTACAAGGAGCTGCTGCATCCATGGGTGTTGCCTTCTGCATTGTGGCTGTGGTTTTCCTGAGTGGTGGTTGATGGGGTGGAGGAGCCAGTTCTCCAGCACCTTCACTTGTGAGATAGCACGGAGACATACGATGGGGTTGGGAAAGGAGCCTGAAGGAAGGAGAGGAAGGGGAAAAGGCTGGTGAGGGACCATGTAGTGCCTTGTGGGCTGTGCTGAGGGGAATCCCAGCAGAGTGGCCTGCAGCTCGGGCAGGGGGTGTGCAGTGAAGCGAGGTAGGAAGGGCTCCTGGCTTTGTCCTGCCTATGCTGCAGCAGCGACTTCTGCATGGAAAACCAGCCAGAACAGCAGCAGCCAGTGACAGCTGTTGAGCAATGCCCTTGTCATACTGCCAAGGAGAGGGGTGACAAGATTTTCTGGTGTGGAACCTGGCTCCTGAGTCCTGGAGAAGGAAAGAAGGACTGGTCTAAACGCATGGAGCTTCCATCAGGAGCATTCAGGCTCTGATTTCATGCCATATCACAGACTGAAACCAAGGCAAGACAGATAGGCCTGAAACGCCTCATGCGTTTGAACTCTCCAGCCATGGGGCATCAAAAACGTAGCAAGAGGGTGCAGCAAGAACAGAAAATCACTACTATCTAATACTTCTATTGAGCTGCTATGTTATCAGATGATATGTGGTGACGTAGATTATATTCAAGCAGAGTTTGGAATAAATCTCAAACAAGTCCTTTGGCTGAAGCATCCTTGAACCCAAGATAAAGAAATTTCTATCCCTTGGATATGTTCTGTCAACTGAATGCAGCTTTGTGAAATTTATTGTTTTTGCAGAAATCAGGACGACATATTTTAGGATAGTCCAGACATCTCTGGCTGCCTGGATTTCCTCGGTTTAGCTTTGTTAGTTCCTCTTCTCCTTAAAAAAATAAAAAAATAAAAAAATCAAGAACCTTCTTAACCTCTTCATTGGGTACAACTTACAACAAACAAACAAACAAGCGAACAGTCTCCATCTGGAAAAAAAATCTAGCAAAGAAAATATTGTTAGGGAAAAAAAAAGTTTCTCTCACAGATATTAACCATTACTCTGTGAGATGCATTTGTTCTTCAGAAATGAGCAGCTGTGTAAATCATTAGGAGGTTGCTAAGGATTAAGGCTAGCCAAAATATGTTCTTTTACTGTCTTAAATTTCCTCAATGTAAAATAAATGTAAGCTAAACTGCTCTAACTGCGGATGCTGCCACTGCTTACACAGTTTTGATAGGGATGGATTAGGTTCCTTCTTAAATTGATTTGATACCTGCAGGTGTGAACACATGATATGGCACATCTGTAAGGGGAATCGGAGTCACAGGAAAGTGCTCGGAGCCCACGTGCTCCAGCTCACGGCCAAGGCTGGCTTCCCTGCACACTGCGTCGTGGCTGTGGGACCCCAGGATAATCAGCCACAAGGTACGTGTAGCTCCCCATGGTTATTGCACTATGTATTTTTGAAGTTATCAAGAAAATAACCTGCTGAACATTAGCATCTTTGAGTCCGGGATAGGGCTCTGGTTCTGTACCGCAGTCCCGGGTGCACAGACTTCCTGAGCCGCAGGCAGTGCCCTGTGGCTACAATTTCCAACAGTAAGTGATGCTAATGCCTTCTTCTGCCACCCAAGAAGTTTGTTTCATTCTTTTGATACTAAGTGTATGTTTATCCAAAAGGCAAAACCCCCAGTCTCAGTTTTCATAACTTTGTGTCAGCTCTATGCGTCCTTCCATCAAAGCCAGAGATGGTGTTTTGCAAGATCATCCCAAAAGGCAGCAACAAGGTGAGAAATGGCGATTTGAGTGTATTCTGATCAAGCTTCAGCTTGTGCTTTATAGTTGCCTGAGTCCATTTCCTCACCTTCTCTAGCATTTTGTTCATTCAGGTAAGAAGCATTTATTCCTTGACTCTAAATGACTTTCTGGCCCTTGGTAACGTTTTTCTGTCCTTGATGGATTTTGATGCAGACTCCTTGTTATCATCAGCTGTAGATACTGTAAGCTGTGCGTGATTGCTTGATAACAGATCTGAATGAAAAAGGGCAATATTCACCCCTATGAAGAGCTCTTCTGAGTTTCTTGAACCCTTGAAATGCTCCCAGGAATGCACGTGGCTTTAGAGTGGTTGCACTGAAATGGAAGCTGTGCGGGGCAGCAGGGCTACGCAGGGCAGTGGGGAGCAGGGTAGTTGTCACCCTGTGCTTGGTAAGCCTGCTTCCTTCCAGCACATCTCAGAACCAGCTGCTGGGGCATGGACCCCACTGCCTGTTGACTTCCAGTGGGGACTGGGCTGCAAGCAAGCAGGGATGCTTGTTTTATCCATCCAGAAGCTGACCCCCTGTGCCAGACAGGCTGCTGCTGCTGCAGAGTGGCTCTGGGTTGCAAATACCCACAGGGAAGGAGGAAGAGTGGATGGCTGCAAGCAGCAGCCTCGGTTTTGAGGACCTCCTGCTGCCTCCTCCCACTGCTCTCAGCTCCTGATCCCTCCGGATCCTGTACCTACAGGACACAGGGAGCTGCAGCCAGCACAACCCAAAGCTCTGGCTGAAGCAGCACTGGTTGAGCAGAAAAGGCAAATTCCATTCTTGTAGCACATGCTGTTTTGCAATCTCATCATTTCTCTGGACCTTGCTTACAGAAGAAGGCATGGCAGTGAATCAGCAAGTTAAGAAAGTTAACAGTTACTTACAACTGCAGCAGTTTAATTACAGCAACATCTTTACCTTACAGAAATAACAACATTTTAAATTAGATTTCAGTCATACTTGTCAAGAAGACGACAAGTCTAGGGATCAGAAATTCAGACTGTGTCACTTCGGGTGATCTGCTTTGTATCGTGTGCTGGATTGGCTTGGTTAAAAGGAACAGCTGGCAAGAGGCTTTTGTTTTATTTTTATATTTTTTTGGTAATTGATTGTAAATCAAATTCTTTCAGATGTGTTTTGCTGCTAGCAAAGGCTCTCTGCTGCCTGGTTAGTGTGTTTGTGTAATTATTTTAGGTGTTGTTTGGATGTGCATACGATGCCAAACAACATAACTGGCTGACCGAGAGCCCAGGCCAGGTGACAGTGGTTCACAACTCCAGGCATGCAGGTTTTGAAGCTTTAGCTGCAGACTTTTCTAGCATCCTTGCTATTAATTAGCTGTCAGGAATTAATAATTCAATACTCTTTCTGCTACAGCATGACAACAGCGAGCGTAGCTGTTTCACTGTAGATAACAATAACAAAATATTCCTAATTTAATATTCTTATTCTCTCCCAGCACCCCCGCCAGCCCCCCTCCTAGCTGGCAGCTGCTTTAAAGCTCAGCTCTTGCAGAGGCCTGGGCAGCAGCCCCATGGCTCTGGGTGCCCAAATCCAGCTGACAGCTGGTGTGTGCCAGAGGTGTGCCCCCAGGGCTGGCACATGGGTACACGACACTGCCCTCGTGGTTCCTGAAACAGGTGAAGCCACTGATGTCAGTGGGTGTACTGGAATTGGGCAGGTCAGATATGAATTAGGGCAAATGCAAGGCTAGGGTAATTCAGAGGCCACTTCACATTCCTTTTCTTGTGGCAGAGTCTTATGGGGTTGTGTGGTTTTGCTGTGCCACGTTCCCTCCGAAAACAGGAGTTGCACCGTCACACCTGCACCTGGAGGGAAGGGAGACGTGGTAAGTATCTCCAGTTACCACACAAGCAAAAAATGTCCTGTAAATCTGTCAGATGATGGACATCTGGGTGTAGTAGCGCAAACGCTGCATGAGCTGAGAAATGACTGACAGTCACTGTACAGAGCATTTTGCTCCCCTGGAGATCTGCCAGTGGGGTGATTAAATCCCACAGAGTACCAAGAAGACCTCACCCAGGATATCAAAGCAGCCCTGTTGCTTCCATGGAAACTGGAAATGCTGTGTTACGGCATGTGCTTTAGCCTCACCCAGAGAAATGCACAGCCTGTTCCAAGAAGTTCCATTGAAACAGCAACAACAACAACAACAAAAAATGACAGAGCCAACCCAAAACAGAGGTCAGGGGAGTGCAGCTGAGAGGATGCTTTGTTATCCCTCCATCCACTCGCTACAGAAAGACACGAGAGCAGCACTGCAAGCTCCACCAGCTGTGCCAGGTCCTGCCTTGACTCCTGCGCTTGGTCAGAGGGAGAAGTGAAGTTTCCACATCTTACTCTGTCTACACGGGATGCCAACCATTAGTATTCATAATGTATTGGCAACTCATTAAAAAAAAAAAAAAAAAAAGCTTCTTTTTGGTTAGGGAGAATGTAACAAAATAAATAGCATCTCTTTGCTAAAGATGAAATACCTAAATTATAATCAACAAGTTTACTTTCCTTGAGTCAGAAACCATGAATCACCCTGTAAAATCAGATCAAATTCAAGATTAGTTTCTCATGGTATTGCTGAGGAATTTCAGATATTTCCATTGGGAAAAGAGTTATTTCTTTAACCGTCCCAAGGTTAGTTTGTTTAGTATTATTTTTTTCTTGCATAATGAGGGTTGCCCAAAGGTAAGGAATGTCAAGATCTAAATGTGGAGTGAAAAAAAAAAAAAAAGTAAAGAAGTGATCTTAGGACAAGATTAAGAGAACAAAGTTAAGTGGAGACACAAATCAGACTATTCCAGCTAGGCAGAAAGTTCATAAAAGCTTATGACTGTCTTGTTAAATACTGCACAAAAATATATCAAATTTCTGGCTATGGAACACTTTTCCAGCCCATTATGTGTGTTGTAAATAATGCAATGGAGCAAGATATTATCACAAGTTTTTGAAGTTTTCTCTACTAAGTGGCAGTCTTGCAGCTGCCCAACATCTGAGATACACATTGATGCTAAGGCATCAATAAACCTGTGAGACGACTGTGAGTAAAGCACTGCTCTTTGCTACCAGGTTGTATTGCAGGTGGCAGAACCTGAATTGTTCCAAAGCATTTTGCAAATCGGGGGTCATTTCGTGCACTCATCTGGGGAAGGCAGGCTTAAAAACGGGTAACATATTGCCTTCTCTTTATACCTGCTGATACTGGCAGGTCATGCTTCCTACTTGTGTGCTGCCGAGCAGAGCAGCGTCCTGTCCGTGTGTCCGTCTTCGTTGGACCGTTGGCTCACTGACCCCGAACTGGTGGTACTGGTGTGAAATCAGAGGCAGTGAGACGAGATACAGCTTCAGGAAGGCAAGACTTCTCTTTCGGAAAAAATTCTGAGAAATGCTGGTTTTATTTCTGCCTTTGAATTTTTGAGTAGTTTTGTCCTTTCTTTTAAGGTGCCAACATCTGGTAGACGGACCAAGATCACAATGGGTTTTTAAGGAATGTATTTTTCTAGCCCAGCTCTGGAGGACTCCCTGACTGCACAGCAGCCACAGAACTTCCCATTTCTTCACCAGCAAGTGCTGGCCTATTAATGATGCTGGACAGTGCCTACATGCTCACCTTCAGCCTTCTGGAGGCTGCTGCTGGTTTTGTATATCTGAGGCAACAAAATGCTGGCTCTTGACCTGGCCGTACTGTGGCAGATGGAGCATCGGTATGAGCATGGCTGCAAGGACAAGCCTTCCCTACCCTCGATCCAGCCTGCATGCCATCAACAGCCTCAAAGGGGACAGAAATGTGTGCCCAACACTCATCCCACCCCACAGCAGTCATTTCGGAGTGGCACATGGCTGGAGACCATCCTCTGCTCTCTGCCACTGTCAGCAGGCTGTGGCAGGAGCATCCAGAGGGTGATTCATCCACCCATCCTGGACGGGGTGAATCACCCGCTGAAAGCAGCCATCTCCCCCGGGGGACTCGAGAGGAACTTTAGACAGCTGTCTTTAAATAGACGCCTGACTTTAGATCAGTAAACTTAGGGGAAATGAATCCCACCCTATGGGTTTTGCTACCTCAGGTCAGCTAGCAGAGTCCTGTTACTACTATTTTTTTTTTGAATATTCTTCTAGTCATGACATACATAAAGTCAGGCAAAATCTTGTATGCTACAGGGACAATAATGGAAATTTTCTGAAGCGGTTTATTTTTATTTTTATTTTTTTTGTTAAATAAAACCTTTAGCCAATCACACTGAATCAGTGGTGCTGAGCCATAGCAGAACATGAAGCTACAACTACATGGGTAGAATTTTTGATGCAGAGGGTGAATAATATTTTGAAGTGAAAAGTATCGTGCTATTTTCACCTCCTGCTTTTCAAAGGAGTAGGAGAAGAGAGAGAGAAGGTGCTCATTGAAAATCCTGAGTTAGATTTTTAATAATGTCGTTTTTTTCCCCTACTGTTATCCCCCCCTTTTCCTTCACATAGTGAGAAACTTCCCAAGGTTGCCAACGGCACTAAAGCAGTCAGTCCACTTTCAGAATTTCAGTCACCTCTTAAACACTTAGAGGCTGAATTGAGTGAAAACCCGTTTTCAGAAGAGTTTCCAAGGAAGTAGAAAGTTTCCACACCCTGAATCTTGCACTCAAAGAAATGGAAACTGGCTCGTTGCTGCCAACAGCCTGAACTGTTGTATAGCAGGCTGCTGAATGTTATATTCTGTAATAAAAAAATGTGAACATGCTTGGTGCTATATTAAAACACACAAATGCACTTTGAAAAATGTAGCTGAATTATATATGTCTTTTTTTTTTTTCCTTTTTTCCTTGCATTTTCTAGGCGTAGTGTTGTTTTTATCCGCCTGACAACAAATAAATCATGATGGAATCCCACAGCTTGTGTTTTGTGAAAGTTCAAGCTTTATGATCACAATGATCCTGTCAAAAAAAAAGATAGGAAGGGCCGTGTCTGACATCAAAGCCACCTGGCTAAATAAATGTGTTGGCCCAACTGTTCATGAATGGCTAATCGTGGAGTGTAGATGCTCTGTGATCCTTTACCGATCATACTTCTTTGTGCTCTACAATGTAAAGCCTGGACTTCACGTAGGGCTACAAGGAAAAGTAAATGTTCAACAGGACAAGGAGCCTAGAGATCCTATTCTGGAGATCACAGCTATTTGGAGACTCCTTCTTCCTACAAAGGTGAGGCACCTGGGGGCTGAACCCCAGGTCAGCAGGGCGCAGCCCGTGTGTCCAGGATTTTTTATTCCTAGGGTTTTGTGTTCCTTCACGTGGTAGCACCCAACTTGGACACCAGAGGTAACCCACTGGGAGGCTGAAGTTCACAGCTGACCAAGCAGCTCCCCGCCGGACAGGGTTTGTTTCGCCGACTGGGCTGAGCAGCCAGTGATGGCAAACGGCATTTATGGAGGTTCACGACGAAAAGACCACTGAAGAGCTTGGATGGAAAAGTCCTACCAGAAACGGATTCAGCTTTCTGTCATTTCTTAAAGACTTGACCATACCAGAAGAAAATTTATAATAAGTAAAAGTTAGAGTTTAAAAAGCTTTTCCTTTCTCTTCCTCCTTTCTATTTAGTGTAAGAAGATTTGTTGCTTAAAATATTCCATTTAAAGACTACTTTCATGCAAGGATAAGTGCAGCAAAGTAGAAGACAATATTGCATTTTAAAATTCCACCTCATTTAGTGCTTGAAGTCCATGGAAAAGTTGTGCCTGAACTTAGAGTCTTTGGGTCGGACATTATCAAGGTTCCCATTGTTTGACCCTGCTTGCTGATATTGTTTCTACACAGTAACATAGCTGATAATCCATTCAATCATCTTATGCCAGTGGCTCTGTCTGATTTCCAAATCAGAGGAGAGTATAAATAACAAAACCGTGTAGGGTTTGATAATGAAGTTGCTTAGCAGTGCTGGTTGAGGAACCAGAGAAAGCATTCAAGGATGTTTTGGGATTCCTCTGTGCTAAACACTGATGTTTGCTGCCAGTGTCAGGCTTAGTCTTGTTATCATTTTGGTACAGCACAGTAAAGCTGAATTAAATTATTATAATTAAATTGTTGTTATGTAAAAGCTGATTACTTTGCATTGCTTTTCATATTATACAATAGAAAGCAGTTATTATATAAGACAACTAATCAAACAAAACAAAAATCCCTTCCAGAAAATCGTTCTCTTTTAAACTGCGATCAAATACTAAAAGCCTTTGTAATGAGCAAATAAAGTTTGTGAACAAGATTTATTTCTCTACAAACTAACATATTTTCCATTCCAGTCCAAAAAAAGAAATCATCACCTTTTCCTGTTGATAAATTTCAGGATCAAAATGCCAAGTCATGGGTGGGATAGGAAAATCTTGTTTATAATCAAAGGCTTGGCGACCTTCCTACATTTTTTACATTTTAATTATACACTACGTTGGCATCCTGCTTGAAAGACACTGCTTTCTGGAAACTCCCAACTATTTACATGACTAAGACTTAATTGAATCAAGGATTCTTGCTTTTTCTTCCCTCTCCAAAAATAAATAAATAAATGAAGAGCTGACATTATCATTCCATGCAGCAGAAAACATTCCTCCGCTCCCGGTGGATGTTGGTAGCAGACACAAACAAGACTTTTGTCCTCATGCAGCATTTAAGACACGTGGTCAAATGAATCAGGATCTATATCTTTCGAGGAACTGTTAATTACTGCTGCTAAATCAGATTAACAGCTCCCCTACAACTGTGGTAGGTGTCCAGGTTTTGTGGTTTTCCACTGACTGGGAGCATGTAGATATGGCTTTGGTACCTGTTTACAGGAATTAATCCTCACTAATCTGGTGTCTGCACAGGGGCTTAATGCATTTTAAGTAATTCATTGGAAAATGTTAGCTCAGATTACCTTTCCCAAGTATCCATGGGGAAGGAAAAGAAAACGATATAATTTTAGCCCACGAGGGCAGTACTAACGGAGTGAAGACCACAAAGGCAAGCTTTGCTCAAGGGCATCTGAAGAGCACAGCATGCTAGATGTTCATCTCCCTGCTCAGCTGAAGCTCCAGCACCAGCTCTCCAAAAGACGAATGGGCTGCAGGACTCTGCCTTTTTTTTTTTTTTTTTTTTAAGGAGATGAAAGAAGATGAATGTACGAAGCATTAAAAAGGAAGATGACAACACTGGCTTGTTTAACCAAACTGTTGTGAAAATTATATGTCTGCATTAATTAATATTACATGCACCACTATTTTCTCCCCATTATGAGACAAATTCTAAATCTGGTAATTATAGCTGTGTCTTATTTTTTTATCTGTTTCAATAGGTTCAACATGCCACACTTCTAGTTACAGTTTCATGAACTGGGAAACTCAAAAGGTATTGTTGAATTGGAAAATATTATTATTACAGTAATAGTCATAAGGAATTGGATTTGTACAAAACTATAAAGCAAAACACACTGAGATGATTCATTATGCATCACATGGAGAAAGACGTAATGTTGTTAATATGGGAGAACAGATGTGTCTATGTATTTTAAGTATCTCTTTTTCTTTTCTCTGATGAAAAGTTGTTTTTTTCTGAAAAAAGAAAAAAAAAAAAAGAACAACCAACCTGATCTTGATTACTGGTACTATTGAGAAAGTTCACTGGGAAATGAAAGCAGTCACTGCTGTTGCCATTAATCTCATTTTATGTTAGTTTGGCTTTTACTGCAGAAAGTAAAAACTCTTGGGTTTTCTTTCAAACCCGGTGCCATATGTGAGTTAAAGCAAAATTGACAAGCAAGTCCTTGACGTAACCTCACGCATGCTGTGGTTAGAAGCTGTATAAGCAGCAACGGCCCAGATGTGATTTCCTCACTTTATTCAAATTAATTGGGCTTTAATTAAAAACGCAGCACTTTGTTTTGTTTTGCTTTAAAGAGATAGAGTTAAGGGAGATCATTTGTTAGTTATCTGCATTTTTCACGGTAAAGCTGTGTTGGTGTGTGTGAGAAAGAAAGTTCATCGGTTTTCCATGCTGTCATGCCTCAAGCATTTCATGAGGGGCCTGAAAACACGCTCATGAGTTACCGTGGTCTGCAGAACAATGCCCAGTGATTTTAGACCTGAACATGCTCCCACCTTGTGCACAGGAATGGGGACAGTTTGTCACTGTCTAACGGCTTAATGCTCCAGCCTGAGTGGCCGAGTTCCCTCCCCAGTGGCTCCATGCTGCAGACACTACATATTTTAATACCCTTCATTGCACAGACCAGTGGAAGACAGATCTAGAGAATTTATTAGATGATCCTTCTGGGTTTTAAAATTATATGATATGTTTATACAGTGGAGGTGTTCCTTATGAACCCCAGAGGACTTGTCTGACATGCACAGGGCTTTTTCTGTCTGTATTACACCAGGAGCTGCCTCCTCTATTTACTGTGCTGGGAATAAGGGGTACATATCTCCTCTTGACTATCTGCTTTTGGGATCCAAGTAAGTTACAGACAAAATTTCAGTAAGCCCCAGACAATGCAAAGCAGAAAAATGGTGAGAAAGCCATTTGGGTAGAAAGATTCTGGTTCTAGAAATAATTTAGGGGAGCAAAAGCAAATGTAGAGTTTGACCTGCTGAAGGAAATGTTTTGGAAAGCATCCGCTCCCCAAAACCTCTTGTGCTCTGGGAGAGCAGCCATGCCCTGTGCTCTCTGTAGACGTTGGTCCTTGCCTTCAGGGGCTACATGTCAGCACAGAGGATCCTGCTGATTATTTCAGGGGAGGTGGAGGCAGGTGGAGAGCAGCACCAGGACTGTGCATCAGGCTCAGGACCAGGCGCAGAGATCTCCACTTTGCCTGCAAAGAGCAGCAGGGATGCTCAGCCCAGCCCAGGGGGGTGTTGTGCCTCCCACGAGGAGCCCACCCTTGTGGGCCCGATCCTGCACGGCCGAGCCCAGCTTCCCCAGCACGTGGCCGTGCCGACTCCTGCGGAGAAGCCGCACGTGCCACTGCTGAGCAACCCTCCCGATCGCTGTCATTAGTTAGACGCTATTTTATAAGCACCCAAAGACTTGCTAGGTCGTAGCCACTGTTGGAAGTGATGACTTTTTAATGGCAACCAGCACGCTTGAAAAATTCCCTGAGATTGAACAATGTTCTGGAGGCAGACATTTCCCTGGGGAGCCAGCTGCCCTCCCTCTCATTGCTCAAATATTGAGGTTAATTGGGGAAGCGGAGAGCTTTGAATTACCGCTAGAGTATAAAGAAATCTACGTGCTTGTTTTTAATGTTTTGTTTCAGACCCTTGTAAAAATACCAGCGCAAGTTTTTGCTATTACTAATCACATTAAAGTAGTGGACGCATGTTATTATTTGGCAGGCAGTTTGTCCTATGTACTGTAACCGAGCCCGTGACAAGATTCCCACTTCATGTTGTTTGCTTACTTGGTAGTGCAGATAGAAAGAGGATGATGAAAATGAAAGCTTTATTTAGGCCACATAATCTCCTTCATTAAGTATCAGAGATGTTGGATAAGGCTCAGTCGGGGACCTATTAATGGAAACACATCTGCTGCATTCATAATAATAAAAGAATAGCCATAAAGTGATTAATTGCTGTTAACAGAAGCAGGCCCTGCTTTGCAAGACAAATTCGTGGCACATTTGGATGTGTGAAGCACGTAAAGCCAGGAAGGCATAGGGTTGCTTTGGGGTGCTGAAGGCCAGCAAAGCAATGGCCAGGCTGGGCCAGGCTGGGTCGGGCTGGGCCACCTTGCCTCTGGGCAGCAAGCCCCTCTCAGCCAGACTTTCTCAAGGTGAGAGCTAACTGGAAAAGCAGCATCACTGACTCTTTCTGACTCAAATGCATTTTATTAGCAGTATTTGTATTACAGTAGTCACAAGAGACCCTAATCAAACTGGGGCCCTCTTGTGTTAGACACTGTCCAGATGCATAATATAAAACAGCTCTTCCTTTAAGGACTTCAAGGCTTGCAGATAAGCCAGAGCATGGGAAGGGAAAACCAGACATGAAGTGGGGAAGTGCCACGACCTGCCTGAAGCTGTAGAAGACAACTGAGATCTCTTAGGTCTCACTATGGGATTACTGGACCGTGCCTTCTTTATGGCTGGAAAATGATGTATGAGATCCTCAGCAGCAAGAAAGCAGCATTTGGCCTTCAGCAAAGCCTTCTGCCTTGTGCTTGCAGAGGGTCTGGGGGAGCCCTGCCATGGGGGTGGGCAAGCAGCACAGCGAAAAAGAAGCCACTTGTATTGAAAGATTCTCAGGTTGCCTGAACAGAGAGCTCAGAAACATTGCCACCTTACAGTGACTTTATAAGAAGGCATGTCGTACCCTTTCAAAAGGATAGAAAGTACGAGCCAGAATGGCAGGAAAATGCTGCTTATTTCCAGGCAGTACACTAGCACGTTGATTATAGGCCAGATGAAGACAAAAAGGCTAAAGATCCAATGCACAGTGCTGGAACTGTATGTTTCTGTAGAAGATCTAATGTATTCATGCTGTCAGGTCACATACATTAGACCTAGAAAGCTGATGTTTTCTTTCTTCTTTTTTCACCCTTTTTGGAAGCACTTTGAGCAAATAGATTGAATGAGACATTTGCAAGCATGGAGCCCATTAATAACACAAGCCGAATGCAATGCTGCAGTCTCATTCATACTGCTCTTGGGAGCCAAGGAAATTAAAATCCTATACGTTTCTTTTCTGCACAGGGGAAATCAAAGCCAAACCATGGGATGGGGCTGATTAGAGACAGGTGAAATGTCTGTTTGTTTTTAAAGCTTTACAGCTCTCATTTCGATAGTTCCTGGATTTTCCATGTGCATTCTGCAGATATCAGAGGAGAGATGGCTGTAAGAGAAGAAAACAAGTCTGAAGGCCATCTGAGAAGCAGGACCTTTTCAGATGCCAAAGAACAAAAGATGCTACAGTAAAGGCTCCTTGCTGACAGCTGCTGGAGACGCCCATCTTGTACTTATTGTATTCCCCACACCACAGACTTGTAAGAATAGGAACCTGTGGTCTAATTTGTGTTAAAATAGCAATAACAAAAATAAAAACCTTCCATGAGTCTAATGAAACCAGGAAGCAGTGCAGCAGACAATAATTAAGAAATTCTGGATATGAATAGTTTGTGTAGACAAGATTAACTATATATGGATGTATTGTTACTGTACATAGCAGGCAACTTATTCAAGGTGCACAGAGCTATGTCTGTGCAAATATAATTCTCAGCACCGGTCCTTCTCCAGGCAACCACTGTAAATCAGGATGCAGATGCCCATTAGTTGAGTATTAAGTGGACGGTCAGATATCAAAATGACTTTGTCACGAATCTGATGTTCTCATCTAAGTAGACATAAATGGTCTTGTTTTATAACTGCTTCCTCCAAGTCAACCTCCCATGATATCCTAGTCTTGCTAACGTTCTTTTTATTGCAGCCATCTGATTGTATAACTCTCCACTGATAGCAGCTCTTCATATTGCATCGATTATAAAGAGAACAGGAAAATGAACAAAATGTACTCATTCTGTTTATAGTTTGAACTATAATTTTGTGGCCCTCCTTGGACGCCTTAACAGAAGAATCAGAGGCACTTTTCTCCATGTTTGGCAACATGCTCATAATTTGGCTGGGAGCTGTGTCCAAGTTTACTCAGCTCTTGTGCTCGCCTGCTTTCACAGATGACTTTTTTTTTAGGACATGAGAGATGGACAGGGCTCCTAGAGCAATTGCTGGGGCATGGCACGAGCATCTGTTAAATTGAAAATTTCCAAGCAAGAAGGTTTTTTATCAGCCCTTGATAAGGTGGTCTCTTTAGAGCAGTTTTTTCTCTGATGTTGTATTGAGCACACATCCAGCTGGACACTGATGTGTGATTGGGGTACGAAATACCACAAACGGACACGGCCCTGATAAGATATGAAGGGATGGGGATGTACTTGCCAGAGGTTATGTTTACCCTCCTCGTTGCGAGTGCAGGGCTGTTACTGCCCAGCAGTGTGAGAGGGGGCCACAGCCTGCTTGCACTGACAAAACCTTGTGCCTTGCTCCAACTCACGGGCTGCAAGCCTCGACTTTTCTTGCCTCCAAGGGCTGAGACAGCGTGACTCATTTTCAGCTGTGAACAAGGTATCTGCTTGCTTTGCTGCACTTTGGTCAATCCGGTGGTGAATGACTCAAGATTACAGTAGCCTGATTAAATTAGAAATCCAAGGTACAGTGAAGCTGATTTTTTTAGAAGCTGAAGAAGGCAAAAAAAGGAATTTATTTATTTCTCTCTCCTTCCACACTAAGAATTCCTATGTAAATTGAATTAGTTTGTATAAAATTGTTTATTTGCTTTAGGGCCAAGTGGTAGAAATATCTTCTATACAAGAAGCAAAACCCTTCAACCAATGTAATAACTACTTAAAATGTTAGTGCCTGTCTTGCACAACATACCTCAGATAGAGAAAAAAAATAAGTTGGGTGAAACTGTAACACTGAGAGTGCAGCTCTGTGCAAATGGGGCTAGAATATTTTATTTTTTATTAGGCTTAGAGCCACGCCAAAAGATTGCTCATGGTATCCTCCAGATCTCAGAGCGAGAGACCCCCCTGGGTCATCCTCATGCACTGCAGCTGGAACGCGTGCACTGGAGTTTTTGTGGGAAAATGGGTTTTTCCTGTATCACTATCACATTTCTCTGTAGATGGCTATGTAAAAAGGCAAGTTAAAGGAAAGGAAAATCGAACCGCATTTCCTCAGTTTCCACGTTTGCTAAACAGCAACATTCAAAACAGTGACACCAGCATTGTTTGTGTTTGGTTTCCATAGCCTTTGTTGACCAAGGCTCCTCTCAAGGTGATTTCTCGGCGCTTGTTTCCCAGGCCAAGGAATCCCACACTCCTCGCAGTGGTCCGTCAGCTGCTATCAGCCCTGCAATGGGCTCAAACTGCAGGGAGGAAGATAAAGGGAACGTGAAGGGGGAAAAAATCTAACCCAACACCCAAATGTAGCAATAATAAGGGCAGTGAAGGACAAGGGAGCTGTAGGATGTCGCTCATGGATACTCAGAAGGGGGCAGCCCAGCTCCCATCAGGATGAACAAACACGCCTTCGGTCAGCCTATCAGCTATGCAGTCTCTCAGGATTTCATCCAGCCCTATTTTCTAAGGCAGGGTAAAATTTGCCATTGGCAAGATAAAGATGAAATAAAGCATGAGTAATGTGTATGTAGATCTGGAAGATATCTTGGCACTGAGATCAATTTCCTGCTCTGACGGATTTAGAAGTGCTCAGGTTCCTGCTGCGCCTGGAAAGTTGTTTCAGAACATCTTTCCTGTGATGCTCAGAAACCTGCTTCATGTTTCCACCCTCTATTTACTCACAACCAGTTTGATTTCGGGCCAACATTGTCCTTTAGATTAAATAACTATCTCCCTTCCCTGGGGGGTTACCTGCGCTATTTATAGAAAGCAATCCTTTTCCTAGCCTTTCCCTCCTTTTCCTAGCCTAAACAAAGCTATTTTAGTTTCTCTTCCACCACCCTGTTTGTCCCACATCTTCCTCTGCACCTGCTCCTTGGTGGAGTGGGGAGAGCTGGGCCATGGCCAGATCCTGGCTGGTCCTGGCACAAGGCAGGGCCTTTCCTTCTCTCTCCCTAAATCACCCTCTTTTATCTGCCATGATCTCCAGCTCTTGTAAGTCCTGTGGCTCCTTTATCCTGTGATCTTTAATACAGCCACATCTTTCTTTTCCTTTTACATTTGCAATTTTTGAGCTTTGCTTATCACAGACGCCTTTGTTGCTTGTCCCTCATCTCATTTCCATTCTGTCTTTATCAGCAGAAGGAGATATATGGATGGGCTGTGGTACAGAGATGCTATTTGGGGATTTCTATTGCTGTGACAACACAATTCTCTTGCTTTATTATTGCACTCCTACAGATAGGGTGCTGACACCTCAGCCTGATCCGTTACCTGATGGCCCCTCGCAGCCTGTGAGAAGGTGCACGTCGGTCTCAGCAGCACCTGCACAGCTGGCCAGGGTGAAATTGTGGAGGTGTTTTTCTTTGGGGAATGTAAAGGCCAAACATGAGCCCTGGATTCATCATTTAACGTGCAGACACCCTGAAGTCAGATAAGAGGAATGTCACCTTTGTCTGTAAGCATGCACACCAACAAGGCAGTGATGACTCCTTGGTAAGCTGGTTCCAGCTTCTGAGCAGCAGATCAGGAGCCGTCCAGACAGCACACACACACATGTCCTTTCTGAAGATGACATTTTGTCCACTTTGGGCACCTGCATATGAAAAACATGAGAACCTCAAACCACCCCAGCATTATCCTACATCTGCTCTTTCTACAGTGCAGTAGAAGTTTACCGTTGACTACAAGGAGGTGATGTAACGCTCCTGAAAATCCCTCTTATTGTGTCCGAAAAAAATCTGAAGAATTTGAGGTTGGTCACTTTTAGCTTTTCTCTGCACTTGCACCAGATCCACCAAGCACTTGTCAGCACACATCAGTCCTCAGCTGCCACAGACGCCTTCACTCTTCCCTCCGTAAAACCTGTACCTCGGGCGGTCCTCACAAGGTAAGCGAGAGGCACGTAAATCCTCGGGCTGTTTGTTGTGATGGAATCTGGGCAAGGAAAGGGACTTGGAATTCGTGATGGAAAATACTTCTGAAAGAAGTTACTCTGTGGCAGCAACTTTGCTCAACAAGCGCAGGAATTATTTTAGTATATGATAAATCTTTGCAGTTCTGCAGTCTCATTTGTCAGCTTTCCCAACGAGCATCCTCCCCGGGCCAGATCCTGACAGGTTTAGGTTTGGACACCATGCCTAGCTGGGCTGTTATGGATTCACTACATTTCTCTCTTTTCCCCAGTTACTTACATAAGCCTTCCATGCAATGTAAACTGGAAATATGTAAACTGAAAACATTTATTTCTGTTTATAGGGAGGAAGAGACTGCTCTGCATATGCCTGGGAATGGCACCACTGTATGTATTGGGGTGACTTGACAGTGCCTCCATCGGGACACAGCTTGGAAACCTCCTGCCACGGGTGTTCAGCCCTTCCCCTGAATGTCTCCCAGGCAGAAAGCTCCCTGCTCCTGGCAGGGTTATGACATGGGCACAGAAATGACTCAGGAAGAGGAAAAACCAGCAGTTTTAAAGTTTGCTAACAACTGTGACCCCGCTGGTTTCCTCTGGCTGTAGAGGCAGTCTCTAACTTAGTGCCAGCGGTGCATTAAGGACTGCTGAGATGTCTATGGGTAACTTCAGCACGAGTCCACCGGCACATTTCTGTACAGTGAAGACAACACAGAAAGATTTCAGTGTAGATTGTTAGCAGAATGGGAAAAACCTACAGATGCCTCGTAATTAATCTTGTCCCTTGAAATTTGCTTATGCTATTCCTTTCCTTCTTCAGCATTTGTTTAAAATCTCCGGAGGAGGTGGAGAGCTTGGAGGACATTTTACATAAATGTCTCAGTCCTGAATACCTTTCTGAAACAAAAGAAAATAAAAACAGTGTTTTGAGCCTGGCTGCTCATGGGTGTCGCCTTGTTTTCAGACTGTCAGTTAAAAGCAAGTCCAAATGTTTGTGCAGCCAAATACCCAGTTCCTTTAATTTTCTGGTTTTTAAGTTTGTGCTTTTCTTACACCAACACAGCTTGGTCAGCTGCACCTCTTAGAGCTCTGACAAGGAATATTTACAAATCACTATTTTCCTTTGTTGCATAGGATTTTATTTCAAGGGGGGAAACTGTGGGTATGTGTTTTGTTGTTGTTGTTTTAAAAGCAATTATTTGCAGCAAGATGACAGATATTTCTTTGCAGAAACTGCTCTTTTTTTTTTTTTTTTTTTTTTTTTTTTCACGGAAAGCACCAAAAAATTTTAGGAAAAAGTGCCGCATACTTTACTTGGAACCACCACAGCAAATTTTCCCACTCGGCTTTGTCAGGAGTATCTTTAAATAGGAAGTATTTCATTCTATAGATGCCTTGAGTTAATCATTTCCCCTTCCACACACACGGGGGGACACAGTTAGTCAGACTCTGGAGAAGCGGCTTGAGGCGATGGGAATGGAAAGCTACCGGCATCCGAGGCAGGCGGGCTGGAAGCAGGAGCGGAGCCCGCAGTCAGAAACCACAGGGCTGTACATGACCTAGGAAGGAAGCAAAGGGATGTTTCCGAAACCCATAGCATAAAATAATTCACTTTTATGTTCCGTTGTTGTCTTGCCTCTACGGCAGGGAAATAAAACCAAAAAACTTTGATTGAGATTTACTAGAGCAAGCTGCCTCTTGGTTTTCTGGCTGTCAGCTGGAGGAGCAATGTTCTCTGAGCAGCAATTACTGTAGGGACAGAGCGAACTCGACAGCTCTTCACAAGCTGTTCTGGGCCACACAAACCCTTGATTTGCCCTCTGGGAAAGGCTCGGGCATGTTATTTCTATATCTTCAGGTCAGCGTCAGACCATCTGGAGGAGAAGTGGCTATCCTGCTCCCCTTGCCGGTCAATACCCTGAAATGGAAAAATCCCTGCACAAAATCACTTCTGAGCACACAAAGCTATAATAAGACCTCACTTCATGCAGCAGAGGAGAGACCAAGCCATTGCCTGGTTCGTTTGGATAGCTCTGCGAACCAAAGCCTGGAAGCGCAGCCAGTGTTACCCATCCCAAGAACGCGGTTCGCCAAGAGGCAAAAAGCAAATCGCTATTTAAGACATCATCCAGCTCCCATTGGGCCTCATCACGTCCGACAGATTTGTGAGTCAGTAAGAGGAAGTATTTTACTGCTATCCTGTTTGGTCAGCAGGTGGAAGGGAAATAGCTCTCGCAAACCCTGGAAAAAATGAATTTAACAAGACTTAAATTTCAATGCAGCCTTAGTGCTTTCAGCCTCAGTCTCACTGTTTCATGTCATGCCAGCAGATTTCTGGATATTTTACAGATGAAGACAACAAGACAAGATCCTTGGCATAAAGAATTTTTTTTACCCTATAGATTTTTTGTACTACTTCCCAACCTTTCATCCAATAATATCTTCCTGACAAACCCAAAACGCTCTCTTCTCTTGAGAATTTTTCCTCTGGTGTTTCAGAGTTTTTACTTCTGCTCTCCAAGAAATTTTGCTGTGACATGAAAACTATTAGGTTTTCTTAAAAGTAGTAGAGGAATTAAAAAGGACTTGGGTAGTTCCTAAACTTTACAAAAGAGAAATAATTTCCTCTTAAAGAAAAAAAAAAAAAGAAAGAAAAAGAAATTGCAGAATCTCTCTTCTTTTCCTTAATCCCAGGAAAATAGGATAATGAAAATTGCTGAAGAAACCTGATAAAATTATTTCCCAATAGTATTTTAGGAAATAATAATAATTAAAAAAGTTCAATCTCTACGGAGAACATTTCCTAGCTGGAAGTCTCCCCCACCTAAAGTGCTAGTGGAGAAATTACAACGTCCCTCACTTTGTTTGCCTTTTAAGAATATTAACTCTGCTCTAATGTTAATTTGGTTGCCGAATTCACATCCAGGGTGTTGTGCTCCTTTGCAAAAAGACTCGACAGAGATTCAGCAGTGGGAGAGGTGGGGTTTGTGCACAGCAGCCTCAGCCTCACCCCAGCACCCAGGGGACAGTGCAGGCACCAGGGCTGCAGAGCGCCCCGCGGCACATCGCTTGGCGGAGCTTCCCTCCATGGTGGTGAGGAAGACCTCCCTCATGTCTGCACAGAAACTGCTCAAGAGAAGAGGGCTGCATGGTTCTGAGACAGCCCTGTAACAGAGGTCAAGCCTCCAGCATCCATCAAGCAGTCAGAAAGCACCAGTGATATTTGCACTTGGTGTACACGGGTCTCTCGTATTACCCTTGTCAGTCTTCTTTCCTTGTTCGAGTCCTCTGAAAGGTGAGAATAGGATAACCCAGGTCCTTAACCAAGCCTTAATATAAGTGAGCTTTAAAGACCTTTTGGAGCCAATTTTCCTCACTGTTTATACATTTCTGGTTCAGCAGATATCCATCTCAGAACAACAATGAAGAAATGGGTCCATTGTTCAGGAAAGTATATAAAAGCTCTAACGTTTCCTTAAAGATGTTCCAAAGTGATACATGATCTTGGGTGCTCAAATCTGCGACGTATAAGAAACTTTAAAAAGTATTCTTAAATAAATTAAGTCACTGGGTCAGTTCCAGCAAAGCTGATGAGAGAACAATGTATAAAATACAGAACGACCCTCTGACCCTCATCATGTGCTCGTTTCTGTAACTACATCCAAAGAGAGGGGTTTGGAAAGCCCTGCGATGTTTTGACACACACACACATTTCATTTTCAGGTTCCACCTGGGACTTGTAGTAGCTGCACAGCAAGGAGAGCAATTGTTTTTGTGGTTTCTTTCTGGCTCGGACTGCAAGCTGATGCACCAGGAGTCTTACGAGAAATTCTGCTTTGTTGGGATTTCCTGCATGATTCTGCACACAAAAGCAGCCCAAGCGATTCAGCTGACACAGTTATTGGAACCTGCAGATGATTTTCCCAACACAAATTGATCTGGGAACCTCTGCTTTTCACCCACTACTCTTTGTTACATCCTACGTACTTCCTGTATGATATAATTTGGAGATATTTTTTTATGAAACATCACTAAGTGCCATTGTGTTCTCTTCAAGCACTGCCAGCCCAGAGAGAGCTGTATTTCAATTGCCAGGAAGAGATTTCAAGTTACTGAGTTTTAACAAGTTACCATGCATCAGCTGAGCGGTAGGAAATCTCCATAGGTGCCTTTTTTTTTTTTCTTTTTTTTTTCCCCTACATCTGTGACAAATGCAAATCAAGGTATCTAGCTCCAAACCTCTCCAATTGTGTGCTGAGCAAAGCTGCCATGCACTAACCACAGACCTTGCTTACACACATGTATAACTAGCAGATAGTAACTCATTAACCACGGAAACACGAGGCTGAGCATATTATGTTTGGCTTGAGACATATTTTGAAGTCTCAGGAAGAATCAGCACATTGTTTCTCATATTGCATCGATGCTTTATTAGCAGATGCAGTGACTTCTCATCTTCCTTAAACATAATATCCTAAAACACCAGCTTGTACCTCATGATCAGATATGACCCTGTGCCCACCAAGGCCATGTGTAGTGTTTCTAGCCTGACCCCTCACTCTGTTTAAATATTTCTTTATTTATATCAGTGATCAGCAAGTCACCAGAATGCCTATGCTGCTGTTCTACCAAATAGTTAGGAAAGGAAAGAAAAAAAAAAAAGAAGAAAAAATAACCACCACTACACAACAAAACAACCCCAACCAACCTGATTGCTGGACTGGGAGTTTTGCAAAAAAACTCTCTTACTGTTGGATGTGCATGGGGCACTTTCTTGCTGCTACTTAAAATATTGCTACTATATGAGGTCTTTGCTTTCCTCAGCATTATCTGCACCCTTCATTTCTGCTGCCAGAGCAAATCTCTGCCCCAGCCTAGGGGTGGGGGGAAATGAGATGAAGGAAAAATGAACTTGCAAAGCAGAATTAAAACAAATTTGCCAGTAGGAAAATTCAGCTTGCACGAACAGAAAAAAACCTCTTGATTACAAAAGAAAACCAACAGCAAAAACCATAAACACAAAGAGAAGAACTAAAGTACCGTGATTACAGTGAGTAAATGAGAATCATTTTGGGATCAAGAATGCATTAATGTGCTTAGCAAATGAAAAGGAAGGAGATTTCATTCTCTCACCAGCCTCATTTTATTTGCACATTGAAAAGATCAAAGCTGGTGCCTGGTATTCAGAGATCATGCTGAAGGTAGCTTGTGTTTTTCTGTTGAGTGTCCATTTGAGGCTGATGCCTCTCTCCAAAAAGGCCTGGTGGGACAAAAGCTGCAGTGAGCTGGCACCTGTCCCAGCTACATGGGAAGGCTCCTGGGGAGCGAGGAGGTGAGCTCTTGTCTTGGGCAGAGGGAAGGAACAGGTTCCTCCTCAGAGCCTCTTCCAGTCCTTGCTTTTAGACCTTGTGGAGTTTTGATATGGTGATCGGCATTGGCAGAGAATTTCTTTTTTTTTTTTTTTTTTCCAAATAAAGATCTGAAATTGAAAAAGGCCATCTGGCCAAATATTATAGTTTAATTGCAATGAGATATGGAATGGAATGAGTTAAATCTGAATTACTGCTGTATTACTCCTAAAAGGTTTACTGTACGGTGTGAGTCATGGTGTGGTTTGATCTTTTGTCATGCAGAGTTTGCAACTTTTTTATTATTATTATTATTATTTTTGTGTGTGTGTGGAAGCAGAAGATTCATCAAAACAGATGAAACCGATGGCTTTCTTGAGCCCAGAGAGGTGAGCCTGGCAGTCCCACACGCCTATCGATCCCACAGAAGGTGAGAAAGCCCCATGAGAGCACCTCCCCAGCTGGGCAGCAATATCCTTTTGAGGAAAATTCTTTCCTGATCCTTGCCTTAAAGACGTGATTTGAGATTAATGTAAAGACCATTTGTCATTTTGGTTATAAGAAATGCTAATGGCTTTACCAGTCCTTCGCATTTTCTGCAAATTAAGTTTGTATTGTGAACTTTTCTATTAAATACAAAGCAGTAAAGAAATAGCCTGCTGTAAATGGCAGCAACAAAAGTGACTCACTCATCAATTCCCTGCTAATTGTCAGATGTGTTTATCGCAGGGAAGAATTGATAACCTGTAATAAAACGTGATGGATTTAGCCAGCTGTGTTTCTACAATTTCAGGCTGGTGTATGTCCAACACAAACCAACAAAGTTAGACAAGTACAGAAAAAAAGAAAAAAGAAGAAGCACGGTAGTGTTGATTCAGCACTGCTGTATTTTCTTCTCCTGATTATTTTTGTAATAACAAGTGTCTGATAAGTGGGTTAAAGACTGACTGAATGAGATGGGATTGGAAAAGAATTGCCATTATGTTTGTTGATATTCCACCAGTTAATTTGAAATGTAGGCAAGTCGTGGAATAATTTAGGCTGGCAACATATTTCATGAGACTTTCCTTCTCAACTTCTCAAGCTAAAAAAAAAGAGAACACGCTGTCTATGTTAGTAAGCACACAACGTATTTAGATAAGTACACGGAGTCAGAATGAATACTGCCTACATGAGAAATAAAAGGAGACAGAATCCACAGTAGAAAAAGCAACTACTCCTTGCAGACATGGGCATTGCCATGGCACTGGAGCAGCCCAGTGTGAGTCAAGTGCTGCAAGGCTCTGCAGGCAGCTCCCTGTGCTTGTCCCTCTTCTTGTGGGATGCCCTTTGCCCATGGTCTGGGGCTGGAGGTGGTGCATGGCTCTGTGCTTTTGGGACACAGAACCTTCAGGACACGGCCCCTGCCCTGCTGCCAGGGGTCCTGTGCACCAATCTGGCCACGGTGCATGAGCACAGCCCAGAAAATGCATCCAGAAGGGGCCAGCTCAGAAGTTCACCTGCCAAAAGTGGAGAAGCCCCCACAGGGGAGATGTGTCCTGATGTATCAAGTCCCGAGGACAGTGTGGTGGCACTCTCGTCTGGTGGTCTTCTCTTTATTTTTCCTCCTTCATTAACAAATTTCCTCCTACCGAAATGCTGCCAAAAAGAAGTTAACCACCCCAAACAGTGGGAACACTCACATGATATTTGCAGCTGACCACATCCTCCCAAATCTTTCTTCATCTTGGCCTACTCAACGTATGAGCTTGCAGAGAACAATTCACCCCTTGCCCAACGGGGCTTGAGTTCAACCAGAATTCCCAAGGACTCTGGTAAAAATTGGGCATGATCCGTGAAAACCTAGTACGGTCTTAAAAACCAAAGATCTTCTGATGATGCCTGACTAATGAAAGTGTGGTGGCCAAAAGCAGCTAATGAGACATGACCATGTTAGTCCTACAGAAATCACAGCGATTAATCACACAGCCAAATGAGTGTACATAATGATAGAAGCCAACGACGCCCTCACATGAGACTCAAATGTCTTCCTGGCAGATAATTCACTCAGGACGCAAGATTACTGAGCTTTGTGTGCTGAACTTCACGAAGGCCTTTGATCTGTGCCACATGGGGTTAGATTAGAAAAGACATGAAATGTATACAGGCTCTTCAAATTGCAGGGACACTTTTCCTTGATCACAAAAGAAGATATGAATCAAAGAGATTTCCTTCAGGAAAATCTCAAAGTTCAGGGTTTCGGCAGTGCCCCCAGATACAATTAGGATGTGGCGAGCTGTGGTTTGCTCTTGAATTCACCTGTGTGAACTGAAATCAGAAATAGAAACGCTGCAGCAGCTTCCTGCACATTTTGCAGCCCGGATTTTATCAATATCTTCCCAAAACTGGGATTATTTTGCTCATGAGCGGTGTTCAAATCTGTTCAGGCTTTGTTTGGAAGTAGAAAAACACTTCTCATGGAGGCATCCTGCATAACCAAACAGAAGATGATTGTGCTTAACAGCTTATTTATGTATTTAAAAAGAAAAAATAACTATTAACATTTAATACAAAATCATATCCCACTATGGAATTCTATGAGAGTGTTAAAAATAACCCAATAGGAAGCATAAAGGCACTTATTAAATTCTACAAGGATTTACAGCAGTTTCTGCATCGGACTCTATTAAATTTCCTAAGCACATTCAATTCCATTTTTACCAAGTTCTCCAGGATTTTTCCAAAATGGTCAGCTATTTCTTCCCTTTTTGATCAACACAGAAAACAAAGCAGCCTGCTTCTTATCAGAGACCTGATTAGATCAACACTGGTTGCCGCAAAACACAGCACCAGACTTTCAGCTGGCGAAATTCAGCATAAATTTGTTGCTTTCAGTGCTGGGCTCACAGACTCCGGTTCCTCCTCTACCTACCACTCACCCCAGTTCCCTTTAATGAGATTATAAACCCACGTGCCTCCTGCTTTTGGCTCCCGTTCACCAGTTAGTCAACTTGAAAAGCTATTGTTGTGAACTTTGGTATATTTTAGTAGCTGTAAAATTAGCCGTGTTAGTTCAGAGCTGCTGGGAGGGGCTCGTGGGATGTTATTCTCTCTAACATTTTCTGTTGGGGATGGATGGGACGGCCAAGGGCTGAGGTCATTGGGGCTTTGCGTTTAGCAGGAGAGGGGGAATCGGCGGTGCTCGCCAGCAGACCGTCTCCCAGTGACTGTCAGGGTTATGCAACTGGATGTCTCCATGGTGCCCTGGAATGCTGCAGCCCATCTCTGCTAGAGATGCTCTTTCCGAAATAGATTCCGTGTTTCAAAGAATGACACTTTCTGGCTTCCCAGACACAAAGGCACAATCGTTTCCATTACAGAGCTCGTCTCATCACCCCAGGTTGTGCTGGCCCCGAGGAGTTGCTGTCTAGAGACTGTGCAACTGGGCTGCAAGGATGGGTCATGCTCCATACGGTCGGTTGCCAAAAATACTTCTGGGAACAAAGACGCTCCCTGATTTTTCTGCAACTGAAGTAAATCTCAGACAAAAAACCCAGAGGGAGCTGTTGGCACACATCATGCAGCCATCAAACAGGAATCCTGCTCTCAGATCAGCCAGCTCCTTGGCAGGCAGGAGTTTAGAAACCATTTAGCACATGAAAGCTGGTAAATATGTATATATGTATGTATATATGTATATGAGACACTTATGCATAAGGAAACTGGGCTAGGCATATCATTTTCCAAAGCTGAAAATGTGTCACTCAGCCATAATTGCTAAGCTGAGAGTAATCAAAGTGATTGCTTTAAAGATTGTGATGGGGAGTTCAATGACAGCTCTTAGAGGTGCTTACAGCCACAGTTGTGGTTTTGATAAGGTGGTTCTGGCAAGAGGCTGAATAGAGGTAACAGCACGAACCTGGTGCATGACGGTAGAGCCTTTTCAAAGCCTCACTCAGTAACATGCCATCCTTGCAGGTTGCAAACTTCCCAATAGAGGAGGGTGCCTTTTGGGTACTGAAATGTAAACAGATGCTCCTCTGCAATTAAGTCTAAAGGAGCTGCACATTTACATTCATTTCACACTTGCGGGTAGAGTTCCTCTGAATTATTCTCCGTCTGTAACTTCACTGGTCTGGGAGCACAGAGCTGAGGCAGGAAATGTTTTCTGCACTGTTGCTCATTATTTCCCAAGTGTCCTTGGGACAGGCTGCTTGCTCACAGCTACTTCGTGAACCACCAGCATGAGCGATGCCACCTGAGCTCTGCTGAGCAATGGAATAAGCTCCCTAGGTTAAATGCAGCCCGGGGATCAAAGATGTTTCGTGGGTCTGCTGCTCTCATTTGTGCATCTTCAGCATCTGCTCAGCTCCTCCTGGTGCTCGTGGGATGCCAACCTCTGCGAAAGGGCTGGGTGCGCAGGGAATTCCGGCAGGGAGGTTACAACGAAGCTCTGGCACTCGGTGTTGTACTGACTTGCCCATTAAATGCTTGATGGACTTTGGTTTTCTCAGATGAGTTTTCTCCCTGGCGCTTACTCCTACCTCTAAGCTACGCTGTGTGTTATACCGCTTTGCTTGGCTTGCACCCAGCCCTGGCTTCACCGCAAAGTTTTGTATCAACAGGCCAGGTATATAATAAGGTGTGCTCTCCTTGAGTTATTTATGAACTAAGAACACATCCCTTGGCCAGGCAGCGATACCTCGTCTCAGGCACAGCTCTTTAAAAAGCAGCTTCTTTATTTTCCAGATGCAACTTGCGCTTCTCAAAGTTGGATTTCTGCTTCCAAGTAGCTGCTTTGCAGCTCGGGCTGCAGAGGACGCAGGTCGGCATGGGAGAGAAAGACCTCGGCACGCGATTGTGCTCAGCAGGGGTGGCACATCTCTTTGCCCCTCGAGTCACTCCCACAGCCCGCCTCGAACATAGCCCCCTGCATCACTTATGGCTGGGAAAGAGAAGTGGAAGCGCTGTGGATACACTGACATAAATTAGTGCAGAATGCCATTTGCACCTGGGAATGCCAGCAGCACCATGTCCTCCTTATCCTCGTGGAGGAGGGATGCCCTTGTTGCACACAGTGCCTTGGGAGGGACATGTGTCACCTTGGAAGAGGTGGGCTGGGTCTGCCAGGTGAGCTGCAAGGAGGGATAGGACACGGGCGACACAACACTCTGCCAGGGCTCCCCCTCTTTGCTTTTCATGGTGTTTGGAGCAGGCGTGTCACCTCCTCGCAGCACACTCGTGCGTTCTATCTCAGTCTCATCAGCCCCTCTTTCACCATCGTTTTCCTATTCCACACATGCTACAACAAGCTTCAAAACCCTCAGAGGCTGTTCCCTCCCATGCACAGAAAGAGTTGTGTAGCAAATGTGAGTGATAGCTTGTTGTTTGATTTTATACTCCCCATAAAAGTCCATTCCATCTTGGAAGGAGAAGCACAGTGGCGGGGAATCCAACTGTATCCCTTGGAAATCTCCCAGCTGACTCCAGAGGAGGATCAAATCTCTATAATGCAATAAAGCAGACAAATGAAAAAGATTCTGCAATCGAGGTGAAGTCCAAATTTCCTCCATGTCAATGGGAAAGTCACTGGCCTCTAGTCAAAAGCATATTCTTTGCTGACCAAAGAAGTAATGCACAGGATCAGGAGCTGAGCAGATTCGGAAAGATTGCATGATAGGAGAATAAAGGGCTAAACTGATAATCCTATCACGAAAACACAACTTAATCTGGGGCCACGTATGAAAGACTGAATCCAAATTGTAGCAAATTCACCCAATTTGCCTCTTTCTGCTCCTCGTGCTGACAGAGGACCTAGCTGACCACTGCAGTGCACGGCACAGGGTTGTGCCTAATTACCTGCATTACAAGCAAAGTGCACAGTATGTCTTAGGAGACAACATTCAAAAGTTTAATCCTCATAAGAGGATTCCCGTCAGTCAGAAATCAGGCTTTTCCCGTCCCTTTAGCAGAAAAAGACTTTTGCATGCTGGGGCTGTGTGAGAGCTGCTTGCCCAAGGCTCCCCAGGGGACTAAACCAAGCTTGAATCCCATTTAGTGACCTTCCTTTTCTATTTTTTTTTCAATTTTTTTTTAATTTGTATTTTTTTCCCATTCTTTGCTTTTGTTTTTGTTTCTTCTAGAGACTCCTCGTGGCCTGTTCAAGGCACGTGCACGGGAATGAAGCCTTGTGGATGCTGAATTAGGATGTACTCCACCACACAGACTCTGCTGGCACCAGCCTGCCCATGGGGCTCTAGCAGGACAGGCAGGGCTTGGTCTGTGGCACTTCCAAGTGTCCAAATAACAGCGTTATTTGGTTAATAACAGGTTATTTTGGCTATGCCAAGCCCCTGCTGACCGGCGGGGTTCATTAAGCTACTGGCCCTGCTGATGGCAAGTGCCATGGAACACCGAATAAACCTCATCAGTACCTCTGCTGTGAAGTCATCAGGCAGCAAATAATTGGGAGGGAAAGGGCTGGATGAGGTGAATGTGCGGGGCAGGAGGTGGCAATCGAGGAGGTAACACCAGCGGTACCATGCTGATGGCACGGCCGCAGGGTGCCAGTGCTCCAATGGTGCTGATGCTTGCTAACGGGTGGACGGGATCAATTCAGCCCTGTTGGCTCATCTGCCACCGCACCCTGCTTCCTGTTCAGCAGAAAAGGTTCGAAACGACCTGTAGGGGGGAAACTATACGCTTAAAGATGAAGCCTAGCAAAGGATAAGAGCGGGAGAGGCATGCGCAGTGTGATGGTACACGATGTGCTGCGAGCCCTGCTGTCCTGCAGTGTTCAAACTTCGGTGGCACCGGATCTGCCTTCAAAGCTATTTGCAAAGCTTCTGCCGCACTGATGGTGCTGTAAAGATTGAGGAAGGACAAACACAAAACAGGCTCGAGCCACTCCAGGGTTAGAAGCCACTCAGTAAAAATAAGCTGGAGCACCACTCAGCTCTCCGCTGGAGAGAAGCGGTTCTTGGAAATGAATGGAGGAAAATAAAGCACCTGTTCATTTGCATGGTACATAGCAGGGAGGCTTTTCAAGAGGAGAGCATTTAGACCCCAGGCTTTATGACAGCAGCGTTACCGCCTTGCTCCGTACGTCTGTAGGATGTTGCTCGTGGCAATAGTGGGGCCGTGTCCCACTTGACCCTAGGACGGGTGCTGGGTGCAGGGACACGCTGCATGTGGCCACGTGCCACCAGGGCAAAGCATGGTTTCTGGAGATCAGCCAGCTGCTGGAGCCCAAAGCACTGCCTTTGTGCTGGGCTTTCACCAAAATGCACCATAAAATATTTCTTTTTTTTCACATGTGCTCTGTAAAAAGCTCTCCTCAGGAGAAACATCTCATTGGCAATGCTGCAAGGGGCTGGTGGCTTCTTGTCTGGAATGAGACAATGCAGTGAGTACATGGAGCAGAGCAAAGCGAGTCTCTCTTTGCTACCAAGCTGCCCCAAATTGCCCCAACTGCACCCAAATTGCTTGCTTTTAAGGAGGCAGCAGCACAGCACCCAAGCCAGTCCCACACTCAGCACAGGGCAAACCTGACAGCCCTTATAGCAGGTTTTGTAACAGCTGCATCTGCTCAAACAGCCCTTACAATTCCATCACAGGGCTGCCAAACCTCTCCTGTCTCCTGAGCTGATCTGACCTCCTTCAAACCATGCCAAGTCTGCGCGACAACTGGAACAAGCGTGGAAGAAACCTTGTGTTGGAGCCTCGCTCTGTTGTGCCCTGCTTATTCCAGTGCCCATGGTGCTCCAGGACAAGGCGAGGAGCTCTCTGCATGCTAGAACCACGGGGTATCTTGCTTAGCACATATGTAACTTGTTAATGGGGTAATGTAAGCATGATTGACTGCAGATGTCGCAGCAGATTTAAGCATTGCGTCTGCATCAGAATTCCTTTAAGGTTGCTAATATAGTAAACCAATTGATTAATTAGCTTGCAAACCATCTGACTTCCCGCTTTTGTGGCGGTATCTGCTGGAATATCAAGTCACTTGACAGTGAGTAGAGAAAGAAATATGTGAGATGCCATGCATACCGCAGGCAGCAGGTTAATTTTTTGACCGGGAAAATAAACATTTCATGTCTGATCAAAAAATGTCTTGTTTGGAGATTGCTGCAGCATAATTAAATGCAGGGAAAGCCAAAAACACAGCTGCCACCTCCTTGCTCCACCACTCACAACAACAGTTTGAGGGCTGGGGCGGGGCGGGGGGGGAAACGACAAGGAAGGCAGGCCAGGTTTTTGGAAGAATTCAACAGGCTCGAGGTCAAGTGTGTACTACCAGAGACTGGAGCCAGATCCTCAGTCATGCTTAGCCTCCTTCTCTTGCTCACTTATGGGAAAAAAAAAGAAAAAAAAAAAAAAGAAATCAGCCCTCCAAACACTTGTTCAGCACAGGCCTTTTATTAGTGCAGCAGGGAGATCCCCCAGGACCTTTGCTGGTGCTGCTGGGGAGCTCTGCCCACATCCTGCTGCTGCAAATGCCCTTTACTGGGGGGGCTCCTGGCTGCGGGGCAGGGCAGCAGCTTGTTTAAATAAAGATATTTGCTCAGAGGAAGCTTATTAATTCTCACTCAGTGTCAGTAGCAGCAGAGAAACAGCGTGACAGAGAAGTTCAAACGCGGGGGAAATGCAGTCAACCCATAAACAGGAAGTGAAAAAAAAAAAAAAAAGCCCAGCTCCCAAGGCATGTCCTGCCCTTAATCACCACGCGCTCAGCTGCCCCCGTGCTGCTGTGGTTTACCTATCGGAGGCAGTGGAGGTTTTGGTGGCTTGTCCTTGGCTGAGCCTTCGCCCCCTGGTAGCAAGCAGGCTTTCAGGTACCTGCATCTGCAGCAGCATCTTTGCCTGCAAAGCATTTCCAGTTTCCAGCTTGGTGCTGTAGAGAAGTTGGTTTTGTGCCATCACGCTTCAGGTTTGCTCATTGTGGTGGTTGCACATCCCGCTGCGTGTGTGCATGTAGGGAGGTGGGATGCTTAGTGCTCCAACGAGCTGGTGCTTGCTGCCTGTGCCATCTCGGGGGGACGGACCCCTTCCATTTAGTGCCCAAAGAAAGCTTTTTGTTGAGCTCTGGCACTGTGGTGCAAGGCAATGGCTGCTCACACTCTCTTTTGGTTGGACTGCTGGGATTTTGAGAGATTTTGTGCAGTAATCTTTTATAGGAACGAATGCATTGAATTCATCCTTGTGCAAGGGCTGTGATTTTAGAAGTGTTGGGGGCACCATGACAGGAAGATGAAAGCCAGGATAATAAGTTTTCTAGCAGATTTTGCACACATGTTGCTCTTTTTTTTTTTTTTTTTTTTTTTTTCCCAAATATCGCCACCAGTGGCATCATTGGATGGGTTCAAGCAGTGAGCTGGGGAATCAGGTGGGGATGGAGCAAGATGCATTTCACCATGCAGTTACAGACCCTCTTCTTCCCATCCCAGCGGCCTCCCAAGGCTGGCTGGAAGCAAACGGTGGTGTGAAAGGAGCGGGGATGGGGTGGACGAGGCTGAGGGCTGCTGGCGGAGGAGCTGGAGGGCTGAGTCATGGCCCTGCGCCGTGCCAGCACTGCCCGCGCCGCTGACTTCAGCGCCTGAGAGAGTTCTCCGTGTTTCTCCCTCTTCCCTTTCGGCACAGGAATCGTTACTCATTCCGCACACAATGCCAGGTATGTTGTATTGTGGAACGGGCAAGGACAGGGAGCGACTGGGCATGGGAATTTAATTGATTGGAGCTCTGGATTTCCTACATGACTTCAAATTATAACAATCCCAGATATTAAGATTTTGGCACTGGGACCAGTTTGGAGGATAATTATGTGCTATGATCTAATTTTTGGGATCTGCACGTAGTGCCAAATCTCCATGGCTTTCCTGTCTCCCTCGAGAGCAGCTCAACTACAGGTTCCTTAACTCTTCATCCCCCAGCCAGTTCTGGCTTTTTCTCTTTTTATCACCTTTGACTCATTCAGGAAAGGCTCTATCCAAACTGAGAAGTCAGGCTCTTCATCTGAAGTCCTTATCACTGCAGTCCACGAGGAAAAAAAGAAAACAAAGTGGGGTCAGAGTTGGCTTCTTTTGAATTCCAGGCACCATTATGCTGTAAGTTAAATAACTGATGCCAGCATCAGGGTTTTATGGATGTACACACCCAAAAAAAACACCTCCAGCTTTATCATTGGCTGAAGAGCCTTTTTCCTCAGTACTTACTAGAACAAATGTGCAGGTGAGGAGGATTGCCACGTCCCAGGGCTAATGTCCCCTGTGAATGAGGCCCTTGTAAAATGGACATACAAGAAGCGGGGTCCTCCCCGGGTGGAAGGACACCTTGCTGGTCTCCTGCACAGGCAAAAAAAAACTCGACAGGCACAAAGCACGGGCATGAGGATGCAGGGGAATATTTCTCACTGCCATCCCTGCAACGTACAGCAAACCGCTTTCTCTTTCAGCCAGGCTGTGCTCACAGATAGCAACTCGTGCTCTTCCAAGTCTCTCCCAGCTAAAATTGCTCTGGATATTATCTCTGCTGTGATTCACCCCTTCACACCAAACTTAATTTTTCTGAGAGGCTGTTTCACTTTCGATGACTAATTGGAGGCTTTGTGCTTACCCGCACCGGTGAGTCTCAGAGGCAGCTGAGTGACAAGTGGTGGAGGAGCCACTGTTTTCCACTGTGTGTGATATCATTAGGAGCAGTCAGTAACATTGCTGCAGTGCTGAGACACAGAGGATCTGCAAACCCAAGCCCAAAAGAAGAGAAATCAGGGATAGGGAATACAGTGGTTTTCCTCCTGATACTCAGGAAGGGCTGGCATTGCTATAACGCCCTCATGTTCCAGTTTTCAGCCTGTATTGTATAGGATGGCCCCATTATGGCATCACTGAAGCTGATTATTTTATATCGGAATTAATGGCTGTTAATGTCTATGGGAATCAGAAGTGATTTTTAATTTGTTCATGAGCAAAGAGGAGCTGTAACGGCATGGAGATCTCCAGGTGGTCTGCAAGCCCTTTGGGAAAAGTCCAGTTTCAAACACATAGGGCAAGCAGGTCTGCCTTACATCTCCAAAAAGGCAGGTGTATAGGCTGTAAATTTTAAAGTTTGGGCTTTGAATTTGGGCATCTCAGTTTGGGGAGACTTTCCTTCGTGTTTTCCCCCAACACCCAGCTTCTCGGAGCAAAAGCTCCTTTGCAAGTCCCTCCATCCCTGCAGGGTGGAGCAGAGCAGCAGCCTTACCCCAGCCCCGGTCTCAGCCTCTGCTTGGGGCCACTCACAGCAGCATCGTGAGTGCAGCAGCATGGCGACAGCACCTGCCCGCACAGCCCGAGCTTGCTTAGCTAAGTTTATTCTCATTTCCTGATAAAGCAAACCATCCCCCTCAGGCTTGCTGCTAGAAAAAAAAAATCAATCAAATACTAAAAACATGTTAAAATAAACAACACGCACCGAGAATCTGTTTTCCCTTGTTTCCCTTGGTAGGAAGTCAGCAGGGCTTTGATGTGGGGATGCACATTTGATGCCAGCGTTACTGACAGACAGGCCTCGGAAGGCTCCGAGGGAGGGTTTGAGTTCACACAAACACTCCCACGTTCGCATACTTCTCCGCAAGGGCATCCAAGCGCCCGGAATTGCCTGAGTCTGCAAATCCCAGAGCCCGGGGCCTCGTAGGAGCAGGGTCCTGCAGGCACCTGCTCTGAGACACTGCAGCCCCTGTGCAATTCCTCATTTTTTCCCCTCTGGTTCCTGTTCTGGCTGGAGATTAGAGCACACGGCGTCGAGGAGCTAAGCAGAGCCCCTCCCTGAGGCATGGTGGATGCCTGGGGAAAGGCTGGGTTTCCAGGGAATTGACTTGAACCTTTGTAGAAATTCAGGTGAGCAAAAATGCCCAGGAGCATGCAGGGACTTTAACACAGCCTGAGACAGCAGAGGATTTCCAACTTGTGATCTCCTGAGCAGGCTTGCAGCCACTCCCAGGAAATATTGCAGTCATCTACAGTGACGTTCAAAGCTCCGAGAAGAAAGCTCTTGCTTTTGTCTTTACAGGGTGCTCGGGGCTGCTCCAGCTGTGGGGTTTGCTGTCTCTCCATGCTTAGAAACATCCTGGTGGTTAGCAGGGTGCCACAGTCCTCAGTGCTGCTGGAAATCTTGTTCTAACAGTTATTGTTCACCTAAAGCGACTTAAACCAGGAGGACTTTTGACCCTAAGAGCTTCAGGAATCCTGTGCCCATCCCTGTGGTTGCTAGCCTCCAGGGTCTGCAAACAACCAAGTTCTCCAAACTCTCAGAAAGCACAAAAAAGGGTAAAGTCGTCTTAGCATTAGACAAGCAGGGCCCTTCACACGTGGGTGGCACATTTCTTTTTGTGAGGGAAGCTTTTGTGCCTGCTTCAGCAGGGCTGGGCTGGAAGCAGCCCACCTTTTGGTTCTGGGGCGGCTTTTCAAACAACATCCACTCGTACCAATCTGCTGCTTGACCACAGTGATGGTTTCTGTTGACAACAGATGGTTTTCATATAACCTGATATTTTTGTCCTGAAATAATAACTTTGCCAATTGTGAATGAATTAAATTGTCTCAGCCCTCACTTTCCCACCAATTACAGTGAATTATGAACAACTTGAATAAGAGAATCTCCCTTATACTTATTGGTACTAGAAGATATATTTGCCTTGTGGCCAGCTCTATATTATTTGACTGATTTATAGAGCCATAACTTACGGAATTAGAGGTGATCTTTTTTTCAGAGCTTTACCTCAAAGTAGTTTCTTTTTTCTTTGAAATCATGTGGAAAATGAAGATGATAGATTTTCCCTCCATATATTTTCAGCCCTCTCATAACAATTTGAATCTGCCTAGAAGCTTTCTAGTCTGTATTCTTGCCGTACATTAACTCAGGAACTCGCCATTCCAAACACACTTGTAAGCTGAAATGGACTTTAAATTTTCTAAAATATTGATCAACCTTTAACCCTGCAGAGAGCCAGTATGAGTCTTAGCAACCTCTTAATAAATTCAGGCATACGTTAATTTCCTTTCCATGGAAAGCCAACCCCCCAGAATCAGGCTTTATACTAAAAACAGTTTATCACAATTTATCAGCAGAAATCACCTTGTAATGCATTGCTATTACTAAAATATTTCTGGGGAGTCAAACTTCCTCTGGACACAGGAAAAACCTTACAATATTTACCCTTTTTTGAACAGAAATGGCACAATTCTTAAAAGCATTGTGGCATAAATGATGGAAAAATTTAAGACTATTCTTGTGTTGTGATGTTGCTATGGCTGACCAGAAGTGGAAACATGGGTGTCAGAATGCCTCCTCCTCCCGAGGTGCAGGTTTCTCAGTCTGATTGAAGTTTATGGGGTGTCCATGGTTGAGCTGAGTTTGGAGGGTTATTTTAGCAGGATGAAGATGCCAACTCTTCTACACTTATCGGAACCTAAGGCAGCATCTCAGATTTCTCCAGAACAAATCTCTACTTGGAATTGTTGACAACATTAAAAAAGAAAAGCAGCCTTGTACTTCAGAAGTTATTCTAGGATTGAAAAAATCCAAGAGATTTAGAGATTTAAAAAATGTTCTGTAAAGAAAACAGGTCCTTTGGCTTCCTCTTCTAAAGGCTGCTAATCTACCAGAGTAGATGGCCATGTGAAATTTTGCTGCTGTTGGGCTGGAGTTCAGTTAGATTTTTTTTTTTTTGGAAGTTATTTTTTCTGGTAATATCTAATACACTGAAAACCTGACAGTGAAGATACCTCTGCCTGGCCCACCTGCAAATGATGTCATGGAATTTCTCTGTTCCCTAAGCACTGCCCAGCCAAATGTCTCATTAGAAAGGGGGGAGGGAAGTACTTGTTGTGAAATAACGAAAAGAGAATATTTAATAGGTCAGGCTTGCAGAAATGCCTCCAGACAAGCTGGGCCAGTCAGGGTCAGTTCAGTCTCCCAGGGCACGAGGCGTTAGTAATATTTTCCATGGGCTAAGTACAACAGAAAATTTGCTCCGGGTGTTCCTCCAATACCTGTGCTGCCGGCAATGATTTTTTTGAAATCTTGGTATGAAACAGCATTTGCTGTTGGAGCCCTTCAAACTGGGTTATGAAAAATCAGTGGCACTTTGCCACTCTTCAGTTTATTCCATTCTCTGGATCCCATTTTCCTTGACCGAAAAGTTACCTCTCTGCTCAGCCTCCCCTTGCTCTAACTGATGCCCCATCGGGTGATGCTCGTGCATTGCTGGGGGCTTGGGTATGGGCATGTACAACCTTCTTCTTCCACCCAACAAAGGTTTTAAATAGAAGTTTGGCTTCAAAGAGAGAGTAGCCACCCTTTGAGCATTGAGCTCCATTTGCTCAGTCCCACCATCGGCTGGTTCAGGGAGCACTCACACCCTGCAGCATCTCAGGGAGGGACCCCCATGGCCAGGAGAAGCACCGGTGGTACGTAGCTCACCAGGACTTCACAGCCCATCCCTGCCAGCACAGCCACCTCCAGGGCTACCTGTGATGAATAGGGACCCGGAGCCCGTGATGACTTCTGGACAGGTGCCACTCAGGCACTTTACATTTCTCAGGCTCGCATTCTCCTGCCATCTGCAGATGATTATTGCAAAGCTCAGAGTCCACTGGCTCCCGAATAGCATGGTCCAGTTATCCCAGTAGGCTAATTCGATGCGGTGTGTGCTGGGGAGGGCGGGGGAGCACTGGTGTTATTCATCCCATGAACGAAAGGTGCTCGACTCGGGTTTGTTTTAATGGCTCAGTAACCACAGGCTAATATTATTAACTGGTCTTCAGCAGCACGCCAAAAATCCAGCCCTGTTGTGAGAGAATAAAAAGGAATAAAGCACTTGAGAATCCAATATCTTTGGTGCTAATTTTAGGTATGTATGCTGGCACGGGGAGCTTGTTTCATCCACTCAAATCTGGTGCACTGCCACAGAGCCAGATTTACAGACTATTAGTGTCTCAAATAGCACTTCATGTGCAAGAAGTGAGGGGAAAAACACTGGGTCCCTCATCTTCGAGGGGTTTGAGCTGAGCTATGCAAACAAAGATACTTCAGCTATGGAGTTATTTACAGGTTGGCTCGTAAAAACCTTAGTGACAGATTTAAATGAATTAATTTTTCTATGGCTTTCATTTGCTGTCATCCCTTCTTTCCCCTCTAGCTATTACATGTAATTACAGGAAATCTTAGTATATCACATCTTCAAAAAGACACAATGAAAAGCAATAGCAAAGATATTCATTTCTTCCTTCTTTATTATTTTTCTTGGATGGGACGGCCGGGAGTGGCCAAACCTTTCCTCGCAGCACCTCTGAGCGCAGCTCACATCGCCCAGCGCAGACACCCCAAGCACTCCTCGCCTCCCGCTCAGTGCCAACGAGATCTGGCAGCCCTGCAGCAATTACTTAGTGCTCTCTTGGCCTTTGGAACCACTTTAATGATTATGTGAGACACCCACTGTAAGCAGTCTAAGTGTGACTTTTTTTTTTTTTTTTTTTAAGCATTAAGGAAGGAGTGTAAATGTAAGTCTCAGAAAGCTCTGTGTTTGCTTCGACCCGTGGACCAAAACAGTTGTTTCAGTCATGCTTACATCTATGCAGCAAGGCTCAAAAGCACCAGCTTCCTTATGAGCCCATCATTAACTCAGGAGGAAAGATACAGAAATGCCCGCAAACAGCTCCCAAAACAACGTGCTTGAGGCTGCAGCTTCAGTGCACAAAGAAGGGGAAAAAGCCCATGGCTGGGATCTGCCTCGAGCAGCTCACCATGCCGCTGAGCCCACCTTCACCCAGCCAGAGCATCTCTGCTTCCACCCCAAAGGGTGAATCACAGATCCGCTTCCAGGCATCTGCCCCATTTCCATGAGGGTTTCACTCTGCAGCTCGCACCGTAATTTCTGCAGCGAGTTTGGTTTTAACTACATTTTCCAGGAAGTCAGAAGGAATTACTGGTGAGTAGCTAAACATCCTTTGAGACAAAAGAATACTTCTCTTAAAGTACAGCTGATACAGACCTACTGTATTCTCTCCAAAAGCTCCACTATCTGCTTTACATGTATATTAACTGAGTTTTGAAAAAATATATAAAACTAGAGTAAGAGAGAAAGGCAATTAAGTAGTGGAGATGGTGGACATAGCTGAATAAAAAGAGAGAGAGGGAGAAAAAAAACACTGCTAGTTTGGTTGCCTTCAAAGAAAGAAATTTTCTTTTTAAATGGAAAAGAAAAAAAAAAAAAGTTTCCACTGGAACCTGGGCAGAAAGTCAGAATCAAACAGATATAATTCGAGACACAGTCCCAAATGAGGGCTTACATTTCTGATCCTTTTTTTCTAAATGATCCTTCTTTTACATACTGTCAGGAAAACCTCTTGAATAAATAAATACTGCTGGAGGTTAACTTGTTATGAAAAAAAATTCCTTCTTTTTTTTCCTAACAGAGGCAAATCAAATGATAATGGCCTTGTCTATGAAGGAAACACAATAATGTTTACCTGCAAAGAAGGCATTCCCACTTAAACAAAGGCATTGGCATAGAAATGCGGAACAGAAACTTGATTTAAATCAAAATTGGGTCCAAATTCCTCATGTGCATTAAGGACATTGGGGCTGCACACATGTGCACAGGGGATCACTTCTAGATGCAGCTCGGCCAGACCCAACGCCTCCGCTCGTCACAGCCGCCGTGCTGACACCTTCCAGTCAGCTTCCCCTGTTTTTAACACTATATAAATTGCATTGAAACCTATCAATATCACTGTTCCAAAATCCCCTTAATCCTCAAACTAAATACAACCACAATGTTTTAAACACTTTTGTTAATCCCTGCTGGAGAATAATAAATCACTTGTTGGATGAAACTTTATCTTTTAGACATCGACAGACACGTCCCTGACATGAAATGCCCGAAGTGATATTGGATTATGCAGAGGAAGTCAGACGAAAACTTTGACTCCGTTAAATCACAGATTTAGACATTTTTCTGATCTGCAGATGAAGGCTGAGTTATTGGCAAGCAATGGAGGTCCTACTTTGCTGATCGACATGAGTGCAGATGAAACATTTCAGGTAGCCCAGAATGAGTTTATGACCCCGAAGCATTTGGCTAATCCCCAGCAGAGGCTGGTTTGCCAGGCTCTGCTTCCCCACGAAGGTGCCTGGTCATGAACCTTGGCGACACTAACAGGAGCTCTGGAAAATGATCCCCTTCAACTGAGAAAAAGCCTAGGATATCGAAAAAAAGAAGCTCTGTTTAACCCAAACAAAGGGACCAAAAAAGTCCCCAGAAGCCAGCAGCAACCAGAAGACATTGAGCTCAGGCATTTTGTAAGAATATGGTTTGTGCAACCCATATAGTGAGAGCCTGAGGCTGAGCATGGAAAGAGAAAGTACTGAAGGGAAAGGAAGAGGAGATGAGAAGAACCAGAGACACACATCCAGCAGGTGGAGACGGCTGATTCCCACCTATGGTAATGTCTCTCGTTGCCTGCTTGAGGGACATCAACTGCAGGGAGATGGAGAAGGGCGGCAACATGAAGCAAATCCTCTGCACATTGAATTTTTCTTTTCCTCGGTTGTTGCCTGCTGGCTGCCAGATATAACCAGACTTCCCTTGAATTGGGCTCCTATGGTAATAATCCTACATTTATTTAGTGTCATATTCTGGGAGTTTATAATCCATAACAGCAGCACAAACAACAGCACTGATAACAACTCAACCATCTCTCAGATGGGGCCAGTGTGGGAGTGAGATGGGACTGTGCATCACAGAGGGTAATTCAGCATCTTCCATGGGAATTTAGGGGGACAAACAGTAATCACGTGCAGAAGACTCTATCCATGTCACTCTCATGTCCAGCTGATGTAAAAATTTTACATCTCTTGAAAAAAAAAAAGTTATGTCTTAAAAATTTTGCATTTCTTGAGTGTGATTTTCAGCCATATTGCCTTGAAAAATCAGGCTGAAGAGGGCAAGGGAAAACATTGCGCATAGCCCAAGGCCTGTACTGCACTTTTTGGGTACCTGATTTTCCCACAGCACGGTGATGCTGCAGCCTGATGAACCTTACTGTCTTTAATAAGATCACTGGAAATGTATAGATGCTGGTCTGAACCCAACTGGAAATCTTAAATTAGGGAGAGAATATGGCTTAGGTGTTTTGGAAGTGTGGACATGTGTCAGTGAAACACTATGCCTCCGCGGATGCTAAACTTGCTTGGGCTTGTTTGTTCTGCGACACCTTCCGAGCCCTGTATGGTTATAATTTAGCTGGCGTTTTTTTAACCTAAAAAAGGGTAAAGTGAGAAAACAGAGGTGGGGGGGAAAAAAAAGTGATTTTTAAATCAACTGTCATTTCTGGCAAGGCTGAGGATCCCAGCAAGGTATTTGTTTATTATCAGGTATTTCCTCAGGATCAAATCCAGAGGAGAGAAGTCTGGTACTAGTTAAAGTCTGTTTAAAATCCTTCTTGAAAAGAGATTTATGCGAGGAAATTACCTAACCTCAGGACAGAGGCTTAGTCAGAGGCAGTGCGGCTCTGCCATGTGCATTGTTGGTTGCAGCGCTGGTTTTTTTTTTAGTCCCACTGAAGGCACCCAGTGAGAACAGCAGCAGATTTTCGCTCACATAACGGGATCAAAGCTCCCAATTGTTTCGAAGGAAATGACAGCAGGAGGAGCGTGGCGGGCGCTGCCGCTCGCTCCCAGCCTCCACGAGCACGAGGTGGCCACTCCCCGCAGCACCGGGGGGGATGGATTCGGGCGAGGGGCACATGGGTGTCCCACTCTGGTGGCCCCACTGCTCATCCCCTTTGTGAGCAGAATGGGATGCTTTCCCTGGGATGCTCCCTGTGATGCTTTTCTTTCTCTCCGTAGCGGGAAGAGGGGATGCGCGGCTTTGGCATGGTGGCGGGGGGGACAGCAGGAGGGCAGCCCCAGCTGTGGTCACACATCCCAGCAGGTCGCTGGGGGGGTTCCAGATAAATCAGCCGCCTCCAGCGCCCCCAGTGAGTGAAACTGCATGGATAAAGCAATGTATTTAAGATTTAAGGGAAGGGTAATACAACACGACTCAGCAACTGGCAGCAGAGGGTATGTGTAAGGACTGCTACAAGCACTGGATTTGAAGCACAAAGGATGGAAAAGACCTATTAGTTCATCCCTGCCACTTCCCTGCCAACAGCCAGTCGGATGCATTTCATTGTCTCAAGTGATGGGACTTCCACTGTTTCTTTGGGAAAAAAGTTCCCATCCGCAGCTCGCCTCTGGGATGCTTCACCCCATGGTCAGGGCAAGCCGCTGCAGAGCACGTGGCCAGGGTTGGGATGAGGTTTTGGAGGCAAAACACCGACTGAGCAGGTTGATATATTATTTTTTCAAGGTCACCACTAAAATATCTGGCAGGCTTATCCCCCGGCTGGGAAATTTTACTGTTCTTGCAGAAAACAACCAATATTTTTTATTCTGGTGCCCGGCTCTTTGCTGTTTGTGTTGGTTTAACTTCACTGACCCTAAAACGCAGAAGTAGAGTAGCGCGGTGTTGAACCGGATCCAGATATGGATATGAATTATGTGTGTAATACAGTAAATTATTGTGAAACAAACATTCAGCAAATATCCTGTATGGAAACTCTTTCTTCTTTCATCTTCATTGATCATTGACGTATCTGCTGACAGAGCGTGGTTATGCCGGCAGCCTATGATCACTCCGAAATGTCTCAGAAATATGTCTCCATGCAGTTAAGGTTTTCCGCTGTTAAGAAATATCTTAATGCTAAAGGTTTGTTTACAAGGGGTGGCTGTTTCCACTTGATGGAGCATTAAAAAAGTTGTTTTTTCCAACCACTAAGTAGATCTAAACATTAAGTGTTTCTTAAGTTGGGTTTCCAGCTCCTAGACTGCTATAAACATTAACTTTCATTGGTTTAAAACAAAACAAAACACAAAAGTCACTGCTTTCACTTACCCTCCCCTTGTGTTTACAAAAAAAAAGTATTTTAAAAATTATTTTTAAAAGACTCCTTGTGCCACCCCCGCTGCAGCCCACAGGCAGTGAACGCCGGCTCCTGGGCTGCGGGCTCCAGGTGGTGCGGGAGGGATGGATGAGAGCTCTGCTCTGCAGGGTCTGTCCCTAGCTTTTATACCAGTTGTTCTTCCAAGAAAAAGCATTTGCTAAATCAAGCTAGAGGGTAATCTGGGGGCTAAGGTGCTGGAAAACCAAGGAGAGGTTGGTGCAACCTCCCTGACCCCAGTTAGCCACTCCTGCCACGTACCCCAGGTAATATCTAAAGATACCACATATCTAAATATCTAAATACTATCACATTATGCCGGATTGTAAAACTGTCCTCAGGGTGGTGACTGCCAGCATCACCTCGTCCTCAGGGGCAGACAGGTAGGCTCCTGGAAATGGGGGGCTCCTCTGCAGGCTTTTACCATCGTCCGAAAGCAGGCAAGCAGAACTGGTGATTTCTGTCTGGAAGCATAGGCTGCTGTATCATTATACATTTCCAATTAGATCACTGGAAATGAATGATCAATAGTAAAATAATTGCTGTTTTGGAATGGAAAACCCAGTGTCTGGAAAACACTGCTGTAATATAAAAACACAGCTTCCATCGGCTGCAGGCAGTGCCACTAACCGCGCCGGCAGCTGAACACGCCCACTGGTACCACAAAATAGACTCTTATTCATACCCAGGTTTTATTTACTACAATATTTTTCCAATCTCTTTAAAATTAAGGAAGTTTGGGTGTTGGTGGGGATTAATTCATGACTTGAGTGCCCTGAACCTCCGATGAACCCTGCATAGGCTGGAACTCATTGTGGCTGCAATATCTGAATGATTAAATTTGGGCTTCTAAGTGTTCAGAGATGCCTTTCCTCATCCAGGAAACGAGAGCCACTTTCTGAGGGCTTCACGTGGGGCTCGAGTTACAATAAATCTGCTGTGAAAACTCGCAGCAGTAGATCAAAACCCTGCTGAGGCCATGACACTGCGCAGCGCCTGCAACGTCCTCTGTGCTGGCTCCGATTCTGGGCTGGGTCTGTCTGCACCACCGCTGGGTGGGCTGCTGGTGCATGGATGCCACATCAGCAATTCATGAGCTAGATCCTGAAAACTTATATATATTTTTTTTCCTTTCTAGTATATCCTCGCTTTCTTTATGGAAAGTTTGAGAGCTGGAAGCTGTCAATGAATTGATCTGAAGTCATAAAACTCCTTTAAATGAGGAAGAGGACATGTTGGGGGTAACCTGCACATTCATATTCAAATGTCACTTCAAATTTCTTTGCTCTAAGCAGGTTGTTCTTATTCAAAATGGCACATCTCGGAGTATCAGAAAAGTTCTGGGTACTTGGGGATGACTCAGAAGTGCATTTCTTCTGTCTCTGACACAGAGGAGGGAGAGATGGCCATCAGCTGCCGAACCCATGGTGTGGTTGAAATGTCAAAATTAAGAGATTTTCAACAGAAAAATTTGAAAGCAAAAACATGTTTTGCTTCTCAGTTGTTGTTATACTTAAAGGTAATTTTAATGAAAAAATTGCACGGAACTTTTCTTGATTAAAAGGAAAGCTACTTATATCTCCAAAATGCTTCAAGTGGAAATTGTAGATATACTCTCATGTTAGCCAAAAATCTAAAAGCATTTCATTATGATTAAGCAATAAGTATCTGTCATTCTTCTCTGCAGTCACTTCTCTGTTTCCCTTATTATGTTGCTCATTTAAATGCGACCACAACATCCAAGTTTCCTATCATCAGAGTTTATTCTGGTCTTTCTCATTTCCCTCTCTCATCATCAAGCGATCTTCATTTATTTTGTAACTCTTTGACCGCTCAGAGGTGCCGGAGGAAACACCATGCAGCAAAGCATGCAAGTAGGAAGCAGACAGCAAGAAGAATTCAACAGCATCCCCAAATCCTCTTCCTCTAATATTTTTCCTGATAGAAGGGAGTCCAAAGGCAGGAGCACGGTGCTGAAGTCAGCGCGGTTTGGCTGGGTTAATTCCCTGCCCAAGCAGGTGCAGGCAAGGCCACCAGCACGGCTGCTCTGGCTTGTTTTAGCAAAGCACAATGCACGGAAGCTAGCGAAAGTTTATCACCAGCCCCTGAAGCAGGGATGGCCACAAGGAGACAACGCACGTTCCCGCACTGAGCAGAATATAGACTTATAAATGGCACATTTCAGAGATGGGAACAGGATATGTTTTTCCCATGGTTTGGGAACAATGTGAATACTTTCTCACACGCTGTTGGTGAAGTATTTTGGCACACCTGTGCATTTCAAGAGCGCTGTTATCCTCCAAGGTCTCCCAGTCAGCTGTTAAGGACTCTTTTCCTCTCTAAGAACATGGATTGATTACGTGGAAATATGATTTGGTTTTGTATTTGTGCTGGATCACAGATCAGAAGGAAGTTACAGTACATGCTGGCTCCCGAACGCAGCTTTCTGCTCCATGGCTTGGGAGTAAGAGACAAGCAAGGGCACCTCCGAGATGTTTACACAGCTCCCTTTTTTATTCTGGACCATACTGAATAGGGAAAAATTATTTACATGCCACAAAGGATGTTTTACCACTGGTACTTCCTACAGAAACATCCTCAAGCTTCAAGTGCTGGCAGACACACTGCTTCTCACTCCTTTGATGCCTGCCAGAAGAGAGGGCAGAAATTGCTCCTCTGTAGCACCTTCAGACCTGTAATTGGCTCCTCCAGGTCTGAACAAATCATTGGTGCTTCAGGGCATCTGCATCTTAGCATCACAGGTGACAATTTGGGATGGGGCATGCAGCCTTGTGTAGGAGCAGAAGCCTCAGCTCCTGGGCACCTCCAGCCCATGGGCTCCTGGTGGGACCCGTGCAATGCAGCTGACTTTTAGAAAATCAACTCCAATGTGTTTAGAGCCAAGCCTTTAATTTGGTTCAGACCACTTTGTAGGGCCAGTTTGGCAAGGCACTGACATGGGGCCATGGGATGGGGACAGCAGGGATGTGCTGCTGCCCTGCCAAGTGAGTCCTACGTTGCCTCCTGTTTGGAGGGCAAGGACGAAGGGTTCGGTTTTCCTTGTGTCCAGACGATCCGTCAGCCAGCCCTGTTAAAAGGAGTCCCTGACACTACCAATTTAGAGGCCATTGTATTCAAGCATCACCATTCAGGCCAAATTTTCAGGTGTGCTGAGCACCAGCAGCTCCGGTTGTATTAGTGCAGTCATCTTGCCCAGGTATTATAGCAAAGCCCCTGAAAGAGAGCACTTCTGGAGGTGTTTTTCTAAGCTGTAAAACAGGATGGCTGCAGTAAATTGAAAGTTTACAGGTTTCCATCCCCACAAAACAGTTAAGCAGGGCACAAAAGCCAGAGAATTGCAACATTTTTCCCATAAATGTTCTTTAAAAATGTTTTCAGTGATCATTTGGCACAAGGATACAATTTCCATCAAAACCTGTTGAGGGACAGGAATGGTTTCCCTCCTTTCCTTCCACAACCGGGAAGAATAATTAATCCCTGCAAAAACTACAAGAAATTTTCCAGATTACAAACCAAGCTGAAATCAGTACCTGGCCCCACGTGTGCAGGCGGACGCCCGCCCGCGTGCACGCCCGGCTCTCGTGCTGCTGCCCTCACGGGGCGTTGGGAGAAGGCAGATGAAAAAACCACACGAGGCAGCCTCACGCACAGCCGCCCGAGCTACCTGTATTTTATAACATCCACTCTGTTTCCAATTTCATCAGCTTGGCAAACACTCTCCTGGTGGAAATAATTGAGGCCTGAAAGTCAAAAGCAATGGAGGAAATATCTAAGCTATGAAATGTCAGGTCGCTTTCCAAAAGGGTTCCGATCTCCAACCACATCAAGAAGGGTGTCTGAAAAGACAATCAGGCCTTCGGTCAATTAAAACTCTTTTTTACTTTTTCTTTTCCTTGGGAATGCAGTGCCGGAGGAATGCCTGGCCCCGCGGGGCGGTTATCCTCCGCAGCCCCGCAGACCTTGTTTTCCAGCTGCAGGTTCTGTTTTTTCTCCTGAAATCCTTGTATATTATATAAAGCTCTAATCAGACTATTCTAAGCGAGCAATTTAGGATCTTGTTGTTTTCATTTTATTTTTACATTGGGAAGGTGAAACCTTCAACACTTCCAAACTGAAGCCAAGGAAACAAAACACGAGCTAAAAGTAAATACTCCTTCCCCAATTAACTCCTACTGAAAACATTGTGATTGACCCAAGAGTGTAGAGCCTCCTGCACAGGGGGATTAAATTCATATGAATATCAGTCACATCTACGGCCCAGCAAATCTTTAAACACCATGGTTCAGCCTCAAAGAATAGCTACTGAATGCAAACTGGGAGGTGTCGTAGGGAGATGTCTGGATGCCAACCACGCCAACCACTCGCTCTTCCATATGCTGCCGGTTGCTCATGCCTGCAGAGGCAGGGATTCAGCAGGAAGTCTTTCTGGGTGCTATGAAACCTTTTAAGCTTCATGAAAGAGAGGAAAAAAGGATGCATGTATTCTTCAACTTACCCCCACCCCCCCAAAAAAAAAAAAAAAAGAAAAAAAGAAAAAAAAGTCAGCTTTATTTTCCCAGGAGAGTTTAACTATATTAGTTTACGCCCTGTGGTATGAATAAATAAACAATCCCTAACCAATTTCAGACTTGCCGCTGTTTTGGCTGGCAGAGCCCTTGCTTAGCAAGGCTTGACTAAAGCCGTGCTGCTGAGCTCCCATTTTCCCCTTCCACTCGCATCCATGCCCCAGGCCCCCCTTCTGCTCTCCTGCTTTGCCAAATGCAATCCCTTCATGCTCCTGTCTCCTCTGCTGCCTCTCTATTTGGAGACACCATCCTTTCCACATCTGTATTTTCTCACCCTACGCCACATTATCTTTCTCAGTTGCCAAACTGCCTCTTCTCCCATCTGGATAAGGACCACATTTAACACAAGCCCACTGAGCCCTGCAGTATGGCTCCGGGTTCAAGCCCTTTCCATTTCATCTTCCAGTGGCTCTCGTGACCTCTTCCCAGCACATCTCCTTCCTTCTGCTGCTTTGTGCTCAGACCTCCCACCACAGGGGGCTTCCAGCGGAGAGATGCTGGGGTGCTCCTGCCCTGGGTGTGAAGGACTCCTCTGCACCATGTTCCTGTGGTGCTTTAAATGTCTACTGTTCCAAAAAGACAGCAGAAATTGAGGTACTAAACTAACAGACTGCAAGGTGATTAAGGGCTTAAGTATATTTAAGGAACTTTGAATAACAATAGGTGTGTCTTCCAATTTAAGCGGGGCATACTTTCACGCTGAAATCAAACAGGCCCGGGGGAGCGCGGCACATCTCCTTGTGCCAAGGCAGCCTGATCGTATGGTAACAGCTGGAATTATTACATTGTGTTTTTTTTTTTTTCTTTTTTTTCTCAAAATTTCAGATCTGCCAATCTGCCACCTCTTTTCAGCAACATGGAGATATTCACGGGAGGGTTTCTGCGAGCCCTGGCTGTGGGGAAGGCAAAGGGACTTCACACAGCTGCAGACTGGGCCGAGACTTTGGGCATCCCGGCAGAAAGACTGAGTCCCTGCAGCACAGTTGACCTGGGGTCGCACTTACAGAAAGTGTGCTAATTATGTATGATCAGAAAGGAGAAGAATGGTTATTTTATGTGTTGAGAAAGCCTGGGTGTAGCAGGGATAGTGTCACTGCAAGTGCTAGCTGAGCTGTGCTTCGTCTGGCCAAGGTTTCTTATGGCACTTGCATTACACCTGCTCATGCCGGGCTTTTAATTCTCATGCTCTAAGTCACCTCTTGAGGCACCTACTTTGCTGCACAGTTTAGGGAACCTAAGGAGTTGAGGCTCATAACGCATATCTCTAATTTAATATTAATTTTTATGCCCGCTTTAGAACATGCAGTTAGCCCAGCCTGCATGGTGCAACACCAGCCTCTGGTGCAGCACTGGGCAGTGCTCTGAGCATCATCACTTCCTTGGGCTGTGCTCTGCGGGGAAGGGTTGCATGGGGAAGGATTGCATGGGGAAGGATTTCACAGGGAAGGATTGCATGGGGAAGGATTGCATTGGGAAAGATTGCACAGGAAAGGACCGTAGCAGCTGCTTGGATCCTTCCCACCAGCTGAGCAGCTCCAGAGGTGCCTTTAGCCTTGGGTGATGCCCAGGACCTCAGGACAGACTCTATAAACCTCCACAAAACCACACACTCTCCCAGCCTTATCTATGCCTTGACAGGTGTGGAGTGCATTGACACTTGATTTCTTTGCTCAAATAAAGCTAGAGAGGAAGAAAGCCATCCTGGAGACTAAGCTTGGTTGGAAAACGCTGTTTATCCCCTTGAACTCTCTGCAAAGGATACAATAGAACAATAGACTCGCAGAAATCGGAGAGGCGAAGCCCTGAGGTCACCTACACAGCCTCCCAGCTGGTGCAGCATTGTTCCCTTATGGGAATTTCTGCGCGCGGCTCTGCTCGGTGACCATGTGTTTCCTACCACTGTTACCCTGCTTCTCCCTCCCCCCGTCCTTCCGCCTCTTTGTTACTCCCACAGAGGCTGCGGATTATTAATTAAACCTCCACACCAGCCGCTGAGGTAGGTAGGTGGTAGGAGCCATTATCTTACAGATAGGGAAACTGATGCAAAAGGAATGAGAGTGACCTTGTGAAAGCCTCCACGAGAGGCAAAGTCAGCGGCAGCCCATGAATGCAGGATTGCCCAGGGACCTCTTGGCTCAACAGAGACCCAGGGGCAAGGCTGACAAGTGCAGCCCTGGTACCTGTATGTGTGTATCAGCATCCTGGTACAACTGAGCTAGTGAGATGTGCTAAGAGGCACTGGCTTGCTCAAATGACACCAACTCAGCTGTCATCCCTTTGGGACTTGAGCTAGGATGTCTGCAAAGCTAACCGTGCTTCATCAGTGCTTGCTGGGCATCGCTGTGTTACGCTCCATTGGAGAATGTAAAAGCTCCTGATGTATTCTCAGGAGACTGGCAGCTTGATATGTGATGCAGGATATTCTGCTTGAAACATCCGAGCTCCAGTTGATTTTGCACAACACCTTTTGTGAGGGTGCCTAAAGCTGTTGTCATTGCAAATCTAAGAGAAAACGTTTTCTTTTTTCCCCCAAATTGCCTGCAAGGACTGTGCACAGCAGGAAAAACAAACAAACAAGCAAACAACAACAACAAACAGAGCAAAAGACCACATGAAGTAATCTCCAAAACATATTGTGTGGTCCGTGGGGGACTTTGGGGACTCCATTGCCTTCATTAGCACTTGCATGCACAGCTGTAAGTTCTTCCTGTTTCACTCAAGACTGTGTCTGTTTCTTCATTAAGGTGATTTATTTCAGCAAAGAAACCTATCTTTCTGGGTAGGAGCCCAACAGGAGTGAAGTGGCGGCCGGGAGCCATGAGTGTCAGTGAGACAAAGGGGCTGCTGTTATTATGGGGTCAGGTACAGGTGTGACACAGGGGTCTCAGGGAGGAAACTTATCATTTATTAAATATCTGGCACCCCTTGCTTAAAATGTATATATATATATACGTATATATACATATACAATTATATACTATACTATACTACAATATAACATAACATAATATAACATAATATAATGGCTTTTGCAGGATTCAGAGAGTGATGTTGTTCCATTTGTCTGAGCTGGCGGCTTCCAGTTTGTGGCCATATGGTTGGCTGTGAACTTGACTAATAAAAAGGGAGCAAACTTTTTTTCCTCCTTTTTTTTAAATTTTATTTTTGTTCTTCCTGACCCTAGTCAGTGCCATAAATACCTGTATGTAGCAGAGGGTTTATAAATAGCCCGGTAGCATCCACTGACAGCAGGCTGGTGTTAAGTCTGACCGGCAGGAACTGGGCTGCAATAATGCAGAGCTGGAGTGGCTGGGAGGGGAATATACAGCCAATAAAGATTTGTGAGGCTGAAGCCATTCAGGAAGCTCAACACTAGGCAAAACTGGGCAAAAAAATACCAATCTGCCATGGGACGAGGTTCTGAAATGGAAACACCTTCAGCCAATATTGCCCCTCTGAGATAGCACTGAAATTCCTTGTGAATTTATGGTGTCGCTGACAGCGAGCTTGACTAACTCGATGTGTCTGGACGTCTGGCCCAGTCCAATAATAACATGAAAGAGAATTTCGTACATATTCTTTGCTGATCCTGAGACTTTGGACTTGGTTTTTGGAACTTTTTTTGTTGAACAGTTGTCTACAAATTGTCAGATTCTCAAATTAATCTGTTATTCAAAATTGTTCATAAATTTTCTCGGCAGCAGTTCTTGGTATGCAAGACCTTTGCAACTTCAGTGCCACTCATTACTTATTCAGTTCATGTGGTAATATTCTGGTCCCTTACGGGATAGTCTGTGTTACCTTTCTGAAGTTTTCAAAAGGCATGAGTCAATCCCCTAAACTCCCCGTTTGGCTTCAAAACATTATCATTTTTAATAAAAACACATGAAAACTGTTGCTTTTAATTTGCTTTCTTGTTTTTGAGTCTGTAGTGTTCATGTATTCAGTCTGCTGGAAAGCAACCTTCAAAATAAAGCAGGCTGCAGTTCCCATACAACTTCAACACTTTGGAAGTCAGAAATGAAAATTTTACTGGGAAAAGTAGAGCTCTTGAAGCCTGTTTTTTGATGGATTTTTATCTGCCTGGGTTCTTTGATGTCTAATGCAAGCATGAGTGTCAGCTGATGCTTTTCCTGCAGCTGGGACTTCTCCCAATGTTCCCCTTTGGCATTGGCTCTTTGGGTTTTTCAGATGCAGAGCTCACTGCGCAGATCGCCATTTGGCAGAGGCAGCAATAGCATCTCGCCCTGCGCCTGGACTTCGATCTCCAAAATCTCTTGCGAAAACACTCTCTGAGTGGCTTACTAAAAGCTTGTATTTGCAGTAATGGCAGCCATGCACAAATTGCACTGGTTCACTTCAAAATAAACTATTTCCAGGAAAGGGCTTTTGTGTATTTTAAGCTGGGAGGGAAGATAATCTTTATCTCAGCTATGATTCAGTACAGCAGCGTCATCTCAGAGCTGAACCCACGCATGCCAGCCTCCCTCTCTCCATACAGTCAAACTTTTCTTTTCTCTTGAAGAACAGAGGAATTGGAAAATTGAGTAGTTGGGGGTGGGTGGGTGGGGTGCGTGGGGTGTCAAATTTTCCTCTTGAAACATGAGTGGTTCTTACTTGTGAGGGATACTTATGTCCAGAGAGACAGCAAAGGTAGACTCAGCTTCATCGTGAATGTTGCACCGTCATAATGTTGCTCTTTTTTGCTTCAGTAACTTTTGGGACGAGAATTAGTCCTTTTCCCTTCCCTCATTTGTTTTAATCCACTGCAATTCCCCTTAACTACTAGTGCAGTTTTCAGTCTCTGTCCCATGCTGCTGTGCTAACACCAAGCATTTTAAAATATTGGTTCCTCTTTAGGTGAAGTGTTGTCTAGATGAAACTGCAATGCTTTTAGTGACACAGACTTCTGCATCATGTCCCACTGGAAGGCACGATTTTATCTAGGTACATGTAACCCTCCTCATCCTTCATTTTTTCACCTCCAAAGCACCTCCTCTGAATATGACCCTTCTTTTTTCCCCAAACATTTTAATGGAAAAATGTGCATAGATTTTTCAGATAAGATGTCCAAAATCTGTGTTTTATTTCTTTTTTAACTCTTCTCATCCCTCTTTTCCTACATTTCCAACCCTTCTTCCTCTCTCTTTTTTTTTTCCATTCATAGATTCACAGAGAAATGAGAGAACTGAAACGACAATCACAATTTTCACACTCATTGCTCAAATCTCAGATAATTTTATCTTTGCTTTGTAATTTGCTTTTTACAATGTAAAATTTTCTAACTTCTTGTGCAAGTTTTATCTCACAAAAGAAAATGGTTCTGGACTTACACGTAGGCATTCACAAGCTGTACCAGACGCAGTAATATACATCTGAAGAACTGCCTTTTTTTGAGTCTCAAAGCAAATTCCACTTTACTTCACGGATTAAAGCAGACGGGAAATCATTTGAGCCTTCTGTATATGTCAAGTCTCTCCAGTAAGGTAAATGTTTTTCCTACAAATAATGCCTTGCATGTTTGATCAACTTTGTAACCACAATATCTATAAGCGCCTCAAATGTTAAACAAGGCAGCAGCCAAATATATTTACCAGCCAGGAGATTTAAAAGCCATTCTTGACGTCAAGCTGTGAAGATCAAATATTCTAACTTGATGGCTGCCAATACGGTTCCCAACCATTGTCTAGATCCAAAACCCATTGTACTTGTTTTTGTTTTTGTTTTTGGCATCTGAAATCAGTCTTTTACTCAGACCACTTATGTTCTTAAATAAATAAATTTCTAGGTCAACTTGCTGATGGATGGTAGTATGGCTATATTTTAAAGCTAATGGCGATACCAGCTCCTAATAAGGTACAAATATGATTTTAGGGAACCTGTGAGTTGTACAGTACAGCATGAAGTTAGTGACTTTTCCAGAAAGTAACCCTTTTCTCTTCCTAGAACAAAGATCCAAATTCAGAGATTTAGCTTTATTTTCCTTTGTGCTCTCTCTTTCTCTCTCTCTCTCTTTTTTTTTTTTTTTTTTTTCATTTCTTTCCATGGGCCTAATTCTACTGTGATCTGTGCAGATACCTCAAGAGGAAGCATTAACCCACGTAATATTCCTCCCTCTTTCTTCCGTATTTCATATCTCTTCCCTCAAAGAGACGAGAAGACAAAAGCTTCTCTAACTGCATCCCCTCTAGTGTCTGTCCTAATAAAGCGCAAGGAGGAACGTGTCCTGAGACCAGGGAGGCTCTCCAAGGGGGGCTGCAGCTCCGTGACTATCCCAGGCTCCAGTTGCAATAAAACTTACTTGCTCTGGTCACTGTTCAAACACATAGCCAATGACCTGGGCTTCTGAGCAGCTTTTAAACAAGTAGGGTTAGATGTGTACTGAGGATAAGGTATTTTTCTCTACGCAGGCTATAGAATACAGGGCCAGATTCTGATATCATTGTTCAGGCTTAATGATAATAGCATCAATCAGGAGTAAAGGGCTATTAAACCAGAACAAGCGTGCTAGACTGTGCCTCTCCACCCACTGCAGTCAGCAAGTACATAAAAATCTGGCCCTGACACCTCTGGGACACATACCGCAACTCTTACATATACTGATAAGCACTTACAACCCCTGTGGAATTACAGCTGGGAGTAATTATTATTCATAATGTGTATGGATTGCTGAATCGAACCTAGAGATAATCTGAAATGCCAATAGGTTCCTGAAAAGGCAATAAACTTCGTTCGCATTTACATAGCTCTGTCAGAATTTATGGCAAGGGCCTCATCTGAGGATCTTCTGTTTCTTTATTTCTTTCTTTTCGACCCTGTTTAGGAGAAAACTTCACACAGGGGAGACCACATGCCTTCGGCTGGGGAAGGGGGAGATGGGGCTCTGCTCAGCACCGTTACTGGTGCCCTCAGCATCACCCATTGGCCACCAAAGGAGCCCATCGGCTGCCCTGGACTATGTCCCCTCCTGACCTCAGCATCCTGACACCATGATACCATGCCCAGCAATGAACCTAACTGGTTAATAACCCCATATGGAATAATTAAGGCCTGTTCTCAATTGTATTTTAAAAACGAAGAGCGAGGAGAAAGGATAAAAGAATAAAACCTGGCACCCACCATGCTGTTCAGGATGAACAGCAAGAGAAAAAAGTACCTGGCTTAGTCATCCTCTGGGTAATCCAGACACCACAGTGCTCTGAAGCGTCTGCCTTTCCCCAAATTTAGTTACTCAGTCTGATGCCGTTCAGCCTTTACACCCCAGTTCAAGTCTGAGCCGGATGCCCGTGATTTAGTACTTGTTGTGTGTCCAGGAACACAAAATGTGTTGCAAGGTACAGAGGCACAGACTGCAGCTAGCATCCTCTCCTCTAGCCCCCGAAGTACAAATTAGCTAGTCTGGTATTTGATCATGGGCTGTTCTGAAAGCAGTTTTTTATTCTGCACTTTTATTTTCCATGGCTGTTGCCAAGACAGAGTCCTCTCCAGGACCCCCTCCCATCCCATCCCATCTCGTCCAATCCCCTGGTTCTTCATCCTTGCTTTTCACTTTTTATTTTCCAGATCAAACCTTGGCTCCTTCTACCCCTTCTCTTCCACACTGGCTTTTGTGGCCTGCTTGCGAACTTGCTGGTGTATTTCGTGCATGCCCATGAAATCCCGCCTCACTGGCACTGTGTCTTCCTAGTGTTCTCCACAGTTCCTGGTTTGGAGGTTTTATTTTTTATTTTTTAATATAAAGCTGTTCTGCCTTACTCCTCAGCATTGGACTACAATGAGAAAGGCTGTAAATTAATGAAGTATCTATTGCAGCTGACTTCAAATTAGCCTTAAAACAACAACAGCAACAAAAAGCTTAAGTCCTGCTCATTCTGATTAGCTCAGTTACCTGCCAGTACAGGCTTCTTCTTTATATTTCCTAATTCATTGCCCAATCTATTATTAAATGTCTGAAGGAATTGCCTTCCTCTGCTTTCATTGAGGAAATAATTCCAGTGCCTAATAGCTCTCCCTGGCAGGAAACCTCTTCTTAAAATGTTCTTTTTGCACCTCCTCCCTTCACCCGGACTACACTAAACAATTCCCATCTGTCCTTGAGGAATATATGTCTTCACATATTCATAGGTAATTATTATTTTTCCACTTTCCCAAGTGGCTGGCCACAAAGTAATTACTTTTCAAAGATCTCTGTCTCAGATGCTTCGAGAACATTGCCTCATTACCTGCGGAGTAAGCGGCAGAGGTAACACATCCAGCTCCTCATCTCAGCCCTGAAAGCTGGCGCCAAACCCAGCCAAGTGGCACTTTGGGCTCAACTCTCGATGGTATAGGAAGCTTTGGACTGACTGTTTTTGGGAAATGACACCCAATCATGGCAACATTTACTCTTCCCATACAGGGTAGGAGCAATCGGTTACACAGCCTGAGTGTCAGTCCAGCCCAGCAGCACGCCCTCGTTTGGAAATCAGACGCAATTAGGTGCACGTGCTCCTGCAGACACCGCTGCTTGCTGCAGGCACCGCTGCACAGCTGCATTGCTGGGTTTTACGGGGCCTTGGGTTGCCTGGACTGACCCTGCCAGCAAAATGTGCATCACGTAAACAGTTGTATTGCTGAAACTTGCTTTAAGAGAGCAGTAACTACCCTGGTGGTCTCGCATCTCTCCAGCATGACAGCTGCATCTGGTTAATTTTGTCACAAAAATTAAAATGAAATAGAAATGTAACCAGAAGGTGAAGTCTGTGGAAGGGTGAAACAAGGCCCTGCCATCAAAATGGCACAGGTAAACAACTATGCTTAATTTTACTAAAACAGTTCTTTCCACATCCCTTTTTCATAAGCAGATACTGTTCTCGCTACCCATGAGGGTGAAAGCGTTCTCAGGGCTGTGGTACGAAGCAGCACAGAGCTCCCGTCCATCCAGGTGAGCTGAGGAAGACAACCCTGTCTAATGCTGTTGATTCCAAAAATTATTTGTAAAACAGTTTGGGCTCTTCTTCTCCAATCAGTCTTTCAACTGAGCTGATCAGATGCAGGACTCCTTGCTCAGTTATTATTTTATAAAGTGCTTCATAACTGAAATGATTTAAGCTGTTCCTGGGGGCTGGGTGGGATGCCTGAGTGTCCGAGCATGCCAGGCTTCAGAGGGATGGGAATTTAAATAGCTTAGTTCTAAACTCCCTGAAAATAAAATAAAGTCACAAATGCTCTGAGTGGAAATTACCCTCTGCCACCACGGCATCAGCAGAAATGCCAAGCTTATCTATTTATAATGTTATCTGTGTCTAAATACCCATAAATAGCTATGTAAAACACTGCAGTTGTATATGTGTGTGTGTATGCCTTTTCCAGCCACTGAAATGTTAAATCAATTTTATAACAAGTTGCTTTTCCAGCCACTGAGTGGCTGTAAATGTTAAATGTTTTTACAGGCGATTTTTTCCCCAGCTGCTAAGCAGCTTTAAATGTTATCAAAAAAAGTTGCTTTTCCAGCTGTTCAACCACTCTGAGCATTTTTAATGGATTTTTTTTTTAACTTGCTAAAACCTATTTATATTTTACTCACAAAGCAAGTGCAAAATTGTCCTGGCTCTGTCTAGGTCTTGTTTTTATTGTATTTTTTTCTTTTTTGAAACCGTGAATAAAAATTCTTTCTCTGTCTGAGGAATTTTTTTTCTTTTTGAGAAGAGAAGGGGCTCTGGTTTAATGAGTCCAAGATGAACATTATGAGTTCATCTTAGCATTTAGATACCTCAAAAGCACCGTCCTTGTGGTATGTTCAATGGAAACACTGTTCTTGTGGTATGTTCAATGGAAATACTGTACTTGTGGTATTTTCGATGGAAAAAATATTATTGTGGCTTTTCCAATTCAGGAAATGCTGGTCGGTCTTTAAACCAGGGGAAAAAGAGGGAGTGGAGGGTGAGAGAGCTAAATTGAGGTGGCAGAGAAATGGAAGAATTATTTTATTGTAATGAGGTGGGGAGAGATATACGAAGAGTTTAGGGCAGGAAAATGGAAAATTCTTGTGGCCCTTGAGGATTCATAACATTGGGAGAAGGAAAAAGATCTGGGATAGAGTTAAGGAAAGGTGTAGGGTGAAGTTAGGAAGGAAGCAAAGAAGTTGAAGGAAAAATGAAAAACAGAAAGAAACGAGACAACATAGAGTTGGGTTTGAAGAAAGACGAGTAAAGGAGAGAAATCTTTTGCTAAATGCAATGACTAAAAACACATCCCTTTGATGTGAAGCAAGGAGTCCCTTTATCTTTGGGTGCTAGAGCCAAATATTCATGACAGTGGGGATAGAGGAGGGTCACCCCAAACCGCCGGGAAGTGGCCAGGCAACAGGCAAAGTCAGAAAGCAAAGTATTTCTGGGCAAATAGAGGTGGCCGCTGTTCCCTGCACTGGTGACACCCCATCCAGACTGCTGTGTCTGGCTGTTGGCAGCCAAATACATCACTTACAAGTAACCACAAGTAGCCTAGAAATCACATTTCTGGCTCTAAAAGCACTCAGGTTCTTGAAAACTTTAAATAATAATACTAAAATAGCAGGGATTCAAATTAATTCTGATATCACTCAATTCCTTGGGAGAAAGACAAGATTTAGTTTAGACAGGAAACAACCAAGGAGCTCTTTCCAGTCCTGATTGTTGGAATTTTTGTTGATATTCACAGGCGTGAATAGGAGACCAGCTTAGTTCATGTATGCCTGAGGTAGGATTTCTTCTCAACTAATGAGAAGAAATCAGCAGAAAATGTCTAGCAGAAAATACCAAAGACACACGTAATCACAAACAGCGTGTTTTGTCCCTATGTATTAAATATGTATTATATATTTCTGCGTATTTATGTAGCAGTGACATGATCCAAGTTGATCTCCTAACTTCCCAAAACCTGAGGTTTCCATCTGCTCTAACACTAGCTCACAAACTCTGTATCTTCCCAAGTCTTTACAGATGATTCCATTCTCCTGCAGTTTTAACGTGCACTTTAAGTGATATTAGTTTAATTCGAATTTGCAATAAAGTCACTTTGGCCATGTTCACATCTCTTTGTCTCTGCTTTCTAAGAACTTTTGAGTTATCAAGTTCTACTGGCCAAAAACATAGCGGAGAGAAAATTTCAGAATCACACACAGAAGTATTTACAGAAACTGACATTTCGGTTTCTACCAGGAAATATTTGCACCAGATGTGCTTACACATGCATCCACTCAGGACTGGAAACACCACCATGTGATTCATCTGACCAGTCACAGCTAAGCAACTTAGATCAAATTTTGAAGACCCATAATGAGTCCCCAGAGCAAAACAGTTCAAAAATATGGTGTTTATGTAATAAATTTAGACCGCCTGATAAAATCCAAAGACCCAGTAAAGTCAGTCGGCAGATTTCTCATCTCTTCAGGAACTTCAGATCAATACCATCATGAATGGATTTTAAAAAAATTGAATTTGCTTTTAGATAAACCATAAAGAGAAGAGAAGCAAGCAGCAAGTGGATTAATATATGAAACATGACTAATCTTGCTGGGGAATATAATGGTTGTAAATCCTGAAGTTTCTGCCTTGACCCATGTCCTCTGACATTACTATATAGAACAAGTTCACAACTTAGATCATCAGATAGCAAGTTGTCTACACGGACAATGACTTTACTAGCCTGTTACCTAAACACAAGTATATTTAAAACTTAAATTCTCTCCTGAATGTTAGACCATCTCAATTGAGGCACTCAGATTATTTTGCCACAGTAACGTAGCAAATCTGCAATTGTACTCCCAATGCAGTGCTTTGCTCACATCGATGTCAATACTTCTGTTCATCAACAAGTGGCATTTATGGATGTCTTCTCTGTTTTTAACACATCGTGGTTTTTCTTTGTCTTCCTCAGTGCAGATGGCAGGTGGGAGGGACAGAGCTGCTCACACAGGCTGATGAAGAGGTGTAAATAAGCGGTGCATCACGGTGCTGCTGGCTGCTCTTTCTCTCCTGGGCATCACCGCTGGTGGTGAACAAGTCCTTTCAGGACAGATAGCAAGGCTTCGTGCGTAACCTTTCCATTTGGCCTCAGCTGCGTCAAACTGATTTCCATGCTCTTTCTGATGGTCTGAAGACATAACGCATCTTTCCAATTTTATTCACGTTGTCTTCCAGGCCACTCCATGTGGATATGGAAGATGCTGAGCTCCAGGGTACTCTTGGCCCTCTAGACAGGAGAGCAATTCAAATGTATAAATATTTACTTTCCATTTTCCTGGTATTAAATCACTGTATTTCTTGCTGAGATGGGAGGCTGCTGGCAGCTTCTATTTTCTTGCATTGCATAAGCTTCCTTTTCAGCAGGTAACGGTGTCAAAGTCCTTCCAAATGAGTTGAACATGGTAAGTGAATTCATCTTTAGACATAGCCGGCTCACTGATTTTCTCACTCTTTGGGCATGGACTGAATTATGATCGATGAAATCAAAGGAAGTGGCATTGGGAATGTTGGCTTGGCCTTGTCAGCTCACCCCCTTTGCTAGTACGAGATGGTTTAAGATATATTTTTAGTCCTTTGTCCAATCTAATGGCAAACTGCTCCAATAATGGAGCTTCTCCCACATCCTTTGGAAGAATTTTCCACAGTCTAATAAGATTTCAGCACTTGGAAGTTTGTTCTGTTATGCAGCCTAAACTTTCCTTTACTTAACATTATGCTTTCAGTCCTTATACCCCTTTCACCATCCTAAACAATTCATCTTCTTCTCAGTGTTTACAATCCACAAGATTTCCTTCTTCCTTCCAAGAAGAAGTTTCCAATCAGTATTTATAAAATGGAAAAATAAATGACAAACAGAAGGTTCAGTAGAAAAGAACCTCCTGCACTACAGCAGTCAGATGTTTGTGCAACAACTGTGCATATTTCAAAATAGATGTTATTTCTATAGCATGTCAGCATCCAAATATACCACTAAAGGTGCTAGACACATCTTCAGTCCAAACAAGCTTCGGGAATGAGACAGCTGCATACCTTGAACTTCCAAAGTAATGTTTTATTCATTTTTCTAAATAAATAAATAAAGCCAAACAAAACCAGTTTTTTTTTTTCTTATTATTTTGCTATTGTTATTTTTGACTGAGCATGGAATGATTGAGTTTACATGGTCAGGGTTTGTTTGTGAAAGGGAGTTGTGTTATGGTGCTTGGGCATTGTGTCCATATAAACAGTTAACCTCCCAGGATGCAGGATCTTTGTTGTGTCTGATGAAGGCAGACTTTCATTAGGCCTTTTACCACCAGCTCTTGGAACTCTTCCACTTCATGCAAGTAAAAAACCCACAAATATTCCTCTACTTATATCAGTACCAGAAGCTGAAAGCATGGAATGCTTCAGAATGCTTTGAACCCCATAATTGTCTCTTGTAATAATACATTTTTTACATACGAACTCGTGAGTTATCAAGGAGAAAGAACGTAGCAACTTGGTTAAAATAAAGAATTAAATTATGGTCATGGAAAAAAAAAAGCACTTTCCACTGTTCTCAAAAGAAAGTGTCTCTGGGGAACGAATGATTCAGAATGGATCTCTGTCCCTGTCTATAGGACTTTGTATTGTATTTCATGTACCTAGGGATGGACGGTAGGAAGGTCATGATTGGATAGACCTGACATCAAGGTCTTCCATGTTTTGGAAGTATCTTGTACTATAGCACTTTCTGCAAAATAGTTGAATGATGTTATTACATGTGGGTTTAATACACTACATCACGCTGTACAGGAGAACAGGTAAATGATATCCTTATGTGCTATGCCCAACCATGGAGCTGTTCTGCACCTTACCTAAATCACGGTAATTAATGCAGCTCAGGTCCTCAGCTGTGCTCCCTGATGGCCTGCCTCTTCCCAGCCCTGCCTGACCTCAGCTCTGTTCCACGCAGCACCAAAATTCCTTTTTGTCTTGATTTTGCATACTATTTCTGTAGGATCCCGAGATCCAGATTTTTTTTACTCAGCCATACTTTTACGGGAAAATACCCAATGCTATTCAATCTTGTTTGTTTTAATTTTTTGATTGTAGATGTGAACATTGGGCTCAGAATAACTGCTTAGTACTTGACAGAGCCTAAATGAGATGTATCATCATTCCATCAACATGATCTTCCCAAAATATATTGCAGAATTCATCTCGGGAAATCCTTTAATCTTTCTACAAATGTATCTCAGGGAAGAGTTTCACCATGGGAATTTTAATCTTCTCATCACACACTATGACAAAACGTTGCTCTCCTTGGAAAGCTCACAATGAAGAAGTCAGAGAGGACACAGTGCTTGCAAGAAGGAAAAAAAAAAAGACTTATTTTAAAAGCTAGTTCAAGTCATTGCTAGTACCCTCTTATATGTTTGGACTCCAAATCCACAAAATACATAAGAAAATGAAAAACAACAACAAAAAATGAAGCCTAGGAATGCTATGAAAGAATTTACAGATTACCATTTTCTACTAAATTAAAGGCGTATTTACATTTGGAAATATGTACATGGAAACAGAGTCTTTATATTTATCCTAGATTTATTTGATTATGTTTTCTGGGTTAAGACATCAGTGTTTAATTCAAAATGAAAATCTCTGATCCCTTTGGTTATCAAATTAACTGGAGCAGGGAGTGTAATGGGCAGTGTAGGTGGTCAAGAGGATTTGATCTCAAGCTGTCTTTTGGGTGCTGCACAAACACATCTACTTCAAAACTCTGTTTGGAAGAGCTTAGAGCTTCAGACCCCGTGCAGAATAACTCATGGCTTTTGGTACTTTGTGTACACACAACGCCAAGTTATCTCCTGGGGGGCAACAAGGAACTGCCATGACCAAAGCTGCCTAAAGATAAAGCTCTTCCCAAGTCTTGGCTCAGTTCAGGACTTAATTCAAATAAGCTGCAACCAGGGTGAGCAAGAGTTACGTGGATGTGGGAGGGAGCTGAAGGGTAGTAATGAGGGAACACGAGAGAGGTATACCATGACAAGGAGGCTCTTTTCAGCATTTTAATATTTATTTATAATTTTAGGAATTTGATTAAGGAACCTGGGACCTGTTCACGGTTCAATCCCGTTAAACTGGATGAAAACTTTCCTGCCTTTTTTGTTTCATCCTCGACCCACGTGTTGTTCCTCTCTGGTAGAAGAGCGAATTGCCTGACACTTCTCACTGCCGACTAACGCGGAACAAAATCTTTTGTTACCAGGCTGCCTTTGATATCAAGACCTGAGTCAGATACGGGGGAAAAAAGGCCATTTCTGTAACTGTTTTATGTCGAATCTGTCCATTTTGGCTTTGCTGTCTCAGGCGGTAATAAGTCACTGCCACACGTTATCAACCCTAATCCATCTCGGACAGAGCCGCACTGTGGGGCCGCACACAAACACCGAGAGGGAGGAAAGCGTGCCAGGCTTTGTAAGGGGAAGGAGATCAGAAGCCCAGGGAAAACAAAACGCAACAGCCCCCAGATCCAGGGAGAACATAAAAAAGCCCTAGGACATGATTTCACATCCCCCTCAAAATCCCAGGAACCTCCTTTCGCTCGGTGCTTGGCCACGCTAGAGGAGTGTGCCCACACTAAAACCCGTGGGCATCAAAGAAAGCAACTGTCCAGCCGCAGCCGTTCTCTGAGTGAGGATCTTCTCCCTGTGGGAACCTCCAGCACTGGTTCCTGCTAATACATGACTTCAGCGACTATAGATAGTGGAAGTTTTCTGTGCTTTACTGCCTCAACAATGGGCTTGGGAACTCATACAACCTTTCATTTCCGTCCTTTTATTTGTAAATTACTTTCCTTTAAGAATACTGTTATTTAATAGATGGGTTATGATGTCAAACTCTTTAATAAGTGCTGTGCTTTTTCCTCTGCAGTTTTGTTTTTATTCTGAACTAGATTTTTTTTTCCTACACAGATATAATTTTAAGGGAAAAAAAAAGGGCAAACATGACCAGAAAAGACCTTATTTGTTATGGAAAAATTATAACAAAGATTTTCTGTGGTTTTCTTTTCCTTTGCTCTTCCTGTTGTTGGTAATAAAAGAATTTTTATTGTTCTTTGGTGGTAATACTAGCTTTATGTTGAAAATCAGAAAGGATTTTTTCCTTCTTTTTCTCCTCTGTTTCTGGTTTGGTTCTCTGGTTTGTAGCCTGAATGGAAGTAAACCAAGCATTGAAAGAGCTTGCCGCACGCTGTCAGAAATGGCACTTGGGCCGCGCGCTGACTCTGCTCAGCAAAACCTTGGTTCCCGGGCAGTGACTTGGAAGGCACGAGGAGCATCTGTGCATCTGTGCCAAATTCTCATCTGGGTTGTACAGCTGTAAGCCCACAGAAAAATCAGAGTTAGTTTGGAAGATTTAGGCCAGATTCACCACATGCTAAATGGGATACTGAGCACTGATGTGGCTGCAGCAACCTGGCAGATGCCACACGGTATGGGCACTTCGGGTGGCCGAAATTTCTGCACTGACATGTTCTGAAATAGAAATGGTCTTTGTGGAAATTTATTTTAGTGGAATTGGGCTGTATTTTTTTTTTCTTTTTCTTCTCTCTTGGTGGGGTGGTGGCAGTCAACAGACAGCTGGAACATTTGTTTCTGCAAAACTGGAAAATCAGATCTTATTTTTAATACATAAAATACCGGCAGCTGAAACATTATAACTCCAAGACTAATTGAACTGACACATTGACTAAGTAAAACTCTGTGCTAACCACGATAACCTTTGTCTCCCTTCTTCCATATAAGCTGTCCTGCCAATAGTTATTTGAACAGTCAAAGCTTGGACTCTTGCCTCCTTTTCAAACAAACAAACAAATAAATAAATAAATATATATATATATATATTTATATCCTATCCGCCCTTAATTAATAAAACCAAGCTCTGCCACAGCACCCAGATTCCTCTTGCTCACTGCATCCTTGGGAGCTCACAGCATGGACTGAGAGCAGGAAGGAGATGGACCAGAGCACTGGAAAATGCTGTTCCATTTGCCTTCACCCTTTCTTGACAATGCCAAGAAGAAGCACTGATAAATAATGATAAATAATGTCTCTGTTATAACCAGGTCTTCAGCCTTTCAACATGATGGCTCTGGAAAGACTTGGAGAGCCATCCAACAGACTATTAAAGCATACTTAATGATCAGTTTTGAAAGTTAATTCATTTGGAGCCATACTTTTTTGCCAAAAAAAAGGACATTTTTTTTCTGCAAATGATGTTGATTTTTTTCTTTTTTTTCAGACAAGTGGAACAACACAGCAGTCCCAGAAGGTCTCCTGGATGTTATCAACATCTAATTTGCCACTGAAGTCTTCTCGTTCACCCTACAAATGAGCTATGCAAATGTATCCTTTGTGCCAGGAGAAGGGCAGGGCTATATGTGCTGTCTGAGCTCTTCTGAGACAGAGCTGAAGGGCTCAGCGCCTGATGTTTCTCTTCTCCTGTCCCCTTCCCAAGGAGAAACTGACCTTGGAAATCACAGAGGCTTTGCTGACTTTTGCTACCAACAACAGCACTGAAAGTAGTGCAAATAATATTTCCATTGCTCACTATTTTACACTGAGATCATATTTTTCTTGGAGCATGCTTAACCTCTGGGATCTTTTCATGTTCTTTAGCCATTGTGTTTGCTTCTTCCTTGTTTTCTTCCAGGGAAAGCTGAAATGACTTACAATTAAAATCTTTTTTTAACAGCTTTCTCCTGTCGCTCTGGCAAAACAAATTTTGAACAGTTGGAGTGATACAGTGCCATTTACTTCTTTTACAAATGGTTTTCCCCTTCTACCAAGAAATTCTGCTCAATTTGGATCCGATCATTTGCTTGAGTAGAGAGGGTTCGCAACAGGTTTGCAAACAGAGCTGGAGAGATCTGCACCAGCTGAAAAATTTCATTGCTAACTCAAGGGACAATTCTATTTATGCTGGGCCAGATTCTGCCAGCACTGCTTGTTTGTTTGCTTTTTAATTTTGCAGGATCAACTTCTGAGTCATGCTGGCGTGACTGAGAACAGAGTCTGGTCAACTGAGCGAAGGCGCTAATGGCCAGCCAGCCGACGACTGGAGGTGAGCCGGAGCCACAAACTGCTAATGTGATCCATGCAGTAAAACGTGGGAGGATTTGGGACTTAGGAGTCTGGTTTTACCCCTTCTGGAAGCAGAACACAACTGTGACACTCCCATGTGAAGGCAGGAGCGCTCCTCTCTCTTTTCAGCTTGCTGTTGCACGCACGGACCACCTGCATGCTTTGGAGGTTTTCCAGTTCAGAGCTTGGCCTTGTAACGCCCCTTGACTTCCAGCCCCGCTGCAGCACTGGCACCTTTGAAAAGGCAGCTGTAAGGCACCCAGCCCCCAGCAGCACACCTGCCATCACCCCGCTTCCATGGGGTAAGGTGCTTCTTTACATCCCTCAGCAAGCACATTGACTAGGAAGATAGGCACATAAATCCCACTATCTGAAACCTAAACAAGCATATGACAAATTTGGTGTTCTTAAAGGTTAGTTGTTTCTGTTTTGTTTAGTTTTGTTTTTCAAACGAAAGAAAAGCAAGAGGATGGGGTTGGACTTTTATGATGTGCAAAAGAGGTTGTAACCACAGAAAAATCTTCATCCAAAAGCCAAATATTATTCATTTTGGTGGAATGCACTGTTAAAATAGCTCAGCCTTTTAGGAAGAAGTATGCTTATGTAAACCATCTAGTTTACGTTCTTCTGAACAGAGAACCAAAAAAAAAAAAACCTGTGTGTACACGTGGTATCTTCCTCTTACATATGTACATGGAGTTGTACATGTCTACAGGATTACTCACAGTCTTCAATAGACTCCTACAGCACATGTGAGTGACCACAAGAAAGGCAATGCTGTAAGCCACAGCAACTTCCTGATGCCCTTAAAATCAACAAATCCCAGTGCTTTTGCAGGAGCTACTAAACTTTTGCACCTTGCAGGTTCTTCACATTTTTCATGAAATACTAAAAATGGCACAGTAAGAGCTGCGCCATCACCCCCCATCCTCTACCAGACTTTGGAGGCACCTGCCAGGAACGGTGCTCCCATCGGAAAGGATCAAAGTATCCATGCTATGTTTTCAACTCGCAAACATGGTTTCTTTGACTAACTCCTAACTGGCTCAAGTTCCACCCCAAAATCCAACACATCTGACACTGAAGAGCCTAATATTGTGGGTGTTTATATCGAGATTTTCTGCTTCCTGGGCTCTTTAAAGGGATTATAGCTAGCCTTGCATACATTCACCTCAATAACAAATTTATTTTGCATTGTTTCCACCTGCTTTTTTGTTTTTTGCCTTTCCTCTATTCCCTATATTTCTTCAGTACCATCACGCAGTTGACATTGCTTTACACACACCCAAGAACACAAATGCAGATGCTGCTGTAAAGCAGCTCCTGATCCCCTGTGGACATTATGGTGCAGTTTAATTCCCTCCTGCAGACTATTTCCCCTTCCCAGCCTCAGGATCTTCCAAAGTCAATGCACAACCCCTGCTCTTCAATGTCAGCTTGAAGCTGGGTGACGCTTTACTGGGAACTCATCGCAATTTTCCATAATGCTCTTTAATAACTGCCTTGGCTGTAATGGGGAGAAGTGTAAGGAAACCAGTAAGAGGGTAATTGCATTCAGATGATCTTAGTTCTTAACACTGTTGGCATTCATTGGAAACGCCAGTAAAACGGCTCAGTCTCGGAACACAGCATCTTGCTGGAAACAGCCCTGCCTTCGTTGTGTTTGCCTGTGCCTACTGACACCCACGATGATGCTGCACTCAGGGTAAAGGAGATGTGGGGTTAGGGTTAGGGACCAGCCAGGAGGGGTGTGACAGGACACCGAGCCTCACCACAGTCCCTAGAAAGATTGTGGGGCAACTTCTCCTGAAACAGCAAATTACACCTGAAAAACCTGATTGCTTTCTGCTATGAAATGATTAGCTCTGTGGAAAAGGGTGGGAGAGGATATAAGGTATAATACGATACTCCTTCTTGTTATATGGAAACGGGCAATGCTGTTGAAAACCCATTTTCCTTAATGCAATCTTTATGGGAAATATATAAACTTAAAATTGTATTTCTTTCACAGCTTGAATCCTGAAAAATACTTCAGATATCTGGGCATGATATTTCAAGGGGGAATATTTCTTGTCTTTCTTTCACCAAACCTTCCCTCCGTTCTCTCCGTTCTAGATTAAGACCCATTTTCAGGACAGTTCCTCTGCAAAGGCTTAATACATGCATATATCCCAGGTGCAGATTATTAATGTAAAGATTATGAGATTTCCTGGTTAAGGATATTCTCAAGAATGACTTTGGTGCTGCTCTATCCAACAGCCAGGCAGCTCGGAAGCTGCACTTTGAAAAGTCAGCAAGAGTAACATGCAGATTAAACGTTCATGCTTCTAGTTTTCACCCTTTGATTTTAGTCCCATGTAGCTGCAGGGAGAGGGAAAAAAAGGCTGAAAATCTGATGATTTAATTGAATGTTTAATTTGAGAGAGTTCAAAAATATTTAAAATAGAGGACAAACAAGGCATAGTGATTTCTCCATGCTTCACGTCGGTAATTTGCATACTACAGCTTCTCTTCTCCCAGCATTTTCTGTTCCCATCAATTAGATTATTTTTTTTAATCCTGTTTAATTTTTGCTGGGAGTAGATGAAACACTGTGGCTGCTTTTCTTGGCCTAAGGAGAAGTTATATGTGTGTAGTAAAACTACTCCCTGCTATTATCACCCTAGGAGTTATACACATAAAACCAGTTTTTATCCATGAAAGAAAAGAGAATCGGAAATGCTTATAAGTTATAATAATTGGTGAAAAAGATTAAATTCAATAGGTGATTTTCTCTGCTGTTGCAAGTAGTAGAGCCTTTCCACCTCAGAGAACTATGCTGTTTTAATACCACTTAAGGATTTCACTCACAGTAAAAAGGAAAAAGCAAAAAACACTCAATTTTTCCCTTGAAAAAAAAAAAAAAAGAAAAAGATAAGTCCTTCCTGACTCTGGAACTCACTAGGTTTTGAAGGAGAAAGCGTGTGAAGAACATATTTGCTCAAAGGTCTAGGGCTTGAAAAATGACGAAAAGGCAAAAGAGAAAAGAATGGAAATAATCCAACATGGGGACAGAGAAATTTGGTTACCTTTATGATTATACTCATGAACAAACTACCCTGAAGCATACCAAGAGATACACAGAGTTTTCAAGGAATTTTTCAAGACAAAAAAAAACAAACACAAAAACCTGGTTAAACTGACAATATGTGAGGTGCTACATTTAAGGTGATTTAAGGTGATCAAAACTGATTGGAAGAGTGTTTTTCACTGAGTCCCAGGAAGACTTGTGGTTGAAGGAGATGCCCAATATTTCGGTGCAGTCAGTATGAAGGGGCCATTCACTTGGGCAAAGTAGTGACACTAAGCCAGAATGCCTTCTGACCTAGAGGTGTCTGCACCACAGGCGTTCAGGTAGTCGAAATGTGGCTCTTTTCCAGTGTGCTGTGGGATCTATACAACATCTGATCAATTACTGAGATTTCAGGACTGTGTGATCACGAACCTAGCTTCTTCATTTGAAATCACTGCTAGGACCGGACCAAAATCCTCTCGATGTCCCATTTCTGCACTGTTTTCTACGCAGGCGACCCTTCACAAGGGATCAGCTGTGTTTCACATCTTGGCTTGAGCAGCACCCTCTCGTCCAGTAGACAGTGGGACGTTAGCAGTTTGATGACGGGGGAAAAAGGGCTTTGATAAACACAAAACCCCATCATTATCTCATTTTGGTGCACTCTACATTTTTTCCTAAACAAATTCCATGGAAAACCTATGTAGGAAACCATAACTTGTTACAAATCAGAACCCACAGATTCTTTTTCCCTACTTTTCTTAATATGTGAATGCAAGGATAAAATTACTTCATTGAGAAATACATGGCATGAGAAAAAACAGAGGGATAAAAGAAAAAAAAACAACAAATGTACCAATGTCTAAACCATGTTTTTTTGGGGTGGGGGGGAAAAGAATCTCATCTTGAAGCTCTCCTGTGCCATGGTGCCTAGCAAAGGCACTTGAAACAGATGTACTGAAACCACTGCTCATACCAGTGCACTTATCATTACTTTCCACTCTTCTATATGGTCCAGGTAATTACATTTCTTCAAAGTGAAAATATGCATACACAAGTGACTTGGAAAAAATACCCGTATGATAAGCAAAGGAATCATTGAGCTGATCTTTAAAAACCCCAACCAAAACACTTGAACTTCAAATGAAATCAGTATTATTCATAACAAGTTCTACTCAGGAGCTAGAAATGCCTGAAGACCTACATAAAAGCTTTAAATTTCCCGTAATGCTGATGTCAGTATATTTTATAGTGTTACCTGAGAGTGACTCAAGCTTACTCATGTATCACTAAGGTGGTGATGTATCGCTGTTGCTGATGTGCACCGATTCCCTTCTCTGATGAACTGTTCACCTCCAGTATTAGTCAAGCATAATGGCATGGTGTTTGATACTGTGGAAATATGCACAAATTACAACCCATCAACCACGATGCTGGCCATATTTCTGTGGAGGGTAACAAATATAGGTCTCTCTTCTTAAGAAAATCAATGCTTTGTCATTTTTTGGTTTGCTATTGCACAGGATGTCTATCTAGTTGGAAACTGCTCTATGAGAATCATTAGAAGATGCCAATTTTCCATGTTATAATTTCCTGATAGAAATTTCCCTGAAGTATTTCTGAAGTTCATGTTGACAACCATGGGTAGCAAAAAAAAGATATCTAGTCCAAAACTAGCCAGTTACTGGGCCATCTCTTGGCATCCAAAAATGCCACTTTCAGGCTCTTGCTGTGGTCTACCCAATTCCCATCAAGGAATTGGGGTTTCTAGGTAGAACTGGGGTTGTGCTTCTTCTGGAGCTCTCCCATGGTGGGTACTTGCTCTGTGGCTTGATCCTTACTTTTTACATCTCATCAACAGGGATTAAACAAGTATCAGTGAGTTCCCCCTGTTGCAGAAGTACAGAAATGGGATGCTCAGCCTGTTCATTTGGCATCTCGTGGTCCTTTCCATCCTACTGACTCCTGTGGCCTTCTACCAGGTAAAAGCTGCATAAAAAGCAGTCCCATGGAAGTCACAGCGACTGGTCATCTTTACCAGCAGGTAAGCAAGAAAAGCACTTGCAAACACAGGGAAGCAAGAAGGCCATTTTGAAGCTATTAAGAAAGATTACCCCTGCTATCAAACAATAGTGTGGTTTATCAAAGCATTTATTGATCACCACTTACTGGCTGCCCAGCTCCTACCATTTCTTTATGGAGCATGCTTCTTGCCATTCCTTCTCGGGTCAGTACTACTCAAACCACTGCTGTTGACATTTGTTGAGCCTCTACCAAGGTATCCTCAAGGCGACAAGAGTAGTAATAAGCTTCTTTGTGGCTCCTGTCTTCACCTCCCTGATTTAAAACATTCCTACTGTACTTCAGATGTTATTCAGCCCTACCACAAAATGGCAAAGCTTTGGAAATGAAAGTGCATAGTGGCTGCACGCAGAAAGTCAATAGCAAACGGTGCACCTGGATATACAGCTTAGTTTCCTGTGGGCCCACTAATACATGGCATTGTAAGTTGCAAATGACTTCCTCTCCTCACTTTTTATATACATTCTTGATATGATGTCAGAAATAAAACAGCTTTAACCGATTTAATTCTTTGTTGTGGCTAAGGAGTCCCTTCAGGAATGGCAACGAGCAACATCCCACTCCCTAGTGCAAAGTAAATCCCTGTCTGTAAGCAGGATCCTGTAAATTCTGCACACAACTTCCTCACCGAAGCTCATGCCACCATTTGTAAAAATCAGGGCTGATATGCTTGATTTAAAAGCTCAGGTGTTCAACAACCAGAACAGCTCCAGACTTCTTCCCCAATGCCGTTCCCCATGGATCCCAACTGATTTGCCACGCAGAGGACAAAGACTGAACAGGGATTTCCTTGGTTGTAGTCAGACACTGGAATCACGTGGCGTTATTTCTGTTCTAATCATGAATCCTTTTGGCAAGCATTCTCCTTAAACTCTGCCATGTTCATGTAACAGGAAGGCAAACTGAAACATGTTTCATTTAATATTTAATATCCACTTTAAAAAGACTTCTCTGTAGAACTGGTTTGTCTAAGCTCTTTTTGGTGAGCAATCAGGTTTTCTAATTTTTTTTTCTTGTTGATGTAAAAACAAGTGTCTGTCTCTCTGAAAAACTGAGAATTTTTACTGGAGACTTTTTGGGCAAAAAGCAGAAATTTTTTGGCCCAAACCCCAAAACTTTAAGCTTAAAATGGCAAACCTCTCATTTTCAGCCAAACAATGAAAATGTTGGTTTTGGCTGGACATTTTTGGCTCTTCAACAGAAGTGATCTTTTTCTCGGTCAAAAATTTTCCATGAGGTGAGGAATAAACATTACGGGTAAAAGCCTAGCGCAATTGGAAGGAAGGAGCAAAGGGAGATAAGGAACAAAAACGGTTTATCACAACCTTCGTGAAGCCACAGACACCAAGGTCTGTTACCAGCGACTGTATCAATCCAGTAAAGAAACCCTGCAACCTATAGCCTGGTATATTTATAGCATGATTCATGGTCACTGAATGTTCTACAAACAAGTTTATTGAACTGTGTTCCTCTCAGTTGTTTCCTTTTTTAGAGAATTATCACCAGGAAAAGCACTTGCAGACTACTTCTACCTGGACGGAGAGTTCAGAGCTGTCCCGACGATCCCAGCTGCTGCTCAGGCACTAAGCAATAAGCAGTCCTGTGCACTTGTGAGCAACCTGATTAATCCAGGGAAATCAGGAGTCCTGTGCAGGCAGCTGGTGGTAGAAGAGATGCTGTTAGCCCTTTCCCTTCAGCTGCACACAGCCTTCGTCTTGCAGCACAACCTGCACCCACCTCCTTTGCAGCAGACAGCAATCACTGCAAAAGGGGAAAGATGGGAAAGGGGATGGGTGGGAGGATCTGGACCCTCCAGGTTAGCAGAAGCAGAAATAAAGAGATGTTCTGCAGCGAGCTTGCGAGCTTGCAGTGATGCTCTCACTGATCAGGCACGCCTCATCTCTCTTAAATATTTGTTCTGCCCAATACTTGGCTCTAAAGAGCATGTCTCAGCACAGCACAGCAGGAGTGCTAGGCTGCTCCAAAGAGTCATCTGAGCAGCGTCAAGGGAAGAGCGTGCCTCTGAGTTACTGGGACATGTCCTGGTGCTTCCTTTTCTCTTTCCACCTCTCCAGGAAATACTCGGTCACGGAAAGCACCGCTGTCCGCATCTCGCCCAGATCTGGCTACTAGGAAGGATGAAGGTGGATTAAACACAGCGTAAACTGACAGGAACCTTTTCACCCTCTAGTTTTTGGGCAGAATCCACGATCAGAAGCAATTTTTAAATCACTGGCTGTTTTAATGTTTCCCAACCCGTTCATAAAGCGGCTTTTGGGTTGTGACGCAAACCAGCGGTTTAAAGCCATAGATCTTTCTAGTTAATCTAGCAGATTAAGCACCTCACAGCCACTGGGAAGTGCTCCTTGGAAATGCAGTATTATGGCCTGGATAAATCTGGTTTTATAATCCTGCTTAGTCAACACTGATCTGGATAAGCGGAGACCCATCCTTTGAGAACGGAGCTCCAAAAGCACGATTTGGGCAAAGGGAGGGGAAGAGCAGCACATACTTCCACTGGGGCCAGAAAGGTGGCTCGGGATGCGAAATCCCAGTAGGCAGCCACGGTAATCCCCAGCTGCCCTTTGCAATGACGCTTCCTGCAGTCACCTTACCCCCAAATCCTGTCGGGTCGTGCTGGGGGCAGAAGGGGGATGGAAGCTGGCTGGGGGCAAATCTCACCCATGGGGATGGCACGGGGCTGGAAGATGCGTGAACGCCCAAGGGCAGCCAAGGTATTGGCTTCTGAGGGTGCAAATAAATGATACATATCTGCCCTCCTCACCTTGAGGAAAGAGCCAAGAGCAGGAGGAAACTCGCACACAAACCTGGGGATTACCAGGAAGCCCCATTTACTTACTGGCATTGAAACGTGTGTACATTTATTTCTACCAGAGATTACTTGTGGGAACTCAGCTACTAAACCAATGTTCCACCCCTGGTGCACTGATAACAGCCTTTAGCACCCAACAGCAGAGATTTTTTTTTTTTTCCCCAGCAGTATTTGTCCTCCTTTGCTTTGCTGACTTGTCCCTTATTAGCTCTCTAAGCAGGCTGGAGCGAAGCTTGTACTGTTACAGCCATTCTCAGAACAAGGAAACAAAATGAGAAGGCTCCCCGTTGCACCTCAAGGCACGGGGAAAACTTTCCAATACCCATAAAGTACTGGAAAGTATTTATTCCGCTGTGGGGCTGTGGAATGCCAATCACAGCACACATTTGAGAACAGATTTGCCTCCCACCTTCAGAGAGGACTCCGGTGAGGATGAACCGGTTTGGGGTTTCAGGGAACAGCCTGGACAACCTTCAAGTTTCCTTCCACCCCTCTTTACGTGATTTGCATGCCCTGTCAAGCCGTGAAAGCTCCTCTGGTTTTATTACCCAGCTCACATCATCGAGAGCTTTCCTTGAAACTCCTGTTCCTTGCACCAAGCAAACACGTGGTGAACCTCACTTACAATTGCTCACACTGAGGTTGCATCTAAAGAGCTGCAAAGACGAAATATAAAAAAGCAATTTGCAATCACCAGGTCTGCAGTGGAAAGATTCCCTACTTGGAGTGTGAAGGGCAAAAACCCAAAAAGCCTAAGTATGAACAGCCCAGACTGTTACTTATTTAAGTTTGAATGCTAAGGCAATGAATGAAGGCATTTGGGTGTCTGATTTCTATTTTTAAACAGCTGAAATCCCATCACCTCCTTGCAGGCTGTACAGTGGAGGAAAGAGGAGACCCGTCTGTGTAGGCACCATGACATGGTGAGGGGGAAATGGCGCTGCTGAATAGGTAGTGCACTGCACCTGAACGCTGTGAGACCTGGCTTTTTTTTTGGCCAGTAGGCTCGTGGTTTTAACTGAGGCAGTTTTCCCCTTGTTTTTTACTATCGTTTCTGTGGTTAGAGACATGTAATGACAAGCCACCTTGTTTAGAAAGCTCTCTGATGAAAGGCTGAAGTGCTGCCTGTATTCTGCATTTAAAAAAATTAAAAATAAATCACCTTTATTCTACAAATGCTTTACCTTGCTAACAGGTTTTTATATTCAGGTGCAGCCAGCTCAAGTTTAAACGGCATTAGATCATTTGGTTAAATCACCAGCTTATCTACTGGGTTACTACAGCACTGATCAGATGAGTGAAGAGCTGGAAATATTCGGTGCAAGTAAGGACTTTAAGAAAGACTTTTTAGCACATGTACAAGGAACACTTGCCTGTACAAATATTTGTGCATAGCGTGAAGTAAATTACAAATGAATGTATCTTTAGATCCAGGTTCCTTGTACTTCTGAAGATGTGCTGTTAAGGCATAAGTCAGTAACTTAAAACACAAATTACTGGTCAAAATTCACTTGTCTTTATTTTGAAGATGATCAGATCAGCTGGTCACAATGGCTTTGTGTTCTGGAGAAGCTGTGAACAGCAAGCTGGGCTTGGGAGCTGCTTTTTCAAACAAAGATTTTGCAGTTAACCCACAGAAAAATAAATTTGAATTACAGAGCTTTCTAATACAGAGCCTTTGTCTATTGTGAATAGATGCAAAACCTTTGGCAGTGAAGACAGAGAGACTGGAAGTGTTGAATATACAAAAGTTAGCTCCTACTCACCCAAAGTGAAGCATAAAATAAGTGTTCCAGAACCTTTATGGCAGCAAAATTCAGACCTGAGAAAAGGAAGCTTTTAGAAAACAAAGCAATTCACCAAACTCAGTCCTCTGAGACAGGAATTACCATTGCTACTATTATTATCTAGTGCCTATGAGCCGCTGTGATGAATAAGGACACTTATGTCTCATACAAACAAAGGATGAGAGATCATTGTGATCACAAATTGAGTGGATTAAGAAAATGATATGTGCATAATGAGTCTCTTTAAATGTAATAATATAGGCACTTTTTCTTAAGCTAGCGAGAAATCATCATATCATACACAGCTTGAGCTGACCACTAATTCATTTACAATTGAAAAAAAAAATCTCCCTGACACAACTGAAATCTCCCTAACATGACTTCTTCTTTATTATTTATTTATTTATTTATTTATTTATTATTTTAAGAGGCTGGTAGGGTTCTCTTTGAGAAACAGGAATTGTTCTGCAGGAGGAGAACTCCCTGCTGAGCCCTGTGCTACGGTGGGAACTACATTGGGGTACATCAGAAGGTGAGAGAAGAGCAAAGACTGTCAGCTTGTGGGATATCTGTTGGAAGGGAGCATGCTTACAAGAAAATAGTGCTGTTTCTTGTTTTTCTTTTTTTTTTTTCCTTTTTTTCCTTTTTTTTTTTTTTATAAGACTTTCTATAATGAATGTGTCAATTACAAATATAAGCTCATTCTGTCATTTTGAACAACATGAGATTTAAATTAACAAAACACAGATTTTACCGGTAGAGAATTGGCTCCCTCTCCCAAAGGAAGAGGCCATTTTTCCATTTGTGTTTAGCAGAAAACAAAAACCAAAAATCCCAAACCCTTAAAGGCCAGCAGATACTAAACCAGAGTACAAGAACTGACTCCAAGCCAAAGTGAACGTTTGCATCCCATCCTGACTGTGTTTCTGATGCCAGTAACTGCACAGGAGAGCGTCTCCCTTTGCCTTACTCCAGTGAGTAAGATGCTGCCCAGCATGCAAAGGACATTATTTCCATGGCAACACGCTGCTGGGAAGTAGCAGTGCCTTGGTGTTTTTGGCTGACCACCTGGATAACGCAGGTCGCTGAATGCATTGCAATTACCTGAACATTGCATCCTTGTGGCTCACAAATGCTACCATGGGGCCACGATAAGGAAGGAAAGATCCATATCCTAACACGCTTGTCATTAACCAGAAGCTTTGCTGTCATGAGAAACTTGAGAGCCAAATTGTGCACTAAAATCAATAGAGCTAACATTGCAGACAACTTTTGGATGTAATTTTCCTGTCCTTTCCTTCATCAAGAAGTTTGTACCACCTATATAACAAAAAGTGTCAAATCAGCACTGAAAATTCCTTTTCTTTCTGCCCTGATGCTTTTCTCTTTCCATTGCCGTGGAGGAAAACTATGTCTTAGCTAGTGTTAAAGGAGAGGGATCCAACTTAAGCAAAGGTTACACAAGCTAGCGCAATTACTAGAGTCTCCATATTTTCCCAATAACGAATCTTGCTCTAATTCAGAAGATATGCCCTGCCTGGGAAACAATGCGAGGTTGAATGAGGACAGAGCAAAGAATGAGATGTCATAAAAGCCTGACGTTCCTGAGTGCCAGCAGAACCGTCCTCTCCTGATGGGTGCTCTTGGGTTGCTAATTTGAGGCATTTGGAGCATTTGGTATACAGCTGTTCCGCTCAGAGTGCAATGGCAAGCGTTTTCAAGTAAAACCACAAGAATGAACTGATGAGGCCACTTGGAAGCCATGTTCAGAGAATTTACCTCCTCTGACTACGTTGCTGGTTTTTTGGAGCACAACACAGCTTTTTACCCCTCCCTTCCCTGCTGCTTTCCCTCGCAGAGCAGCCGGTACCGGGCAATGCAGGCTGGCTCTGAGGGGAGCAGGGGAGCTTCAGCCACGTTGGGTGCTGCCAGACGGGGGAAAAAGGGGTCTCGTTTTGTGAGCACCTCCTTATTCCTCCTTGGAGAATCTGTTCCTGGAAGCAGTTAAAAAGGACCTTTTTTATTTCTTCCCTAGCTAACACACATGCAGCATGCAACGTGCTTTGTTGGCATGTTACACTGTAGGCACAGGCTTCAGAGAGAATTGTCCAACAGAAGGGGATAAAAATCAGTGAACATCTTCCCATGGTTGATTTTGTTAACTGGTAACCTGTTTACTCCTTCTGACAGTGGATGCAAATCCATCTGAACTTGCACAAATAATGATATTCATTAAACCCCATTAAACTAAAGAAGATCAAGGCCAGTGTAAGCGATGGAAAGAGAGGAGGGGTTTCAGTCAAAGCGTCTACATAGATGAGACTCGAGTCCACTATGAGGTTCCTTGGGATCAGCCTTTGAACTAATCTGATTTAAAAATTTTCATCATTGATCTTGGGCAGGTTAAAAAGTTGGGGTTGAAATGTGGATGTTGGAAGAGGGGAATACCGAAAGGGAAGAACTAAGCAGCTTCAGGGAACTGAGTAATGGGAGTGGGGTGGAAATTTAGTAACACACAACGTAAAAACACAATTGGTCATAGCAAGAACTTTTGCTACGTACTCAGAACATATTGGCTAGAAAAAAAAGAGAGAAGAGGAAGATGTGGTTGCGAACAGAGGAAAATGATGAATCCAGTCCTAAAATATATCAGGGGAGATATTCACAGACAGGAAAGTATTACTCCTACTGTAGTAATATTTTTAACTGGAAGACTATGCCTTTTTTTTTTTTTTGTCTTTTTTTTTTTTTAAACTATAATAATTTTTTGATACTCTGCACATTCCTCTTTACTTGGTTATAGGGAGAATCAAACATGAAATTGGCACTAAAAAAGGGGTGCAGTTAGTTCTTTAACCAGCTACTGAAACCTTTCAAATGCTTCATTGGGAAGTGTAAGAATGCATAACTGACTGCCAAAGAAGAACCAATGTTATTTAATTCTTTTTTTTTTTTTTTTCCTTTCTTTTCTTTCCCTGGTATTTCTAGAATATTTTATGTTTGACTTTTATATCAGCAGGTTGCTGAAACTCATTTGGTATCTTAGCTTTCTTGATTTTTGTCTCCAAATACTTGTGCTGTTTTTCTATAAGAATTCCCTGTAATTAAACTGTTAATTTTAGACGTTTATAAAGTTTGTTCAAAAAATAGCAGGTTTCAAAGACAAAAAGGGAAGAACAATTCACTAGAATGGTCTGATTCTTTTCCAGAACTACTATTCATCTGTTTACTCTCATAAAAACTGCACCTCACATGCTCCCTGATAGCTTTTTCTAGTGTACCTCTTTAGATATCATTCTATAAATTTCTTATTCGCCTACTAAAAAACAAACAAACAAAAAGAAAACACAACAATGGTCTTTGAATGTTGTGCTTGAGCTTCTAAAACACTTTGAAGTCAAACACTTGTGGACAGGAGATCAGAGAACATACACAACAGGACCACTAGCCTTCTTCCTTCATCCCTCCCCACCTAGGCACGCATTCAGTGCTGGTTATTCTGTTTCTTAATTATCTCTGAAAGCTTACTTTATCAGGATTCTTATGTTTCCTTATGCTGTTGATGTTTCCACCCGTTCCTGCATTTGAGAGTAAATCAAAATTAAAGTGATATTTAGCATGTACATGCTGTGCACAGCACACTTGCTTGACTATTCTTCACTTCCTTTTCACATCACTCTTAATGGGCCTTTAAGGACATATCTGTATTCCCGGAGTGTTATTTATGGTTCTGACATCATCCCTCAAGGTGAACAGTACTTTGCTGTAGAGTATTTACTCTTTCATAGTAAATCTCCCTGCTGCTTTCTATAAAAACAGGAAAACAGCTGCAACTTTTATAGGTGAGAACGAATGTTTCTCCCTCCTCTTAACATACATTTCGTCATGGGGAAGTTAAAAGTGATCTTGGGAGGAGAAACAAAGCCTGAGTGTGGTCTTTCATGGTTGAATTTTATCTGTATTCCTTCAGCTGACGTTAAACAAAATGCATAAAGCCACACCAGATGTTTTTATTATCATTCGTTACTTATATGAATGCAATATGGGCAAGCACGGTACAGAAGAAAAAAGTGGCCTTGGACCATGGGACTAGATCTATCTTGACAAACATCTTGTTAAACAGTTAAGTGTATGCACAGTGTCTTTGGATTAATCAGTGTAGAGCAAAACAAAATGTATAAAGAAATGCAGTCCACAAATCACAGGCACTGAGAGAACATTTACTGCAGAGGCAGGGGAGAGCCGGGAGGTTTCACAGCTTCCTACTCGCCACTCCAAGAGCCCGTTTGGTAGAGGGAGCCTGCAAATACCATGTAAAGAGTAGCTCTGGAGAGGTTTCTAGCACATGCATCTAATTAGAAACAAAATAAAGTGTAATTATTTTTAGTTAGCCTTTTTTTCCTTTCTCTTTTGTAACTGTGATTTTAAAAGAAGTTGCTTATATTATTTCCACTTGCATCTGAGCTGAACAAAGTGCGATGATGTAGTACATAACACGTGCTTCAGTCCAACTGCCTCCAGCACTTTGTGGACTTAACACAATGAAGCTTTCCGACAGCTGGAAAGATCTTCTGCAAGGTTGGGGGGTCGAATGGAAATTTCTGCATATTATCACCTCTGGGATATGTTTTTTATATCAGCATTTTAGGTGAGGGATTCTTCTGAATGAAGCCATTCTGCACTGCAGTGGGAGAAGATCACATGCCAATCCACCCTGGTTAGATTGTACACCCGAAGTTTATACACCCAGAACGACACGGAGCAAATCCGGGGCCAAACCAAGAATCTGTTGTGATGCAAAATATCTGCTTGCTCAAAACTTCAGTGCTCTTAAAATAAAGCACTGAAACCAGATTGTCTTGACCCATAGTCAGTGCTGGTGCTTCAGCCTCCTTAAAATTGATGCAAAACCTGACAGTTCTTGTCCCAAATCCACAGTATGGTGTTCGCCACATCACACGAAGTTCTGCATGTTATCTTGGAATATCTGGGCTTTTAGGCCCAAATCTTTCTGAGTCAGATTCCTCTTCTTGACGTAGGCAATCCAAAATATCATAGTTGTAATAAAGCAGTGGTGAATTCCTCCAGGCTTCAATAAAAGCTAGAAGCTTTATTTTGTTGATTGGCTGGTCAACTGTTATTTCTGAATCTTCAGATAGCTTTTCCTCTGAGTGTTCTCCACAAAGCTAATGAGTACATTTGAGCCCAAATGTGTTTAAATAAAGATAATTTATAGTAAACTTTCAGAAGGAAAACGCTGCCTCTCTTGATAGTTTTGCTGATGTGTGCAGACTGGATACTGCCCCTAGATCTTCACAGGAACTTTAGAATTTGCTCCCTCCTTCGTTCCACTGTTAACTGGCCAAATATTTCAAACATTTTCCTTTAAGAAATGTGTCCTTGTGGGTGAAAGTCCATTAGTAACAGTGTACTTGCATCTTGTCAGGACCAGACTTTAATGGCTGTTTGAATTTTAACTATTATTTGCTAGCTGTTCCTGCTCATGCCAACTAAGTCCATAATAAAAGCCATTAAATACCAAGTAACTGGCCTCAGTGTAGCTGCAGGGTACTACACTGTGTATGATCTGAATTTACCCATTGCAAAGCAAAGACTTTGACCCTTAGAGAGCTTCCGGAGATGGAAACCTTTTTTTTTTTTTTTTTTCCTTTTTTTTTTTTTTCCTTTTTTTTTTTTTTTTCCCCAAAGAAGACTGCCTACAAGAATGAAAGTACTCTTCTTTGCCCCAGGGAAGATCAAGCATAATCTGAAGGTACCGTGACAGATCGTAAGCCTTTTTCCTATTTACAGGATGAATGAAGACACTGTAAAATACTTGACACTGATTTGCTGCAAAATATGGGACAATGCAAGCTGGTGTTTGAATTGGTGCCCCACTGAAGAGTGAGGGAGCTGCCAGCACGCCCGGATGAACAGGGAAGGCGAGTCCAAGCCAACTCCATATTCTTCTGTCCTTTGCCTCTGATTGCTACTCCCTGAGCACCAAAAGCCCTGGTGGCACAGAAGGCAGGACTCTGGGAAGCACTGCGCAGAGAAAGAGCAGGGTGTGAAAAGAGGAGCTGCGGACAGAGCAGACAGAAGTGATAGGCACGGCATCGGGCAGATGGAGCCCTGATTGTGTAACATCAAAGAACACACCAGAAAAAGTTTCCAGAACATCTGCCATGGGTCAAAGGAGAGGGCTACAGCCTCTTATCTCAGCTGGGAGAATGCAGACCCTCCTCAAGCACAGCCTTGTCCTGCTGTAACCTGAGTGAGGAGGCTGGATAAGAAGGGGGACGTGCTGTCCGGCTCCTGAGACCGCATCTGAGTGGAAGCATTACATCGCAAAAGAAGGGAAAAAATAACACAGCCCCTCAAGAGATTTACCTTCCGCTTTCTGAATGGGTTTTCTGCAAAGACCTGGGGACCAAAACGAACGCTGGCAGCATTTTCACTTACACAACAAATCTGATTCTGAGCCATTTAAAGTGGTTAGAACTAATAAATCAAAATCTGTAAAAGCTAAAGAGAGAAAAGTTAAAGGCATGATGGTTAATATGAAGAATTTGTATCTTTAAATATAGATGTGAGGTAACAAACGCAAGTAAAGTACTTAGTGCATGAAAGGAGAAAGGTAGGACAAAGGTTATAATAATTAAATTTTCCTGGTTATTTACTTATGGCCCAAAATCAACTGAAGAAAACAGAAAGCCTTAGTGGGCTTTGGAATAGGCTGTTAAGACATTTGCACATCTTAAATGATTGCTGGATGCAACCAGTGCACTGAGACCAGAGTGCAGAATGCAGAATTAAAAATAAGCAACACATTAGCTGAAATGGGAGCATAACAGAGAGCTCACAAAGCAATTTTCCATGCAAAGCCCTAACGCACAAAAAACAACAACGAAAAAAAAAATCCAAAACAAAACTCAGCCCTCACAAGTGATGTTCAAAACAATGCTTGGCTAGAAAGATGAGTTTTACACCATGTACCAAATGTGAGCAAACTCCACAGCTGGAGACACTAATCTGAAAATGTTCACTGCATGAGCTGATCACTGCAGGGGTGAGGAAGAAATTTATTTCCCCAAAGAACAATAACCTATTGGCAAGGTGTACCACAGAAACGCTTCACCTTTTTCCACCAGCGAGTGTTGTTCGTGGCTGGATAGCAGCCTTGACAGACCATTAGGCATCATCTGTTGAGGCAATATCAATACAATATTGAAGGTCGCCCAGGAAAAATGCTGTTTAGCTGAAAGGGCTTTCCATGTGATCCTGTAGGAATAGCTTACTGAGGCTTTGCTAGCAAGCTACCCAAGCTGAGAGTAATTTGCAACACTTAGCTCACTAAAGTAAATCACAATGTATTTTGCATTTAAGATGTTTAATATAAAGCTAGCAGCATATGGGGGAGCAATGTAGGATTGGCCTTCTTTGGATTAGGTTATTTACACCAAATTGGCTCTCTCTTTCACTAAAAAGCATAATGCTGTGTAATTTCATAGGGCTGGAAAGCTTGATTCCACATAGGTTAAGACTTAAACTGCTTGCAGAGTGCCTGGATCATTTATTTCTGTTTGAGTGCGCTGTGCCAGTTGTCACTGAGGCCCAGGAAAGCCCTGAGAAAGCTGCTGCTCACAGCTACCCGGCGGTGGTTTTCACGGAACGATACTAAGTGCTTGAGCTACAAGACTAATTTGCTTCTAAGTACGTTCTTTTTTTTTTTTATTAGAATCAGATCAAGAGTTTGCACGATTTCAGTGATGTTTAATGGGGATTAGTTTGAAGTGAAAACGTGTTTTCCATTTGTCAGAGACAGACACAACAGGGAGCAGAGCCCTGGAGATTACTGAAAGCTCTGGGTGGTTCTGGGAGGCCAAAGGCCAAGTGACTTCAGATTTCAGTGGAGTGTAATGATCCCCTAGAAATGCACGGCCTGGTGTGTCTTATTGTGCAATTATGGCATGGAAATTGTAGGGCTTTTCTGAGCTGTGGATTAGTCACTGCGTGTCATTAACACAGGTATGAGACGACGGTCAGGCAGCACCAGCCGCATCCAGAGCTACCTGCAGAAAAATCTCTCTCATTTTCCCTGCTTCACTAGGATGCAGTACCTCTTCTTCAGTTTAACAACGATTTAAATATAGAGTAGCAAATGATGTAGAGGGTAAGGTGATCCCCTGATTCATGGATAATGAGTTTGTCATTTTGCCTACCTCAGGATATTTATACAGTTCATTAGTGGGACAAAGAATTGTTATTTCACAGCTCAAAGAGGCTACACTGTGCATTGTTTTTCTATTCAGTGGTGTCTGACATATGGTAGACTTAAATCTCTGTACTTATCAAATGACTTGCCAACACAGAACATACTGGCTTGTTTCATAATACTTACTTTATCTATTCACTTATATTCGGTTGCTAAAACAAATATTTTCCTTGGCTGTGTAGCAGTGTTTTCCGTGGGTTGCTGGAGGTAGACAAGCGATGCTTAGCAGGCTGGTGTTTCTCCCTGCATCCATCCTCCGAATGCCAGCTCCAGGCATAGGTGCCCTGAGAGACATCTTGAACATCTTTAATGTCACAGAGACATTACTGCATGAAAGACCTGAATCTTTCTGGAGAACCTTCCCACCATGACTGCTTAACAGCTCATTGTCCCGAGAGAAAGATTTTGTGTCTACTGGGGATACAGCACTCCTGTGATCCTTAATCATCCCTTCAATTTTTCCGTTTGGACAGCCAGAATACTTTAACCACAGTGTGAGTAACACAATATTGCTCCAATTGATTTTTCTTTCATCTCAGCTATTTGCTAGCTGCCTTTCTTGGGACAGATTTGAATGCTGTTAGTGACCTTCTCAAAACACTGTGTTCATTATTAGAACCAGGTCATAAATACCCCTGGGCACAATGAAATGCCTCACCTGCGATTCTTCAAATAGTTTCCACTGCTATTAATTCTTTTAGGTGTATGAGGTCTCCCACATGTCTGTTCACTAAATAGATATCATCTGGAGGTACCTGAATATAACATTTTGGCATCAAATATCTTCTATGTAGAATACATAGAAGTATTACTTGTAGATTTACCAATGTACCAAATTCTTGATTTCCTGGAATAGGTCATTAAGAGGGAGAAAGTTCAACTTCAAATGGGAAACTGAACTTTTCCAAAGTTCATTGGTGTTAGAGGTCAAGCTTTAGTTCAGCTCATTACAGACACAGATGTTAAATTCAGATTAGGAGTTACATTTTGGGAAAGTTTAAGAGGTTTTGGGATCTGTGGTTTTGGCCTAACCCACTCTTTAATCAAAAATGACATCCCTGGGCAAGAAAGTCTTCAGCTCTCTCATACCTCTCTGAAATACGCATTCAGACATACAGAAGCTATTTCAGTCTTGATGAGGAAACTCAGGTCATGTTTATTCCCACAATACAGTTGAATAATCTCCTCAAGCCCATATGAAAAAAATAAACGAGGACTTATTCTTGTTTGTCAACCACGACTTCTATGAAAGTGGTGGGTATTATATATGATATGCTACGGCTATGCTCTTTTGGACTTCAGCATCTTGTTTTGGGTTGTTTTCAATTACTTTCATTATAAACACAATGACTAAAGTCGTGTTAAATTTAGAAAACAGCTTCTTCAAGTTTCTGCAAGAAATTCTTGCACGTTCATTCATCAATGCAGTTTTTGCATTTTGTAGCTGCCACTTAAAGGTCTGAAGAGTCCCAGTACCCTTTATGTGAAACACGATGGAATCAAGCTGGGCTTGTATAAATACTTCCACGTGGTATCTCTGACAAATGTGACTCTCACCTACTGAAATTTTCTGGCCTGAGAGTAGTGCCTGAACTCTTTGCACAGAGAAGTCAGAATTCACTACAGAGAAAGGCACCAAGAGAGGGACTGCTGCAGAAAGCCAGCTTGTGAAGGGGTGGTAGCGCTGCCGCAGTGCTGTGCTGTTCTCCAGCCACCTGCCAGCCAGAGCAGTTACTGGGCTGGGTTGTATCCTTGTTTAAACGCAAAAACAACCACAACAAATTTGAGATAACTGTCAATTTATATGGTTGTATTACAATCACAGCTAAAAATCTGATGATCACGGTGTATTATGTAAACAGCATTTATGAGTGCTTATAAAAATGAATTTAGTTACTCAAAGTTACTTCTTCACAGCAGGTAAATAAAATGTGAATTTTATATGCAGGTGAACAAGAGAATTAGCCACAGACATGTGACTGGAACTGACCCCAGGCTTTCTCCGTGTAGCATTTACTCCATGAAGAAAAGGAATTTGCTAATATATAGCATTTTCTATCAAATATATGTGCCAAACAATTAGAAAAAAAAGTTAAAAGAATGCTCATGAAAGAAATAGTATCTCACAACTATTTGTAAAGACGTGAGAGTATTTAGTTCTGGGTAATGTCATACCAAAATGGTATCAACAGATTAGACAGCTTTCAGAAGTGACCAACAATGATTTTGAGTTGGAAGAACTGATTCATAAAAGTAAAATAACAGTGTTAGTTTGTTCTTCTTGTTTTACCAAACATAACAACAGCATTGGAAAGGGATGGTTTAGTGGGGTATATGAAACATAGCTAGAATTATTGGGATGAAGTCAAGGGAACAAGTGCCCTAGATAGGAGGGAAACTTTCTGACACTGCTGTCTCTTAGGCTGCAACAGCCTGCAAGGAGAAGTGATTGAGGCTACATCTCTTGGAACAGTTGAAACTAGCTTAGCCAAAGCACCAGAAACTGCAGCACAGAGAACAATCCTGGCTTGGCAGGGGAGCGGACAGGATTAGCAGAGGTCTTTCCTAGGGTTGCAGAGGGGCTGCTGTAGGGGTTCAGAGCTATTTTTGTCTTTTAAGACAACTGTTTGATGAACGACTCTATTATTTCCCAGCTGTCAATGAATATGAGGAAAGTGTTTCCTGTGGAGTAAAATCTTTCCTCCAAGGTGAAGAATCAATTGGAGAAAAATACCAATGTCACATTCCAGTGCTTCAGTCCTTATTGTGCTTGGCATGTCGTTTCCTCCGTCCTACACAGCAATTGGTCCAAACCAGGACAGAACCAGCCTGTTCTGTCTAATAAAATTTTATTGCATTGCTTTTCAAAATAACAATTCCTATACTAGCACTTTGAAAGCCAGGAAGGCACACAGGCAAGAAAAAACATGCCTACAACTCATTAAGGCTACGAAAATAGTTGCATAAACGGATCTGACAATGCAGTGCAGTTTGTCATTCCGGTTTCATTCCACTAATTGTTCTTTTTTTTTTTTTTTTTTTTTTTTTTTAAATGAAGAACTATCACCCCAAAATAGACTCTTTCCATAAGAAAGCACAAAGATGAAATTGGAAATAAAATCATTAAGTCTTATTATCTGTACAGCCACACCAACTTTTTCTTTTCCAATGACCTTCTCAATTTCCATTTTCTATGTTTCTATGTCAGTTGTGCTCTCTTAAATTCTGCGGGAAAAGAGGGAAAAAAGATAAAAGGAAGTGGTCAAGCCACCATACTCTGTGGTGTTGCAATAACAGGAAGCTGACCATTTTCAGCATTGTCAGTCATTCCTACACAGGTTCAGCTGCTGGAAACAATCACCAGCAGCACGGTGTTTGCACTGAGCCCCCTCACTTTTTGACTTCCAAAAACTCCAAAGAAAATCTATCAGAATCTGGGCAGGAATTTGCTTTTCCTTTGGATGCCAGAGCTCCCCGCAATGGCTTCTATCTCAGGTTATGGAAGCAAAGTGGTTTCTGAAGAGACTCGGTGACCTAACACTGGTGCCCTAAGTCTCGGTGCAGACGTTTGGCTCTTTCCTGGCCACCTACCAACACAAGCCTTTCCCCATCCTTCATTTTTATATTTTTCTACCAAGTAGGCCCTGCCACAGGAAAGTTGAACTCTGCATAACTCAGTCAGTCACTTTTGGCCCCTGACTGAACTCTACAGAACCCCGAACACAGGCTGGAGGCAACCATGCGGCGCTGTCACTAACGGAAGGCTGCGGCACCCAGATGGCTCCCAGCTGCTACCTCAGGCCTCCCTTTGAAGCCCTGTCAGGCTGTCTGAGGGCTGCTTTGCCTCTCTCACACACTCTTTGCCTTCACTGTTCCGCTGTCTTTCCCCTATGTGCTGCCTGTGCTGCCATTGTCCCCTCAGCAGCAGGCCCTTCCCGCCCGCCTTTTCCCAGTTGCTCCGGGCAGCGTTGCCCGGGCCGGGCCCTTGGGGTTGAGGGGCTGCAGGCAGGCCCGAGGGGTTTTGGGGAGCTCAGGAGGAGATGGGGAGCTATCTTGGTGAGGGAGGTGAGACTCAAGGGCAAGTGCAGGCTGTCTGTCGTCAAGCTAGAGAATAACAAGGTGTAAAACACAAAATAAACGAATCCCTTCTGTGTCAGAATGGGCCTGGTGTGAGGAATTCCTGAAGGGCGCGTGGTAACCTGTGTGGAAAATATCCCGTCATAAAGCCTGTGCCCACCGGCAACCTGCTCCAGGGCTTACCAAGCCCCTGAGGGGCTGTGTCCCCTTCAGAAAGCATTCACAGAGAACAATTACATTTCTTCTTGTGGTGTTTTATTATTATTTTTTAACATTTTAGTCTACCTGGGTTCCCATCACAGCAGGTTCCAGAGCTGCCCCTTCCAGATCACCCTGATTTCAATTTGTATCTCCTAGTTAAGGGCAATACTAGCCCAGAAACACAGGCAGGTACGTGTAAGTTCCCATGAAACAGTGGGATCGGCAGGACTGCGGTACCGTACATACAAAGGGTCTGCCATTTTATCCAAGAAATGCTTCAGAGTAAAGGAACTGAGTGTTTATATTTGACAGACTTGTTACTTCACTTAAATATATTAAGAAACTTCAAACTCATCTTTCTGATGTCCTCCCTTTCTCTCACAACCTGGAAAGCGCAAGGAGAGGTCTCTGAGAATGGGAGCAAATGTTTCTGAGATGGTTGCAAATGAACTCTTTAATATGAAAAAAAGAGATAGAGACAATCTCCATTTAATTTCCTCTGTTTGCAACAAGATAAGTCCATTGTTCTCCTATTACATCAATGGAAGTCGCAGTCTGTGATTTCCTTTGCCATCCTGCTAGATAAGTATAAATGAAGCTAACACGTCCTTGGCTCTTGCACAGGTGGATGAGGGAGATACCCTCATGAAGCTAAGAGCCATTCCAACCTGTGTAAGTCCCTTTAGCAAACACTAACCCAGAGGGGCCTGAAAAAAACGTGGGTCGTGGCCAGGCATAGCCCATTACACACACTTAAAGGTTGGTGTATAGTCGGTGCACATTGATCCTTGAGGCATGAGCTCCTATTTAGGCCACGCATCTCCACAGCATCTGTACTTGCAGGCAGTGACAAATAAGTTCCATCAGGCTGGTGATATCGACTGCCTTTGTACTGTCTCATTCTGTGCCTGTTTTATGCTGCTAATGCTGAAAAGATTTCAATTTTAAAAGGGAAAAAATGGAAAAGAAAAGCATAGTGCCATTGAGTCCACAGAGTGCCATTGAGTCCCTAACTCATTCCCCAGCTGTTTGCTCCAGGCACTGGGAGTTATAAATAGCTGGGAGCAAGAGTGCGGAACAGTGCTATATACATTTTGTAAACGGAGCTCTGAGCAATGTCCTGGTTTCAGGACCAGTGAAGTCAATAATGGCCTAGAATCTACCTCCATGTGCAGGTTATTATAACATGGAATAACAATAAAAGTGTTTCTGGATTTTCACAAGTTCAAGTCATAAAGAGGAGGGAAATTATATATTTACTCTGCCTTCCAGTCACTTTTTGTAGCTTTTATTGGAACTTTTCTCTGAGAAGAGAAGGAAGAAGCAATGTTGGTCATCTCTGGATAAAGAAGAAAAAGGACAGAAGAGGAGAAAAAAGACACAAAAGACTTGAGTCTAACTTCAGTTCTGTTGTCATCTTTCAGGTTTAACAGTGCTGCAGTCAACAGTAATAATCATTTAAGCAAGTCAGTATCTTTTTCAGTGGCTTCCAATTATAGACAGTATTGCAAATAAAGGAATCAGTGACAAAACCACTGTTGATTATCATGCATTATTCGCCAGAGCAAGCCATGTTTCTTCATTACTACTAAGCAGAATTACAGTGAGTCATTCTATCAGAAAATCTGAACCATGTATAATAGTTAGTAGTTCAATATAATAAGGCCGGGGTGGGGAAGATATAATGGAGCCGTATTTAGTATGGGACTGGGTACAAGGATTTATGGATATATGTTATTCTGTTCCATTGAGGACTATCACAACAGTAGTCTCCTGAAACAAGTATTTGTATATGTGTGAATAAAAAATTGATTTTTCCCTGTTGGACGTTTTGCTTGATTTTTTTGAGTCAAGTAGAACTATATTATTGAAGTCATTTGTGATCTTTGCAGCCCAGTTTACTCAGCATAAAATGGGACTAACTGCTCTTACTGCAAGGTAGAATACATGAGATTGTGGGACTGTAAGATACTCCGCTAGTCAAGAGCTAAATCCCTCTTAGGTCACAGATATTTTTTGAGCCTACTTTGAAGTAAATGGCAGATGACACCTTCAGTTTGATGGGGGACAGACGCTTTGTCTTTGCTGCAGGTAACCCCGCCACTGCCACTTTGACCAGGAGAAGCACTAAGATGGTCCTGGCACTGTTTGAACAGAGTAATTTCTACAGCAGGCTATTGCCTTCACTCCTATTGACTTCTAAGGAACTTTTGACTGGTGGCCTGAAGGTGCAGAGGACATTGGTGGCAACTGAAATAAAGAAGATACTAAGTAGAAAAAGAAGGACCATCTGACCAAATCAAAGCTAAAAATACAGCATCCCACAGTCATCAGGCAGGGCAAATGGTGATTGGTTCAAAGCAGGAGACGAGACACAAAAAGAGTACATATGCAGCTGCTTCAGTTCCAAGTGGTGTGCTTTGCACATGCTACTGAAGCTCCAGCTTGTGTGACAGAAACAGTCATCTGCAGGCAAAGGGGGTGTTATATTATCTACTCTAAGATGATCTTGTTTTCATTTTTATCTTGCGTGTGTTGTCATCTCCTGCTTTGTAGTGCTACAGACTTGTCTATGCTACAAGCATGAGGCTGCACTCAGCAGTGTGTGGTAATTAAGCCCTTTGAGGGTCATGCATATTTTAATTATTACTTGTTTTATTGTCGAAAGCTTGCCCACATGAGATGCAGTCTTGCATTCCATGTGGGACTGAAATAAGGGTCAACACATTCCTTCAGAACCCCAAATATTAAACAGACATTAATTTGTTTTGAGCTTTGCACATTTTAGATGAGCATAAATCAAGATGTATAATGGAGAAAAAATTTCCTCCATATGTTTGAAAGTTGAACTGAGACACTAACGCTAAGTGACAAAAAGTGGTGGCTGCAACAGAAAGTGATTAAATGATTTGTTTAGCATTTATGTAATGTATGAATGCACCTTGTCTATGTTAAAGTAAAGTAATGATAGGTTTTCCACCAGCAAAGGCTGTGAATTTTAGCTGTATTCCCATTTGGGATTCTGAAGTTCTCAGGTTCCGGCTTACACAACAGCAAACTCTAAACGCAGACCAGTTTTTCATCCATGAAATGGAAGTTAAATAACACTTGACTGAAGTAGACAAAACAAGAAGATACGTAGACTAACTGGAAACATCAAGATTTGAAAATTACCTGATAGGAAAAGGGAGGGGAAGGGGATCAAAGACGTCCCAGGGAATGAAAAATTCCTTCACAGTGCTTCCTGTTCTCTCTGTTATGCTAACCAAGGTAGGATTAGGTTTCAGCTGCCAAAAGAAATAACATTTGTAGATTTTTTTTGGTCTGGGGAAGTGGGATAGAAAGATTTAAGACAGCTTTTTCCAAACTATTTGCTTTCTGTCAAGCAGTCAAGTCTAGTTATTGTTATTAATTTGTATCACAGAACTACCAAACTGAGACTGGCTTTCCATTGTATTAGCTGCTGTACAAATATCCCGTCAGAGGCTGGTCTTACCTCAAAGAGCCCGTAGTCTGAATGGACCAGACAGACAAAGGGCATTTTACCCTAAGTTGTATGGCTGTTTAGCTGTTGAGCTGGAAATTATACTTATCTCCTCCAAGTCATAACCTAGTACCTCAGCTACCGGAGTACAGTTCTGGGGAACAGAACTGTCATTAAAAGAAATGAGCCTGCCTTCTTGAATCCAAACACAAGGTAGGGGGAGAGTGGTCATGAGTTCCTTTAACCATCTTTGTGATCATGCAGGCAATGGTTTGTGCAGCTACTTTAGATTGGAGAAGTATACTTCCCTGTGTCATATCTCTGGGATTTCAGAGGAAAAAGTTAGAGGTAAAAAATCAATACAGTGGTGTTGGATTTTTTTTTATTTTTAATTTTTTTCCAAGCTGGCCTCAGCCTCTGGTAAACTCTTGTCTAGGCCAGCTCCTCTGAAATCACAAAGAGTGTTTAAAGAGCTTTAGGAGCCTACCCTACATAGGTGCTTTTGTAGATCCTGTCCTCAGGGCTCTGAATAAAAATAAATACTAAAGAGCCTGAAAGCGAGGGAGAGAGAACTGAAATTATGCTGAACCTTTTGAAGATCCTGTAATGTTGCTAAAAGTCACCTTGGCACATGAAAAAGTATCTTAGTGACAAAAAATTACCATCCATTCAGTAATATATACTGGGCATTTGAGTCTGTGCTCTCAGCTACAGCAAGTGCAAGGTTAACATCAGTTAGCCTAACTGCCCCGTTGAGCTGGAGAGAGCTCATACCACCATGCAGCAACTCATCCCTTGATTTAGTTCTTACAGTTTGCTGTGGTTTTGGATTTCTATTCCAGGTTCATTTCATATATAAGTTTCGGAAGTGCACAGGGTCTCTGTGGGGGGACTGCAGTCTGGTCTGCTCCTGACCTTGCATCGTCCAGAACCATATTTAGAAATTCAGATGACCTAAATTCATCTTTAAGTGCCTACATTCATCTTCAGGTGCCTAAATGAATAGCCTGAACATGATGCTGTGAAAAGTGGAAAGCAGTAGCAGGTCCATCTTCTGAAAGGTCTTGAAGCAGCAGGGCTTCTGAGGAACAAGGGCTGCGCTCCACCCTGGCTCTCACCTGTTTCCAGGTATCTGCCTAGCAGGAACTGACATGCAACACTCCCTGCCCTGCGTCTCGGGCAGAAAAGGAGATTGCACTTGTATAGACTGGAAGTCTTTACCTTAGCCTCATGCTAATATAGAAACAAAAGACTTTCTGAAGAAAAAATCTGACTAAATAAAACAGAATGTAAGTATGAACTTGAATCTGTTTATCCTAAGTGGTATTTCAGTGGGTAATTCAGAATCCAATCCTATGTGTAAATATTTGAAGTAGCATTTGAATTGTGAAGAGCTTTTCTGACATGGGAGAATTTCCTGCTTCTTGTTTTTGAAATCCTAACTGAGATGTGCACAGGTGACTTTAGCTTTCTGCTGTGCATGTCTGAGCTGCGGACCGGGAAGTAGCGGGGCAAGCAGCAGATTGGCTCTCAGACTTTTCTCAAGATGCCAGCAGTTATCAAAGCAGACCCTCTGAGTTTGCTCACAGGAACAAGCTGGGGTAAATGTTTAACTTGAGTCTTTGGAGTCTATGGCTTGTACCTTTCTTTATTATTAACCCAAGCCCTGTTTTTCTTTACAGTCGCACGGCTGCTGGCACACAAGAAACAAAGGACCCTTGACATAACTTCCTCACGGAGGCATGAGCAAAGGTAAAGTACCTTTTATGTTGTTTCCATACCTATACACTGGAGAGCGGCTGCACATTTCTGTGTTTGCCTTTTTTTTTAGGGCAAAACAACCAGACAATGACAAGCATTGCTTTATTGTGCCTATTTTAAAATTAAATTACTGGATAGATCCAGCTGATTTCATCCTATTTTGACTGAAAATGAAAATGTATCTGTACACATAGTGTAAGAGTATACACAGTGAATTCATTCAGACATTCATGTTTTCACAAATACATGCACACTCCTTTCCATTGCTTTGCTCTTCATGCTACTAGCTTTATCTTTGTAACTATTGTTTTCCTCTTAATTGTTTTCTGTACTGCTCAAGTCCGAAAAGGTCTGCCTCTTCTCCCCATGGAGAGGCATGACTGCACTATCAAGATCTGAATTTACATCAGTCCTTTCACTAAGCTCACACAAACCAGATGTTCCATTTGTTTTGCATGCATTTGGCACCCTTGTTGATTTTTTTCTCTTCTCTCGACTGTTCAGAAATGACTAGGACACTAGTCCCACAATTGTTCTGTGTCAATAGAATGAATACTTGCTTCAAAATAATGTTAAATATCTATGTATGCTATGCGGTGGCTCAAAATTGGTTTGCAGTGAGAAGGATTCACTTGCCCAACTCTTCTTTTATTTGCTGTGACATAAATTTACATGGAAATGATGCAACTGAGCTTTATCTGCAGTAATGTATCAAAGGAAATTAGATTGAAGATCAAACAAGTGGCAATTAAAACAAGTAGTTGAAGACATTCAAACAGTTGCTGTTTCTTGTGTTGTATTAGATACATACATATTATATATATAATCAGATAAATATAACATTTTTAGAAACAATATTTTAAAACAAATGGATTTTAAAAATTTAAGTAAAAGAAAAACCTAATTTGTTCCTATTTCCAAGAGCTCAGAATACCATTTTAGTTCATGAATAAATCCTGCAAGTGAAGTGTAAGCTCCATCTGAGCAGACAATATCTCAGCCCTGATATATTCTTTAAGATCCAGGTGCAGTCTCCTCCTTGTGCTTATACGAAGCCTTGTGAAGATAAGCATGTCCCAAACTACCGACTGCCACTGGAGAGGAAATTTCTACAGACCCTGCAGCTATGCTGTTTGCATTTTGGTTTATATTCAGTAACATTTGCAACATGGTATACGCTGCCCTCAGAGTAAAACAGTTCCTACACATTATCTCTGAGCTGTTTTGGGAATGTGGGCAATGAAAGCATTTGGCCTGTAAATACTTAGGAATCTGTGAGGAAAAGCTTGCAGGCACATTATAAAATGTGAAAGTGCGTGATCAGTAAGCAATGTGAAGACATGCTGTCTTCACACTTCCTCAAAAAAAAAAAAAAAAGTACATATAGCTGTTTGGAAGTAGTTCACACATCTATGATTCTTGTAAGCCTATTAGACTAAGTAGTAGTCTACTATTCTCTTTTTTGACCAAATACATCTGGGCATTTATCCCTGAAGATCTTTGGCACCATACACAAGGGATAATGCAGGGATGTTAATCACAGAATGACAGAATCTAGTCACTTTACTCCCACTGAAGTATATCGAAATGAATGAAAGTACAAAAAAAAAAAAAAAGTGGAAAAATCAGTATGTATTGAAAGGATGTTAGAATGTAGGCCCAAGTGACTATGAAAACCTGAATCATAAGACAGAAAACATAAATGAAGAGTTGCATTAATTTCAAGAGACTGGCACCTTGGTTACAAAATAAGCAGGAAGTCAGTTGTGAAGCTCTGAACCTGTTTCCACAATGGCTGAATTCAGACTTTGTAATTTACTCAAAGATCAAGAGATAAACAAGCAAAGAAAACACAACAAAACACAAACCTGTTCTCTAAAAGAATGGGAGAATTGGCAAGTTGATAAAGAACCTTGCGTCTGTTCAAAGGTGACCTAGGTCAGCAGAGGACGAGTATGCCTTCTTCTTTGTCAGGAGTTCAACGTTTGTTAAGGGTCCATGGATTTCTCTATTTCCTGAATGTTGTTGTTATTAATTTTTTTTTTTTCAATCTGGCAATTCTACAAAGCATATGTTGAACTTTAAACGTATTTGCCTAGCCTGTTCTGGGTGCTACGAAATGCAAATAAAGATGCTGGCATCAAAAGGGGATGGAGTGCTTTGAAGATGAAGGGCTTGACAGGGAGCCAAGGAGCCAATGGACCCCTGAGAACTGGAATTCTCATAGGACCAGGAGGACACTACGTGTTGGTGAAAGCAAACGCACACAAGAAAGGAACTGGGGGAGCTCCTCAGTGCTTTCTCCTGATTAATTACTTAGGCCAATAGAACCATCTCAGCCCGGCTTCAGTTATACAAAAAAAAGGTGGACTTTTAGTGAAAGGCAACTTATTTGAGGGCTGTTCCAGAGAAGAAGATGGGAAATTAAAAATGGCTAAATTCTATATTATCTGTACTAAGAGCAGACAAGCTCACTGTGCCTGAGTTAACTTTTCACTCTGCTGTTGTAACAGAACAAGCAGCAAGAATCCCAGCCCAACAGGGTTTTGGTCCTGTTATTTATTTATTTATTTCTATATTTATTATTATTGTTTATTTTTATTTTTTTATTGGGAAAGGGGGAAGGAGGGGAATGTTGTTTAGTGGTTTTTTGTTTGGTTGTTTTTGTTTGGTTGTTTTGTTTGCTTTTTTGTTTGTTTGTTTGTTTTTTAATGTAATGCTAACAATTCCAAAACCATTCTGGTGATATTAACTGATAAGATGGGATACCTTATCTTGTTTAAAACACATATGAACAGAAAAATACCCTTCACTGGCACCACTGCCCCATCCAGGCTCAGTGGCATTATTCTGACAATAAATAGATTACAAATTCTTGGGAAAAAAGGGCAAAGCCATAACTCATTTCTGTGCTTTGTTCCAGCTCTTAACATGCTTCTCACCTCCTGTATAACTCCAGAGCAAAAGAATCAATTGGCTAGGAGCAAAGTACAGTATCATGTGTTAAAAATAGTGATAATCATAGAAATAACAATAATGCTATTCTAAGATATGATCAGGGTTCCTTTTTCAGAAACTAATGATGTTAGAATAAATGGAATTACATTGCTTTTCATTTTTTTAAGTCAGTAAATTCTAAAAGAGGATTTGCCCCATTTCTACAATGTGCTTAAAGACTTACAGCGCACGATCAAATGCAGATTTATTAGGGGCATGAGGGGTTGGCATAAGGCATTCTCTGCTTAAAGCTGCTCAGTGCCTTTTCGTTCTGGTAAATTGAGATTTTTTTCATCTTAATTATTATTTCTGAGACCATATGTGGCCTTGCATTTTCCAGAGCTTTTTTTATTATTGCACAGAAAAAGTGATGAACACTCTTCAATATAAACAGCAAGGAAAACTGATGCTATAGATAGACAGTAGGATAGCATCTAGAAATGTGAACTGGAGAAAATATTACACAAACTTCTCTAGTGCAAGGTTTTTCCTTCTTTTTATTGACCTGGTCAGTGAGAATACCTCCACTGACTTCAGTGGATGTTGGATCAAATCACAATGTCTCTCTAACTCTCCCCCTCTGCTGGCAATTCAGTTCTTGCTGTGCTGTCAGAGCTGCATAGGATCTCTGAGCTTTTCAGAAAAATCTTTTAAGAAGTCATACAGGAGCACTCTGTATTTGATCCAAAACATGAAACACCTAAGAAAACCCTGGGGCAGTGGGAAGCAGGAAAACTGAATAGATGACAGGGAATGACAAGTAGATTCTGCAGTCTGAATGGTATCTGTTTACATTTTATAGCAATCACAGCCAAGCATACAGAGTGTGCTTGACAACACATGGTCAAGAAGATAGTATTTCTGGTTCAAACATGCGGAGCATTCAGTAACTGCACCTTGGAGTTTTATGATATCTCATTTGATAACCCAAATCAATTTCTACCACTAAGCCAACAAAGCGTGATATTATTCTTATATTAAGAAGCACAAATAACTTTCAAAACAGTGAGCTGTAGATAAGGTTATTTCACACGCTTTTGAAAGCCACTCCACTTTACTGAGTATTACACACTGTCACAGTCCATGTTCCGCAGTATCATACGTGATAGATCTTCAAAATTATACTTCATAATGTGCAGGAAGATTGGATGGTTTCATACAAAATGTTTAGCTCATATGTTTACATGATGTGAGTGGTTTGAATGACAAGAATATTTTTCTACTTATGTTTCACAGTCCTTCTTGATGCAGATTTATTATTGTTGTTATTATTAATAATAATCTGCTCTGCGCAATTCTCTGCTTTGTTCAGCACAAAGGCATGGAAGTTGCCAAATATAATTCACAAACTCTATTGGAGGAAGAGAAATCCAGTCCTTTAAGTAAACTTTTCCACCAGTGTGTAGAAATTTTCTCTCAATAGAAGCAGAAGCATTTCTTTTCAGTGGTTCTTCTGACCAGCTATGAATATGTTTTAAATATATAACACAGAAAACTGGGTACTGCGAGGTTCTGATTTTGAACGGAAGCTTAAAATTCTCCATCTCTGATGGAAAATTTCTCACCTGAAAATGTGTATCCAATATTTTTGGAGTCATAGGAGGCTACTTGATTCCCAGATATTTGTTCAGTTCTAAGGACAGCTCTGTTTCCTCCCTCCAAAACCAACTTTAAGCAGTGAATTGAGCATGTGATCAGCTAAGCTTATTTATTTGGTAGGCAGATTATTTGCAGTGGTGGAGTTTGAAACAGAGTCAGCCAAAAATGAAATTACTAATGTTCAAGAGAAAGGCAGACATTTGTCATTGACATATCAAGTTCTAACTTTCATTAACCCAAATGGCGGTTTTATCTAAATTACCAGATCAGGTCCAGAGATTGGATGGTTGCTTGGTTTTCTTCAGGGATAATTCTATGTATGGAAACATTTTTTTGATAAGAGGAGAAAGCACAATCAATATTTTACTGAAAATAGTTTGCAGACAATCTTTAACTCAAAAAGAAAAAAAAAAAAGAACAAAATGACAAAAAATTTTCTCTGTATTCTTTTAATGCTGATGAAAGGCCTTAGTCAAACAACATTTGGAAAAAGAATTTGCTGGTTTGGGACTGTGGCTTATTTCCAAAATTCATACACTTTCACCTTGTCTTTTGCTCCCAGCTCAAATTCACAAAATCCTCTTAGTTTAATTTTGTTCCCAGCACGGAATCATGTGAAACTTAAGTGGAGAGAAAGGCACTCTCCTCGTCTCCTCTCCACCTCAGAAGTACGAGATAACCCCACTCTGGGTGAGCAGGCAGCCTGGGGCAGACCCGGCCTCAGCTGCAGGCCTCAGGGCAGAGATCTGTGCCTCAGGACCGAGGTCTGTGCCTCAGGACAGAGATCCGAACCTCAGGACAGAAATCTGTGCCTCAGGACAGAGACCAGCACCTCAGGGTAGAGATCTGTGTCTCAGGACAGAGATCTGCGTCAAGGCCTCCAGCACAGGGCGGCTTCTCGGGCCGGCCCCCGGCACCACGGGGGAGCAGGGACGCCCGCTGGGCGGCCCACGCCGGCGGTTCCCCTTCCTCCTTCTCCTCCTCCTCCTCCTCCTCCTCCGCGGGGGCAGGAGGCCCCGAGCGGTGCCGGGGCGCTGGCGGCGGGCGGCGCGTGGTGCTGAAGGGATAGCGCCCACCCGCCCGCCCGGCCCTCGGGCCGCCGCCGGGGGCAAAGGCCTTCCCCCGGCGCCTCCAGGCTGGAGGGCTGCCACAGGCACCGCTCCTGCCCCAAAGGCCTGCCCCAAAGGCCTGCCCCAGCTCTTCGCAGAATAAAAGTTGTTAGCTAAAAGCACTGCTCCTGCCACAAAGGCTTTCCCCAGCACTTTCTAGAATGAAAGTTTTTAGCTAAAAGCACTGCTCCTACCCCAAAGGCCTGCCCCAGCGCCTCCCGGCTGGCGGGCTGCCACAGGCACTGCTCCTGACCCAAAGGCCTGCCCCAGCTCTTTCTAGAATGAAAGTTGTTATTTAAAAGCACCACTCCTGCCCCAAAGACCTTCCCCAGCGCTTTCTGGATAGAAAGTTGTTAGCTACAGGCACTGCTCCTGCCCCAAAGGCCTGACCCAGCACGTCCTGGCACAAGGGCTGCCACAGGCACCATTCCTGCCCCAAATGATTCTGTGATGCTAGGAAAGGCCTTTCCCAGCACTTTCTGGAAGGAAAGTTGCTAAAAGCACTACTCATGCCCCAAAGCTTGGTTTAGCATGCTCTGTGGAACTTGTTTTCTCCTACCTAGTAAGAACTATGGACGTTTTTAAATGTTATGGTAGTAGTTGATGCCCTCGGTAATAGCCTGTTGTGCTACTTTACCGACACAGCGCAATGAGTGGGTCTCCAGCCTGAATTGCCTACAGCTTAATTAGGTATGACACACATTACTTCTTGTGCTAAACTGCTGCAGGGGGATGCTGTGTGTTGTTAAACAGCTGCTGGATGCTGCCCGAGAGGGAAATCTATTTATGGGTTGTGTTTTGGGTTGTAAAGTTTGCAGCCATGCTTAGGAAACAGCAACGTCGAAGAACCATGCTGAATTATTAAGAGTGTTCAGTCACACAGAACAATAACCATAAAAAAGGGGTCAGACACTGGCTGGCCCCATGTGGGTGGTGTACGGGGACGGAAAGCACAGGTTGTCCGGAGGGCAAGGGCTACTGCTGAGCAGCAATACCTAAGCGGTCAGAGACCATTAACAATTACCCTCTGGCCTGAGGAACTGGCTGGATCCAGACAGCTCAGAAATAATATAGCCCCAGTGGAGAGACTGTGCTTATGCAACGGGAAGCTCTGGGAGAGATTTCCTGACTCACTAAGGAATCTGGGATCTGAAAATCTACAAATGTTAGCGAAAATCAAGATTTTTGCTTCCTCAACTACTTTGGAAAAAAATTGCATAATGATCCTCAGTAACATCTTAAGATCTTAGGCATTAGCTATGCGGTCGGCAAAGGTCTGTGCTATTTCTATTTATCAGGTATCCCATTTGAATTCCCCTGCCAAGAACTGAATATTTAGGATTTCCATGGCAACATATTTCTGAACCCCTATTACAGTCAGACTGACGCGTGTCAACTGATACAGGGATGCAGAAGGTAGTGGCTGAATTTATTCAAGCAATCACATTCTCTTTTCCAAGGTTAATGCACATGAATACTGAGTTAGCAAACTGAATTGACAGGGATTCCATCTCAATGAACATGTATAATGTTCCAGCCCAGGAGAGCAGCTTTTAATTGATGAGTGGGATTATATTTACATAGCAATTATTACAAAGTCAAGTCTGGCTTTATGTGAAAGACTATTTGCTGTAATATCTTGCTGCTTGGTTGTCCAGAAAAGCTGTTCCTTTGTGGGCAGGACAAAAATCAGACCAGATGCACTCAGCTTTTACATGTGCTTCTTTTCTTATTCTGCAAATACTCACCTTATGAGGCCAACTCAATAGTCACATTGTGGTTGCCTTAGATACATACATTAATTTACTCCATTATAACTTAGATGCTGATTGTTTAACTGCACAAGTATTAATAGTTATTCACTGTTATCCTCAAATGGCTGTTTGGTGGCTAATGTAAAATGAATAAGAGTTCATTCTAAATCCCATATAAGTCAATGGGCATCTTTCTCCTCATTTCATTCAGAGCTGGAATTAGCTATCCCCATTGCAGTGCCACCAAATATTAATTTTTTGTCCTTAAGACACCTCTAAAGGTAGGGAATGCTACTGATTCAGTTTCACAGATGTGAAGCTGGGCCAGAAAGTTTTCCTCTGAATCATCCAGCAAATACAGAGATTTTCTGACCCTCAGTCTGGATTTCCTTTGATGGATAATGGGTTGTGGAGAGAGGAAAGGTGTATGCCTGAGTTTTGATCCAACATGGAGTTGAATCTGGGGTACGGAAGCGGCTGGATCTGGGAGCTAGCGAACCAGTTTCACATCTTGTAGTTCTGCGTAGTCAGAGAGACCAAGAGCTGTATTCAGACGTCTTCTAATGGAATTAGCATGAGTTATGTTCTGCTGATGGCTCTGGAAACAAGAGGGTGGTGAGGAACTCAAACCATTTATTATCCATGGCATGGCAAAGAGAAATATGCATGACACCTATGTATACAGCCCCTCTAAATACTGAGAAGAAGGAAGGGCTGTACTTAGAAGCCTGGCTCAAATGCCATACCTGTCTCTGTGGGCTTGAACAGGGAACCAGGAACTGGCATCCCTGAATTCCCAAGAGGTCGGATGTGCTCATCCTTAACACCAGAAAGGGTGTTGTAGGTCCATTCTGTTACTATGCTAACAGGTTGGAGGATACCCTTAAGTGGCTTGCCTAAGGTTATACAATGCTAGAGATGAGGAAATCAACCCGTGTCTCTTAAGTCTTTTACCACAAAAAGATTTTCCTTCTCTTAACCTTGGCTTTCACTTCTCTCAGTCTTACTGCCATGGAAATTGTCTCCATAGCTGGTATTAGAATTACCTTGTTGACATCATTAGTAAAGCATATAATAGATAGCTGGGCAGCTCTGATATTTATCTTTAGGTCAACAGCTATTGAGATTCCAGAGGCAAATTAGAAAAAAAACATAGACTCTTTATTAGTAGAACTTAATTTAACTGTATTTAAACTTAATTAAGGAGGAAAAAAAATGACATTTCTTAATGTACTCTTTCTTTATAAAGTATGAAATAAGGATATTAGATTAGTTTGATCCTGGTTGTTATTATGTGCACACAGTAGATGAGAATGCAAAAATTCCCTCATTCAGTTAGGTACTCTTGGATGTCAAATCAAAGACCAGGTGCTCCACAAGCCCATTTCCTTTCTTCAGTGTTTTATGTTTCCCAGCCCTGTAATTCCTCCCAGGAAACCAGAAGAACTCTTAATTTCTTGTCCCCCTCCCCCTATTAAAGTAACAGCTCTGGTCATTTAAACAATCAAGCACATGTTCTTACACTGTCTGCACCTCATGCTATCCATAAATGGTGATGTGGTAAGAAAAACCATGGAGGAAAGGAAAGGAAATGACATTAACCTTTTCCATCTGATAAATAAGGGCTCCATTCAGCTGCAATAATCCACATCCTTCCCTAGAGATCCAGTTAATTTAATACCTAAGGGCTCAGTTCATTTAAAATTATTTCCACACTGGCCAGCTGATTTCTTGGTGAATTATTCAGTCCCTAGACTGAAATATTCTCCCTGTGCAATAACACATGAGAAAGGGCTAAAGTGCTTCTCTAGCTCCCAATGGTCTGTATGTCCATTGACATACAGAGTTGCTAGAGGGGCTGTGACATCCACACGGCTCATCTATGCTCTCTACATTGACAGGAACTTTTGTAATGATTTTCCTAAGACCACCAGTCAGCAAGCATTGAAGATAGCATACCTGGTCCCGTTTGCTGCTCTTCTTTGCTGGAAACTTCTCATCTTCCTATCAAACTTTAAGCACCTGCAGTTTATAGGTAGTAGAAAGAGAGTTTGATCTTTGAATGGGTAGAAATTTGGAGCAACAGACTCACAAAGTCTAAAAAAAGCAGCCTGGATTATGAATGTTGTTACTGGGGTTTGAGGTAATGGACATGGATCTGTGTCCCCTGCACTGTTGCTTGTGTGATCCACTTTCC